>NW_027256885.1:35305311-35307811 GCF_029215685.1 Pituophis catenifer annectens
CTCTCTTATATGTCTAACCAATTCTTCCTCATGCAACATAATACCAGTTTTTTGATCCTCTTTCCATCTCAATTGCAATTGATTATATTGTAGCCAGGTTAAATTAATCCCTTCAGCCAACAGTGTCTGTAATGTCTTCAGCTGCCATCTGCCCGCATCTGTAAAAAGAACCTCTTTATATGAAAACCCCCCGAGTGACATTATATTTGTATTCCACAAAGTATGACCAAGATCCAGCCATAGCGGTATTTTATAATCCCATTTGAATCGGTGCTTCTTCCAAACTCTCATCAAAGAGTCTCTAAGTATATGACTTTTAAATACTTTATCTACTTTGTCGTCATAAAATAAATAAGCATGCCATCCAAATTCAAGATCAAAACTTTCTGCATTCAATATTCCAGTCTTTTTACTTCCAAACCAATCACTTGTTAAAGTTAAAGCTGCTTCATCATAATATAACTGTAGGTTTGGGAGTTTAAGACCTCCTCTTTCTGGAACATCTTGCATAATTTTCAATTTCACTCTCGGCTTCTTCTCGTTCCAGACAAACTTATTCACACCAGACTGCCAAACTTTCAGTTGTTTATCACTTTTAAGCACCGGAATCATTTGAAACAAAAACAGAAATCTTGGCAAAATGTTCATCTTAACTGCTGCTATTCTTCCAAGTAAAGACAGTTGCAGCTTTTTCCAAGTCTCCATGTCTTTCTGAACCTCTCGCCACAACACCTCATAATTATTTTGAAACAATTTCATGTTTGATTCTGCAACCTGAACTCCAAGATATTTTACCTTAGGTACAATTTCAAAACCTGCCCTCCTTTCAAGCTCATGTTTACGATCTTGTGTCATATTTTTAACTATCATTTTAGTCTTTTTTGAATTCACTCTAAAACCTGAAACTCTACCATAGTCTTGTATAATGTCCTTCATCAGGATTGTTGATTCCATTGGTTGTGATAGGGTAACAACCAGATCATCTGCAAATGCCTTTATTCTATAATCCTCTTGCCTTATCATTATGCCTTTCAAAATTTTAGAGTCCCGTATTGTGTTTAGCAAGACTTCCAATGTTAAAATGAATAAAAGTGGGGACAACGGACATCCCTGTCTTGTTCCTTTTTCAATTTTAAACTCTGTCGTCAGACTTCCATTAATAATAATCTGTGCCTTTTGCTCTTGATAAATTGCTGAAATCGCCTGTATAAATTGGTCCCCAAAGTCCATCTTTTTTAAAGTCTTTAGTAGAAAATTCCAATCCACTCTATCAAAGGCCTTCTCTGCATCCAAAAAAACCAGCACTGCAGGAATCTGTTTATTCTTATCAAGATATTCCAATAAATCTATTACTTGCCTTACATTGTCCTTCATATATCTGCCCTCAATAAATCCCGCTTGATCATGAATCACCTTTTGGATTACTGGCATCAACCTGTTGGCTAATACTTTCGCATAGATTTTATAGTCTGTATTCAAAAGAGATATTGGTCTATAATTCTCTGGTTTTTTAGGACCAACTTGTTCTTTTGGTATCAAAGATATATAAGCAGTTGTCCATGATGGGGGTATTTTACCCCCTTGTTGAATATTGCAAAATAAATCTCTAAGTTGTCCCACCATTTCAGCTTGTAAAGTTTTGTAATACACTGCGGTCAAACCATCCGTGCCAGGAGCTTTGGCTGTTTTTAACTGTTTAATTGCTGCTATTATCTCCTCCTCTGTTATAGGATAATTCATTCTTTCCTTTTGTTGATCAGTAATTTTTGTAACTCTCTTATCATTTAAATATTTTTCCATAAGTCCATTCTGCACCTCCTCTTTGGCATATAGTTTGGTATAATAGTCCACAAAAGCTTCTTTAATTAATTTTTGTTGAAAAATTTCTTTCCCTCCAATATCAATACTATCAATAGTCCGTATACTTTGTTTTTTCCTCAATGTGTAAGCCAACCATCTGCCCGGTTTGTTAGCGTTGCAAAATGTATTATGCTTCGCATATTGTAAATTTGTTGCAACTTGTTCCGCCATAAGCATTTGAAATTGGTCTTTCAGAAGTTTTATAGCATTTCGTATTCTTTCATCTGTTGGATTTTTAATAAATAACTGTTCTTTATTCTTTATTTCCGTTTCCAATTCAGATCTTTTCTTTTGTCGGAACAGTCTATGTTTAGAGTTCATGTAGATAAGTACCCCTCTCATATAAGCTTTACTTGCGTCCCAAACAATTTCAATTGGGGTACCTTTATTCAAATTTATTTCAAAAAATTCTTTCAAATGCTTTTTAAGTTCTATTATATTTTTTTCATATCTAAACAAGTTCTCATTTAATCTCCAAGAACGTCTCTCAACCTTATCCATCTCAATTTCTATCCATACAGGGCTATGGTCAGTCAAAGTTCTTGGAAAAATCTTTGTTCTTTTTGTCTTAACAAGTAGATCATTTGACAACAGGATAAAATCAATCCTAGAAAAAGATCTATGTCTATCAGAAAAGAAA
>NW_027256885.1:35477811-35480311 GCF_029215685.1 Pituophis catenifer annectens
TGGGTCTTCAAGTATTAGCGCCACATCATCCGCAAAGGCTTGCGTTTTGTAAGTCTCTTTTCTAATCTTTAGGCCTTTGATTTCCTCGTTATTTCTAATCTTTCGTAGCAACACTTCTAGGGCCAGGATGAATAATAACGGTGACAGGGGGCAGCCCTGTCTTACTCCCTTCTTGATTTGGAATGTTCTTGTCCTATCTCCATTTACCAAAATGCTAGCCCTCTGATTGTCATAAATATTCTTTATCATCTTTTCGAAGTTTTGCCCAAATCCCATTGTTTTAATTTGCTTGGTCATAAAATTCCAATTTAAATTGTCAAATGCCTTTTGGGCATCCAAAAAAACTATGGCCAACTGCTTTTCTGGATGTTCTTCATAATATTCTAAAGTATTTAACACAATTCTCAAATTATCCCTAATTTGTCGCCCCGGGAGAAATCCATTTTGATCTTTATGGATCCAGTTGTTTAATATTTTTTTGGTTCTTTCTGCCATTATACCCATGAATAGTTTGTAATCAGTGTTTAAGAGCGAGATCGGTCTGTAATTTTGGATTTTTTTTGGGTCGGCACCTTCTTTCGGCAGCAGTGTAACATGTGCTTCCCTCCACGAGTCGGGGATTTTGGAGCCCTTCAAGACCTCATTGAAAATTTCCATTAATTTGGGTTGTAAAATTTCTTCCAATTTTTTATATATTTCTCCTGGGAATCCGTCTGGGCCTGGTGATTTGTTGTTTTTGAGTTTGGAGAGGGCTTTTTTGAATTCTTCAGTTGTTATCTTTGCATTTAACATCTCCTTCTCTTCCTCCATTATTTGTGAGAGCTCCGCATTTGCCAGATATTGGTCTATTTTTTCTTCCAAGACCTCCTCTTCCTTGTATAGTGCTTCATAATACTCTCTTGCTCTTTCTAATTTTTCTTCTTCTTTATTTAAAAGATTTCCATCAGCGTCTTCTAGTGTCTGAATTGTCCCTTTTTCATTTTCCTTTTTTAATTTATAGGCCAGCCACCTGCCCGATTTGTTGGCGTTCTCAAAGTAGTACTGTTTTGTTCTTTTTATTTTTTGGGCTAGCTCCTCTTGATCTAGGATGTTTAATTTATGTCTCCACATCAGCCAATTTTCTTTTGCTACAGTATCTCCAGGTGTTTTCTGGAGTTTCCTTTCTGCTTCATCTAGATGTTTAATGAGATCTTCCCGGGATTTCCTTTTTAATTTGTTTTTATATGCTGAGTAGGATATTATTACCCCTCTTAGATAGGCCTTCATTGCGTCCCATACTATTTCGCGGGGAGTTCCTTGATTCTCATTTTCTATAAAAAATGTCTTTATTTCTTCTTTCAATTTTTCTACACACTCTTGGTCGCATAGTAGTTTTGTGTTGAGCCTCCATCTCTGTTGTTTCTTTCTCTTTATGGTTCTCCATTTCATTTCCAGGGGGTTATGATCAGCCCAGATATTTGGGCTAATTTCCGCTGTCTCTATTTCTAACCTCAACGTCCTGGTGACCCAAACCATATCTATTCTCGACCATGACTGTTGCGGATTAGAATAGAATGTATATTGTCTTACGTTTGGGTGTAAAGTTCGCCATATGTCAATTAGGTTCATTTCCTCCACCAAATCGAAAAAGGCTTTTGGTAAAGTTGCCCATTTATTTTTATTCAATTTATTACTTTTGTGGTCATTGTCTGGGTCTACGATTCCGTTGAAATCGCCTATCATGCAAATTTTATTATATTCCATTTTCCCTAATTGTTCCCAAAGCTTTTGAAAATATTCTCCTTGTTTTTTATTTGGGGCATAAATGCCCACAAGTAGTATTTTAGTGTTTTCTCTCGTAATTTCAACCATGAGGGTTCTTCCCTTTGTGTCATTATATTTCAATTCTGCTTCAATTCCTTTTTTAACATAGATTACTACCCCTCTCTTTCTTTTTTCAGCTAATGAGGTAAATAGATTACCATATTTTTTATACTCCAAATGTTTACCCTCGTCCTTTTTTATATGGACCTCTTGTAAGCAGATTATATCCATATTTTGTTTTGCTAGTTTTGTAAGTGTTAATTTCCTCTTTTTACTATCGTTTAATCCATTAACATTTATTGAGATTAATTTCAAATCATTCATTCTTATTTTCCTTGCTCGGTCTTAGTTCTTGTTTAGTCTTACGGCTCTTACTGGTCTTGTTTTTTTCTCTTTGGTTTCTTCTTCGGTCTTCTTCTCCTCCGCGGTTCCTTCCTCTTCTAAATTTGTCGCCTCTATTTCCTCCTTACTGCTCTGTTCTTCTTCTGCACCCCTTAACTGATCAAGAAAATCTTGTGCTGTGCTCAAGCTATCTATTTTTATTTTTCTCCCCTGCCAGGTGACTAACATCCCCTCTGGCAAGAGCCATCTAAATAATATATTTCTTTTGTTCAATTGCACAGCCAAAAATCTGTATTCCTTTCTCACCTCCCTCACTCTTCTTGGAATCTGTTTTAATATTATCACTTCTTTTCCT
>NW_027256885.1:35496661-35714161 GCF_029215685.1 Pituophis catenifer annectens
TGCACAGCCAGACAATAAAAACACATACAATACAAAATTTAAAAAATAGAATAAAATCAAATTAAATAATTTTGGCCCCGACAAATTTAAAAACCCCAAACTTTTAAAACCAATTTAAAATTGAATATATAAATACTAAAAGATATTTAAAATTTAAAAATCTTTTATAAAAGAGGGGGAAAATTAGGCCAGGCCGGCCTGGTGAAATAGTAAGGTCTTTAAGGCGCGGCGGAAGGTGCGCAGATCCGGGATCCTCCGTATCTCTGGGGGGAGCTCGTTCCAGATAGTAGGTGCCCCCACAGAGAAGGCTCTCTCCCTGGGGGCCGCCAGTCGGCATTGTTTGGCTGACGGCACCCGGAGGAGCCCCTCTCTATGGGAGCGTACCGGCCGGTGGGAGGCTATTGGTGGTAGTAGGCGGTCCCGCAAGTACCCGGGTCCTAAGCCATGGAGCGCTTTAAAGGTGGTAACCAAAACCTTGAAGCGCACCCGGAAGACCACCGGGAGCCAGTGCAGCTCGCGCAGGAGAGGTGTTACATGGGAACGCCATGTCGCTCCCATTACCACCCGCGCGGCCGCACTCTGCACCAGTTGGAGCCTCCGGGTGCTCCTCAAGGGGAGCCCCATGTAGAGAGCGTTGCAATAGTCCAGGCGGGAGGTGACAAGGGCATGAGTGACCGTGCGTAAAGAGTCCCGATCCAGAAAGGGACGCAACTGGCGAATCAGGCGAACCTGATGAAAAATCCTCCCGGTCACGGCCGTCAAGTGCTCTTCTAAAGACAGCCGTGAATCCAGGAGGACGCCCAAGTTGCGAGCCCTCTCCGTGGGGGCCAATGATTCGCCCCCAATAGTCAGTGATGGCGTCAACTGACTATATCGGGACGTCGGAAACCACAGCCACTCAGTCTTGGATGGGTTGAGCCTGAGCCTGTTCCTCCCCATCCAGATCCGTACGGCCTCCAGGCACCGGGACATCACTTCAAGGGCATCGTTGGGGTGATCCGGGGTGGAGATGTACAGCTGGGTGTCGTCAGCGTACTGATGGTACTCCACCCCGAAACCACGGATGATCTCGCCCAGCGGCTTCACATAAATGTTGAACAGGAGAGGCGAGAGGACCGACCCTTGCGGCACCCCACATATGAGGGGCCTCGGGGTCGACCTCTGTCCCCCTGTCAACACAGACTGCGACCGGTCAGAGAGAAAGGAGGAGAACCACCGCAACACAGTGCCTCCCACCCCCAACTCTTCCAACCGGTGCAGCATGATACCATGGTCGATGGTATCAAAAGCCGCTGAGAGATCTAACAGGACCAGGACAGAGGAGCACCCCCTGTCCCGAGCCCTCCAGAGATCATCAACCAACGCGACCAATGCCGTTTCCGTGCTGTACCCGGGCCTGAAGCCCGACTGGAATGGATCCAGATACGTCGTTTCATCCAGGTGCTGGGGGAGCTGTTGCGCGACCACACTCTCAACAACCTTCACAACAAAGCGAAGATTGGAGACCGGACGATAATTTACCAACATTGCCGGGTCCAGGGAAGGCTTCTTGAGGAGAGGCCTCACCACCGCCTCTTTCAAGGCGGCGGGAAAGTCACCCTCACTCAGCGAAGCGTTTATAATCCCCTGGAGCCAGCCTCGTGTCACTTCCCGGGAAGCCAGTACTAACCAGGAAGGACACGGGTCCAATAAACAAGTGGTCGCGTTCAGTCTACCCAGAATCCTGTCCACGTCCTCAGGGGTCACAGGATCAAACTCATCCCAGATAACATTCTCAAGACCTGCCCCTGTCTCTCCCCCTGAGACTACCCAGTCGGAGTCCAAATCTTCCCGAATCTGAGTGATTTTGTCATACAGATACTGAACAAAATCCTCGGCTCTACCCTCCAAGGGGTCCTCCCGCGCTTCCTGGTGGAGCAGGGAGCGGGTCACCCTAAAGAGGGCGGCCGGGCGATTATCTGATGACGCAATAAGAGCAGCAAAATAACTACATTTCGCTGCTTTTATCGCCACTAAGTAATTCCTAATGTGGGATCTTACTAGTGTCCGGTCAGATTCAAGAAGACTGGCCCTCCAACTACTCTCTAGGCATCTTTTCCGGCGCTTCAACTCCCTCAGCTCCTCGGTAAACCAAGGAGCCAATTGAGATCGGCGCCGAAATGAGCACAACTATATGGTAGGTTTAAGCATTTAGTATTTATTATACAGTCAGGTCCATAAATATTGAGACATCAACACAATTCTAACATCTTTGGCTCTATACACCACCACAATGGAGTTGGAATGAAACAAACACAATGTGCGTTAACTGCAGACTGTCAGCTTTAATTTGAGGGTTTGTACATCCAACTCAGGTGAACGGTGTAGGGCTTACAGCAGTTTGTATATGTGCCTCCCACTTGTTAAGGGACCAAAAGTAATGGGACAATTGGCTTCTCAGCTCTTCCATGGCCAGGTGTGTGATCTTCCCTCATTACCCCAATTACAATGTGCAGATAAAAGGCCCAGAGTTAATTTCAAGTGTGCTATTTGCATTTGGAATCTGTTGCTGTCAACTCTCAAGATGAGATCCAAAGAGCTGTCACTATCAGTGAAGCAAGCCATCATTAGGCTGAAGAAACAAAACAAACCCATCAGAGAGATAGCAAGAACATTAGGCGTGGCCAAAACAACTGTTTGAAACATTCTCAAAAAGAAGGAATGCACCGGTGAGCTCAGCAACACCAAAAGACCTGGGAGACCATGGAAAACAAGTGTGGTGGATGACCGAAGAATTCTTTCCCTGGTGAAGAAAACACCCTTCACAACAGTTGGCCAGATCAAGAACACTCTCCAGGAGGTAGTTGTACGTGTGTCAAAGTCAACAGTCAAGAGAAGACTTCACCAGAGTGAATACAGAGGGTTCACCACAAGATGTAAACCATTGGTGAGCCTCAAAAACAGGAAGGCCAGATTAGAGTTTGCCAAACAACATCTAACAAAGCCTTCACAGTTCTGGAACAAGATCCTATGGACAGATGAGACCAAGATCAACTTGTACCAGAGTGATGGGAAGAGAAGAGTATGGAGAAGGAAAGGAACTGCTCATGATTCTAAGCATACCACCTCATCAGTGAAGCATGGTGGTGGTAGTGTCATGGCGTGGGCATGTATGGCTGCCAATGGAACTGGTTCTCTTGTATTTATTGATGATGTGACTGCTGACAAAAGCAGCAGGATGAATTCTGAAGTGTTTCGGGCAATATTATCTGCTCACATTCAGCCAAATGCTGCAGAACTCATTGGATGGCGCTTCACAGTGCAGATGGACAATGACCCAAAGCATACTGCAAAAGCAATCAAAGGAGTTTTTGAAGGGACAGAAGTGGAATGTTATGCAATGGCCAAGTCAATCACCTGACCTGAATCCCATTGAGCATGCATTTCACTTGCTGAAGACAAAACTGAAGGGAAAATGCCACAAGAACAAGCAGGAACTGAAGACAGTTGCAGTAGAGGCCTGGCAGAGCATCACCAGGGATGAAACCCAGCGTCTGGTGATGTCTATGTGTTCCAGACTTCAGGCTGTGATTGACTGCAAAGGATTTGCAACCAAGTATTAAGAAGGGAAAGTTTGATTTATGATTATTATTCTGTCCCATTACTTTTGGTCCCTTAACAAGTGGGAGGCACATATGCAAACTGCTGTAAGTCGTACACCGTTCACCTGAGTTGGATGTACATACCCTCAAATTAAAGCTGACAGTCTGCAGTTAACGCACATTGTGTTTGTTTCATTCCAACTCCATTGTGGTGGTGTATAGAGCCAAAGATGTTAGAATTGTGTCGATGTCCCAATATTTATGGACCTGACTGTATATTAATTACAAGCCATCTGGCTTAAGTAGCTTTCACAATTAAACTACAGAGCTTGATTTTATTTTATTTTATTTACTGTTTTTTATTTTGCAATTCTATGTTAATTTTATTTCAGTAATCTGATAAATTATCTCTTCCACTTTGTTAGAATGATTGTTATGTTATTTGATTGATACTGGTATACAGCTTAATTTAAAAAGTGTTTATTTTATCTATTTTTAAACAAACATTTGTATGTATATTTTGAACATATGAATTATTTCTCCCTCATTCGGTTTGTTCCTCTCTGATTTCAGGTTCATTCTTTTCTGAGAAGTGTCAGATTCAACAACAGTGTAGGTGAAAAGATCTCCTTTGATACAAATGGAGAATTCATTGGTGGATTCGATATTATCAACTGGGTCACATTCCCAAATCAGTCTTTTGCGAGGATTAAAGTTGGAATGGTAGATCCCACAGCTCCAGCAGAGAAGTTCTTCAATATTTCTGAAAATTCCATCACATGGCCAGAAGATTTTAATCAGGTTAGCTCTTTGAATCTTAGTTTGTCTGCCTTCATTTAAATATAATTATTGATGAAAGTCTCAGAACATCATTTCTGAATAACCCAGGTATGAATCTACTGGTGAAGGAAAAATATTACTACATTTTCTAACAATTGCTATTGAATATTAGGAAATATAATTTTGTGGTTCCCTGTTAATTATGGACAATGGTTTTCATGGTTTTGAAGTAAAAGTTGCAAGCCTAAATCTCATCAGTTTCCTGACATCAAAATTCAGAAGTTGAGAAAACCAACTTTTTTTCCTCCAATTTTTATTTATAAGTACAAACTAAACAGAACAATGAAACGTACAAAACATAAAAACATATAAACATCCATTTCAATACATGTCCAGTTTATCTCAACTATAATATATATTTCTCTTTGTATTTTGACTCTTCCTTATTTGGTCATTCCCCTTTGTCTATCTAATATTGATCTTTGTTGACCTATTTCTGTTCTTTGTTTCCATCATATTATATTTGGTCATTTTATTTACTTCCTATTGTTTCATCTCTTTCCTATCTTTCAACCAACTATGCCACTTTTCCCATACTAAATAAAAGTCATGTTCTTCCCTATTTTGTAATTCCTTTGTGAGTCTATCTAATTCCGTGCATTCCATAATTTTATTGATTACTTTATCTGGTGTTGGTATATCACTACTCTTCCAGTGTTGCGCGTATAGTATTCGTGCTGTTGTTATCATATGTATAATTAAATAGGTTGTTTCTTTTTCATAGTATCCATTCACTTTTCCTAATAAGAAGCTTTCTGGTCTTAGTTCTATCTTTTGGTGTGTTATTTCCTCTATTTGAATTTTGATCCTTTGCCAATATTGTTTCGCCATTGGGCAGGTCCACCACATATGGTAAGAGGTGCCTTTGTGGTGGTTGCATTTCCAACATGTTGATGGCGTGCCGGGGAACATTCTTGCCAATCTGGCTGGTGGCAAGTGCCACCCATAAAACATTTTATAGATATTTTCTTTATAGGGTACAGACATTGTCAATTTATAATTTATTTTCCATAGTTTTTCCCATTTGTCTAATTGAATACTATAACCGAAAATTTTTGCCCAGGTTATCATATTTTCTTTCACTACCTCTTCTTCTAATTTATATCCTCGTAAGTAATTGTAAATTTTTTTGATCAGTTTGTCCTGTGTCCCTTGCAAAATTTTATCTAATTCTTTTTGACCTTTTTGAAATTCAAATTGAGCCAATTGTATCTTGATTTTATTTGTATATACGGCCACCAGTCATACCTGTACCCATCTCTTTTAGTTCTTGCCTCGTTCTTAGTTCCCCCTGATTGTTTAACAGATCTTTATAAGTTTTTGTTTTGTTATAGTCCATGGCATTTGGATAGATCTGGGCTTCCATCGTTGACAACCACTCCAGGATCTCATCAGTTTCCTGACATCAAAATTCCGAAGTTGAGAACACCAACTTTTTAACTAACTAGCACAGAAATTGTCTTTGAAGAGTGTTGATGATGGTTATTGAAGGCTATAAATACAATTTTTGTAGATATTTAATTAATTATAATTTCAGAGCAATTACATCTAAAATTATGTCATCCCACTACTTAATTTTTAATCTGTTGATTCCACAGAAACTCTCCAACCACTTCTTTCTCTCTCTGTATTTCAATATATATTTCTTGATTCATTGATAGGCAGTACCTTTATCTTTGTGTAATGATCCTTGTGAGACAGGACACAGCAAGGCCAAGAAAGAAGGAGTGTTGTTTTGTTGCTATGATTGCCGTCTATGTCCAGAGGGAAAAATATCAAAGGAGAAAGGTAGAAAACTTCCAAATTATCCAAATAAACCAATACTATAATTTCCTATATCAACTCACCTGCATTCTTTTTCAGATGTAGATGACTGCTCTCCATGTCCAGAAGATCAATATCCAAATCCAGGAAAAAATATGTGCATTCCAAAGCGGATCACCTTTTTGTCCTATGAAGAACCTTTAGGGATCAGTCTGACTGTCCTTTCCCTTTGTTTTTCTTCAGTGACATCCATGGTCATCACAATCTTCACAAAGCATAAAGATACTCCCATCGTCAAAGCCAACAACCAAAATCTCACTTATATACTCCTAGTTTCCCTTCTCCTCTCTTTCCTTTGTGTTTTTCTATTTATTGGGAGGCCCAATACGATTGTGTGTCTCCTTCGACAACCAGCTTTTGGCCTCATCTTTTCTGTGGCAGTTTCTTGTGTCTTAGCCAAAACCTTTGTTGTGGTTCTAGCATTCATGGCTACCAAACCTGGTTCCAAATTGAGGAAATGGGTCGGGGGAAGAATGATAGGTTTCATTCTACTCACCTGCTCCCTTGTTCAAATATGTGTTTGTGCTGCATGGCTGATAACATCCCCACCATATCCAGATTTTGATGCACATTCAGTACCTGAAGAACTTATCCTGGAGTGCAATGAAGACTCGGTCATGTTCTACTGTGTTTTGGGCTTTATGGGTTTTCTTGCTCTGCTTAGCTTCTCTGCTGCTTTTCTAGCCAGGAAGTTACCTGACAGTTTCAATGAAGCCAAATTCATCACCTTCAGCATGTTGGTCTTCTGCAGTGTTTGGCTGTGCTTTATTCCAACCTATCTAAGCACAAGGGGAAAATATATGTTGGCTGTGGAGATCTTTTCCATGATCTCCTCCAGTGCTGGATTATTGGTGTGCATTTTTCTTCCCAAGTGTTTTATCATTGTGATGAGACCTGAACTGAATGATAAACACCAGCTCATGAAGAGAAAGTTTTAAGAAATCTTTATGTTTGCCTGATATTCTTTATAGGTATATGTTGGAGAAATTCACCACTTTGACATTTAAGCTAGAGAACCATGTACAGAGACAGTGATGTTCTATGTTTTCCCATCCTCTGAGATTTGGACAGCTTGGAAGGTTTTGTTTTTGGAAGGCAATTATAACTAAGGTCTATAAAAAGATAAATTACAGCACAAATTAATGTATTGACATAATTACTGGCATTATAGATTTATTGACATATTTTAGTATGTTATGGTGAGCTCTGATTAAATGTATTGATTAAATATGAATTGTAAATTTGTCTTTGTTGGTCATCTTAATTCATATGCAGTAGAATATGTAAAAAGAAATGCAGTTAAATACAAATGAGATTTTTTTAAAACAGGGAATATCTACATTTTTTTTCCCTGAAGCAATTGGACAGAGGGAAATCCATGATGCATATCACATGCAATGGTCTCCTACAAAACATGGGGTAAATTAAAAAGCTGGCCATATGTCTTCTTCTCAATAGCAATGATCAAAGAAAATTCAAATAAATACCATCAGAAGTCCAATTCATGCTAGTATCCAATTTGCATAAGAGTCTCCTTTTAAGAGATTCAGTCAAGTATGATGACTGTGAACAACATGTTTCATGGTCATAAGTCTATTTGAGTAGATAGTTTTGCAGCACTTGAATGAGAGGCACACAGTGATAAATAAATAAAATAAATAGAAATAAATAAAATGTGCCAATTGATGACTCCAATGGGTTTACCTGTTAAGCATGCTGGCAGAAAAGGCATGCTCTGGATCCCATTGGTCAAGGACTTTTGGCTGACAGAGTACAGGAGAAGAATCTTTTCTGCTGTGGCTTTTGTACTTCAGAATACATGCCTGCTGAGCTGATTAATTAGATGCTACCTCCTCCTTGTCCATACTTTACTCCTCTCTGCCATCTTTCTTAATTGAATTTTAACTGAATTTTAAATTTTTGCTGCTTCAGGATTTTTTATCATATTTTAATCATATGATTATAAACTGCTTAGGGTCATCTTGGCAAGATGGATGGCATAGACATTTAGTAATAAATAAATCTCAGCTTGTTAATCTTATTTTCAAGCCTGATATTTCATTTTGGTGGCACGCTGTTTGGCTTTTTCCTCAATCATGCAAGTTCACTGTAGAAGAATCAGCCATTCTCAATGTGCAATAAAGGGTACCACTGCTTCTTAGGCACTAAGCCTAGCACTAGGCACTAGGCTTTTAAAGCCTTTTATGGATAAGTATATGTTAAAAACACATAAGAAAATTCAAAATGTCAGAACAAAGCTTGAAGCAAAGTTTGATTTGCTGGCAAGGGAACTCCAGGAAGAATTCCAATGTCTGAAAGGAGATATGAAATAGGGGAAAGCCAGAGTAGATTGTATGGAGCATAAATTAGAGAAGACAAACTCTTTATGTGAAGCTGAATTGGAAGAGGTAATAATTCTTGAAGCTCAGATTAAAAATTAAGGATGGTGAAGGCCTTGGCCCAGTTAATTAATAAGGAGGAAAAAGAAATGGATATTGATTTGGACAAGATTTAAAGAATAAACTCCAGAATCACCATCACAAGAAAGTTACCAAGGGATGTTGTAGTTCATTTTGTAAGAAGAATAACAAGGGATCAGGTTCTGCATTGCCATTTTAAACACAGGTTGACAAACAAAAATATAGATATTATTGTTCTGAAGGAAATTCCAGTTTGAATTCCTTACCGATATCTTGAAGCAGAGAAAAAATTATTCCATTGGGATAAGTTGGAAGGAGTGATACTCACCTACCATGAGCAAAGATTTAGACTGAATTCTACACAGAAAGATATTTTTTTTTTTGATCAAACATGAATTAATTTCAGCTCCAGATGGAGCTGAATGAGTATAGGGAAAAAAATCAGTGGTTGAGCAAGGTCAAAAACGTGGCATTGAAGAAGTCGATGTGGCAGACATCGATGTTACCAGACATTTGGAAACCCGCCCTCATTGACAAACGAGTCCCTAACACAAAGAATGACACCAGACCCACACTCACGAAAACCACACAGGATGTCACCACCACACATAATTTCCTGTTTATCTCTCTGCAGAGATTCTGCTATAATCTCTGCCATAATCTGTCCAAGATCTTCATCTTTTATCTCAGTCACATTTCAGAATCTCAAATAGAACGATGTCCTATCCATTTCCAACTGAATCACAGAATCCTCAAGAACTTTATTTAGAGCCATTATTGGATGAAAAGGGCGAACTTAAATTGAAACAAAACTTAGAAGATCAGGGAATTAAGATAGATTGGTTTTCATACATGCAAATACTTTCCAGATATTGAGAAGACTTTAAACAAGAAGGTATTTATAGTGTTTTGACTGGTTTAAACAAGATATTAATGGGTTCAGATGACCATGTAATTAAAAAGTTATATGGATATTTACTTGAAGCAAAACTGGAAGAAGAACAAGTTAAAGAATCAATGATAGCATGGGGGAAAAATTTTGGTTATAGTATTGATTTAGAGAAATGGCAAAAATTGTGGTCACATAATTATAAAATGACAATGTCAACAGCATATAAAGAGAATTTGAATAAGATGTTTTACAGGTGGCATTTACCCCCAACGAGAATAGCCAGGATGTTTAAGAATAAATTGAAGAAATGTTGGAAGTGTCATTAAACTCCAGGATCGTACTACCATATGTGGTGGACAGGCGTGGAAGCAAGGAGATTTTGGACTAAAATACATAGTTAGAAAAAATGACAAAGAGACATATTGACTTTAAACCAGAAATATTTTTATTAGGAATTTTACCAGAGACATTTAATAAAGAATTACAATACTTAATTGTGAACATTTTAATAGCGGCCAGAATTGTATTTGCCAAAAACTGGAAAGGAGAGAAGATAATTACTGATGAAGAAATTATTATGAAAATGTTGGACTATGCTGAAATGAGTAGATTGACATTTGAAATAAGAGAACAGGAAGATAAACAATATTATTTGATATGGGAGATATTTTATCAATGGTTTGACAAAAAAGTATGGAGATGAGATAGCATATATGAAATGTTTAAATATTTATCTTCAGTTTAAGTAAAGAATAATTGTTATATGAGGAGATCTGGAGAATTGTAAGCACAAAATGATTTTAACTGATTGAGATGCTGTCTATAATTGTTTGTAAGGATGATATTTTTATGTTGTTGTTGTGTTTTTTTATTTTTATTTTTTTATTTTAATCTAAAATAAAACTTTTTTCAAAAAAAAAAAAAGATCTTTATTTAGAGCCATTATCTTCTGATCTACCTGATCCAATTTTTTTTTTAGTTTGTTCAGCTTTGGCTTCTACAATTTTTATTTTTTGTTCATTTTTCTGAATTGCTTCCTGGATTGAATTCATTTTACTATTTAATTTTTGGATATCAATTTTCATTTCACCATGGTTGCTAAATATAGTTTCTTGCATCTTAATCATTGTTTCCTGGATCAATGTCAGGGTGGGTTGCATTGTTTGCATATTTGGTGCCCCGGTAGATTTTTCCACCTTTGAAAACCCCTCAGCCGAATGTTTGTTTGAAGGGGAAACCATTGTTATTGTTGGGTTTGATGCTGTTTTTTTTCCCCTGTCTTTAAAGTTGTTGTGAGGCTAGTCATCTCTTTCAATACTCTACTTTGCTCTTCCAGTATTTTATAAATATTTTTCCACACTATCATCAACCAATTACTATCTGTTTGTTCAACTATCTCTAATTCTGGTTCCAGTTTAGTGAGCTAATTGGCGTATAAAGCAACTATCAAGAGAAAAAAAGGAAAAATCTATATATCTATATAACTATATCACTATCTCTCTATATGTCTACAAGTATAAATATGAGATAAATAACTATATCAATGCTCTATATTAATATGTGTGTGTGTGTGTGTGTGTGTGTCTTCTTAAGTTTTCGCGGCTGTGTATATGCAAAAAATTAAAATCTCGGGTGTAATATGCAATATTATGGATTTTATAAAATTCATAAATAAGTGAAGGCTTTATATGATCTATGCAGGAACCAACAGTTTTTTCTTCCTCCTTACATTTTACTTTCACCTCAGTGCTCTTTAAATCCTCTGCTCAAAAGTTCAAGTAAGACCAAAAGAGATTCTTTCCTTTCTTTTTGCAACTCCAACACTCAGCCAATCCGCTCCTCTTGCTATGCTGAGTCACAGCAATGTCGGTCCTCACTTCTTCTTCTCCTTTCAGATCCATTCCTGTCCTTTTCTATCTCTTCAGTGTCTCTCTAGTGTGCCAGTTCTCTCACCTTCTTTGTAGTCCTCAGTTCTTTCCAGGTGTCTACAATCGTGCCTCCTCTTCACAGTTTTCACATTTTCTCTTCTTTGCTGCCTTGACAGTTAAATGCATTCTGCTGACTCATTCCTCCTTCTGCCAAATCGCCGCTCATACTCTCCACTGGAAAACTTGTTAACTCGCAAAGACCGGACTCAATCTTTCAAAATGATCTTAAATCTTGTGGTAATTGAAGTAATTGCTTGAAATGACACCGTCTGTTGAAAAAATCTTCTCTTCCCTTTACTCACTGGCTCATCGCAGCCTCAGGTCTGCCATAGCAAGCTGCCAGACACATTCATGCTGGATCGACAGGAATGTCCATTCATGCAACGAATGATTGCCCTTCACTTCGCCATGCTCTGGACTCCCATTCTAGTCCGCAATGCCCTCCAGGCTTTTGCGCCCTGAAAGGTCCCCAAAATGTGAAAAGTTCAATGTTGGAGAACAAAGACCATTCTCCTTCTACTGCACCACTGCGATACCACCTCCGGAACCCCAAGTACTTATCAGTCCCTTCCAACTCTATTCTGATTGATTGATGGATTGGTTGGTTGGTTGGTTTCCTGCCATTAAAGTAGAATCATCTCTTTATTTGAGGTTGTTGATATTTCTCCTGGCTAGCTTAATTCTGGCTTGTGATTTATCCAGCCTGGAATTTCATATAATTTACCCTGCATATAATTTAAATGACAATATACAGTTTTTTAGTACTCTTTCTGTATTTTGAATCAATCAGTTGGTCCATGTCGGGTTCAAACTAAAGGCTTTAGCATGGTCAATGAAGCAGAAGTAGATGGTTTTCTGGAAGTACATTGCTTTCTCATAATCCAGCAAATGTTGGCAATTTGATCACTATATCCTCTGCCTTTTTTAAAAAAAATCATTTGTACTTCATAGTTCTCAGTTCACATATTGCTGAAGCCTACTTTGTAGGATTTTCAATACAACCTTGCTAGTGTGTGAAATGAGCACAATTATATGGTAGTTTAAAGCATTCTAGTATTTATTATATATTAATTACACAGTCATCTGTCTTAAGTAGCTTTCACTATTAAACTACAGAGCTTCATTTTATTTATTTATTTGCTGTATTTATTTTCCAATTCTATGTTAATTTTATTTCAGTAATCTGATAAATTATCTTTACCTATTTGTTAGAATGATAGTTATGTTATTTGTTTGATACCTGTCTACAATTTAAATAAAAAAGTGTTTATATTATCTATGTTTAAACAAACATTCATATGTATATTTTGAATATATGAATTATTTCTCCCTCCCCTTGTCCTGTTCTCTCTTTCTTCCTCTCTGAATATCAATGTATTTCAGGTTCATTCTTTTCTGAGAAGTGTCAGATTCAACAACAGTGTTGGTGAAAAGATCTCCTTTGATACAAATGGAGAATTCATTGGTGGATTTGATATTATCAACTGGATCACATTCCCAAATCAATCATTTGCAAGGGTCAAAGTTGGAGCGATAGATCCCACAGTTCCAGCAGAGAAGTTCTTCAATATTTCTGTAGATTCCATCACATGGCCAGTAGACTTTAACCAGGTTAGCTTTTTGAATCTACATTTGTCTGCCTTCATTTAAATGTCTTTATTGATAAAAGTCTCAGAGCATCATCTCTGACTAACCCAGGTACAAATCTCCTGGGGAAGAAAAAATATGAGTACATTTTTTTTTAACTTTTCTAGCAATTGCTATTCAATATTGTATCCTTTCTTGCCTGCATATTAATTATGGACAATGGTTTTCATAGTTCTGAAGTAACTGCTGCAAGTCAGCATTCTGTCAGCATTCCAGAAAGTCCTCAACTCCAAGTAAAAATGCCGAGGCTGGCATTTCTCAAAGTTGTCAAATTGGGGTTTCCTGGACAGTGCATCGGCCAGTAGGTTTCTCCCCCCCCCCCCTCCCGGGATGTATTTTAGCTTGAAGTTAAAGCGTTTAAAATACTGACCCCAGTGAACCTGCTTGGGGGAAAGCTTCCGAGGGTTTTTTTTTTTTATTGAAAAGTTTTAAAATGTTTTACAAACAAATTCCTCCCCTTCCCCCCCCTTTCCCCTCTCCCTCCCCCCCCTGACTTCCCAGAGCAAAATACAAGGTATTGCATTTAACAAACATAATCTAACATAAGCAAACTAACTATAAACTCTTAACTTCCCCTTACTCTTTAATTCCGCCATAGATACTAAGATATCAAAGTAGAAGAAAAAAATAAAAAAAAGGAAATCATCCGAATATTTCACTCATAAGCTATTTGCAACTTTTTAGTCCCGTATTTGTTTTGTATATAGTCAATCCATCTTCTCAATTCCAGTACATATCTTTCATTCGAACGTTCCTTCAAATATGCAGAAATTTTAGCCATCTCCGCCAGATTGGCTACTTTTAATGTCCATTCTTCAATAGTCGGTATTTCTTCCTTCTTCCAGTATTGCGCCACCAAAAGTCTGGCTGCCGTTATCAAATTCAAAATCAAATTAGTCTCTAAAACTGTACATCCTTCAATTATACCCAGTAAAAACAACTGTGGAGTAAATTTTATCTTCCTTTTAAGAATATTTTGTATAATCCACCATATCTTAATCCAAAATGCCTTAATTTTCTTATAAGTCCACCATACATGAAAATACGTTGCATCATCACATTTACATCTCCAACATGTAGGTTGTAAATTCGGGTACATACAGGCTAACTTTTGGGGATCTAAGTGCCGTCTATAAAAATTTTCTCTTAAATTTTGTGTTTGAGTAAACTTCACATTTCTAACCCATATTTTCTCCCATACATCCATAGATATTGATTCCCCAAAGTTTTGTACCCATTTTATCATACAATCCTTCACTAGCTCAGTTTCTAAATCTATTTCTATCAGTGCATTATACAACCTTTTAATATGCATTGGGCTAATTTGTCTCTAATTGTCTCTAATTTGTTTTATTAAATTTTCTTCATTTTGCACAATACCAATTTTCTGATCTTCTTTCCATCTAGTATACAATTGCCCATATTGAAACCAGGTTTGAATTTTCCTTTCTTCCTTTAATACCTCTAAAGATTTTAATTGCAATATACCTCTTTCCAAAATAAGAAGCTCTTTATAGGTAGTCGCATCTTGTTTCTGCTCCACACTTATATTTTCTATCATATGTCTAGGTATTGTCCAAACAGGTAATTTGTTATTTAATTTATATTGGTACTTTTTCCATACACGTAACAATGCATTTCTTAATATATGACTTTTAAAATTCTTATCCACCTTTTTATCATATAGTAAATATGCATGCCATCCATACAACAAGTCATACCCTTCAATATTCAATATTCTCTCTTCTGTTAAATTAATCCAATCACTAATTGCTGAGAGCACAACTGCCTCATAATACAATTTAAGTTAGGCATTTTGAGACCTCCTCTTTCACGTATATCTTGCATTATTTTCCATTTTATCCTTGGGGTTCCGAGGGGTTTTAACGCCTCAAGGTTTTTATGATCAGTCCATACCTCAAAAGGCTTCTTAACCCCCTCTAGGAAGTGTCTCCAGGATAGGAGAGTCTATCACACAGCAAAAGCTTCCTTCTCCCACACCACCCACATGTGTTCTGTGTCCGTTACTTTTTTGGACACATACGCACAAGGCATTAATTTGTTTTGGGCATTCCTCGCAGTAGGATGGCTGCGACCACTACGTCACTGGCATTGGCTTGGACTATGAAGGGTTTGTCTGGGTCAGGTTGTTGGAGGATTGGCTTCACTGCAAACTGCTGTTTTAACTGTTCAAAGAATTTCTGACAGTCCATTGTCCAAGCTAGGGGTTGGCTAGGTTTTGAATTGGTTGGAGATGGACCGGTGTTTAGTAATTCCATCAAAGGGAGTGCAACCTCGGCAAAGGAAGGGATGAATTGTCTGTAAAAAATTGCAAACCCCAGGAAGTTCTGAAGTTTCTTACTTGTTTGTGGGGGTTGCTAGTCTAGCACAGGCTTCACCTTTCCCAGGTCCATTAGGATCTCTTGATTGGATACCCAGTAACCCAGGTAGTCCAAGGACTCCTTGTGGAACTCACATTTTGACAGCTTCACATAAAGTTTGGCTGCTAGGAGTTTTTTCAGCACCTGTCTGGCTAGTTTGATGTGTTCTTCCATGTTCTCACTGAATATAAGAATGTCATCAAGGTAAACCAGGACCCCCTTATATAGGTGCTCATGCAGAACATCATTGATCAGCTGCATGAACACTACAGGGGCCCCTTGAAGCCCAAAAGGCATGACTCACAATTGGAACCTGCCTAGCAGACAGTTAAATGCCATTTTCTGTTTGTCCCCCTCCTTTATGTGGACTCAGTAGTAGGCTTCCCTTCAATCTACCTTGGTGAAGATTTTGCCTTTTGATAAGATACCCTTTCATTAAGGGTAGGGGGTAGGTGTTTTGTATGCAAACAGCATTGATGTTTCAAAAATCAACACACAATCTTAACCCCCCATCTTATTTTTAAACAAGTCAAAACCCCAAATCAAGCCCCTTCACCCATTAGTCTGTCACATGGTGCAGTCATCATCCGTCCCAACTGGAGTCATCCCTGCAACCACTCCTCCTCTAGATGCATAAACACCGTGACCTTAACTGAAGGGAAGAATGCTATTATGTCTAACTATATTCACTCTCCTAAATCCCCCCTCTTACTTTCCCAGGCACATGGACTTGGCAGCATCGAAGCTTCTGGTGCTAATATGGCTTCCAAAGCTGACACGTTCTAGATTTCATCAGTCTGCTGACTTCAAAATTCAGAAGTTGAGAAAACCAAATTTAATTATCCAGCACAGAAATTGTCTTTGGACAGTGGTAATCATGGTTATTGAAGGCCATAAATATCAATAATTGTAGATATTTAATTATTATTTCAGACCAATTATATCTAAAATTCTGTCATCACACTACTTCATTTTTCATCTATTGATTCCATATTAACAGTATCTCTCCAAGCACTACCTTTCCTCTCTGCATCTTAAAATATTCTTCATTCATTCATAGGCAGTACCTTTATCTTTGTGTAATGATCCTTGTGAGACAGGACGTGAAGTGAAGAAAGAAGGGAACGCAAAGTGAAGAAAGAAGGGAAGTTGTTTTGTTGCTATGATTGCCATCTATGTCCAGAGGGGAAAATATCAAAGGAGAAGGGTAGGAAAATTTTTCAAATATAATGGGATTAAGCCAACACTATAATTTCCTATATCAACTCACCTGCATTCTTTTTCAGACATAGATGACTGCTCTCCATGTCCAGAAGATCAATATCCAAATCCTGGCAAACATATGTGCATTCCAAAGCGAATCACCTTTTTGTCCTATGAAGAACCCTTGGGGATCAGTCTGACTGTTCTTTCCCTTTGTTTTTCTTTAATGACAACCTTGGTCATCACAATCTTCATGAAACATAAAGATACTCCCATTGTCAAAGCCAACAACCTGAATCTCACTTATACACTCCTAGTTTCCCTTCTCCTCTCTTTCCTTTGTGTCTTTCTATTTGTGGGGAGGCCCAATACGATTGTGTGTCTCCTCCGACAACCAGCTTTTGGCCTTATCTTTTCTGTGGCAGTTTCTTGTGTCTTGGCCAAAACCTCTGTTGTGGTTTTAGCATTCATGGCCACCAAACCAGGTTCCAAATTGAGGAAATGGGTCGGTGGAAGAATGATCAGTTCCATTCTTCTATCCTGCTCCCTTGTTCAAATATGTGTTTGTGCTGTGTGGCTGATAACATCCCCACCATATCCAGATTTTGATGCACATTCAATACCTGAAGAACTTATCCTGGAGTGCAATGAAGACTCAGTCATGTTTGAGGACTTCCGGTTTCCTTCTCTTCGGCGACGGCGGTGCCTTTTGAAGCTCCGCCAGCCCCGCCGCCTGTAGAGCCGCTTCGAGACGAAGAAGCGGCTCGAAAACTTCTGAATCCACAGGATTGAAGAAGGAGAGATCGCAGGGCACAGGTCGAGCCCCTGTAACCCCCCAGGGAAGTTTCTGGGGAGAGAACAGGCGTGGCTCCCTTCCAACCTGCTGAAACTCCGGGCGACGTGGGACGACTCTGCCTTTGCAGAACAAGCCGGCTGCAGGAAACTTAAAGCGAAAAAACCAGCTTTAATTAACAGCGAAACTACCTGAATCTTGAATCTTGGAAACGCAAGTATTAGCGCTTTGTTGACTTTTCAATTTGAGAAAACGTGAATGAGTGAAAGTGCTTTGAAAAAACATGGCGCTTAGCCTCAGAGATAACGAGCCAGCGAGTGTGGATTGGTGAAGTTATTTCGCTTTGTTACAAAGTTTCCAAGTTGCTACAAAGTTGCCTTGCTTGTTATAAGAGAAACAATTGGAAAATTTCTCCCTTTCAATATTTGACTTTGACTTTGCTTTACTTCAACCTTTATTTGATTAAATCTGGGGGACTTTTTTAGAAGTCTTTGTGCAGGAGGGAAAGGAAAAGGAACTTCCCTCTTTAGAAAAACTAGATCACGTGGCAGGATGGCTTCAAAGAAGCAGGAAGGGAAGGCAACAGGGGGGGGATCCCCCACACATAAACATGAAACGCAACTTCCCCCTGCTCAACAGTTACAGACTCAGAAAAAAGAATTTGATGTGGGAGATTTAAAAGAATTTATTTCTAAAACTTTGGATGATAAATTTCAAAAATCTCAACAGGAGATAGATGATAAACTTCAAAAATCACATCAGGGGATAGATGATAAACTTCAAAAATCACACCAGGAATTTATGCAGGAAATTAATGAAGTCAAAGATATGGTGAAACAGAATCAAAATAAGGTGACCAAAAAAATATCAGAAGTGGCATCTGGCCTGGCAGAATTTATTGGGAAAGTTGATTTTAAAGTTGAAGAACTTAAATCAGAAGTTAATGTTAAGATGAAAGACAATGATTATAAAATTGCTGATGTTGATAATAAAATGCAGAGAGTTGAAGACGAGATTGTTATGATACAATTCAGGGCAATGGAGTTCGCTATACGGCTTCGGGGAATTCGAGAGGAGGAAAGACAGGATTTGAGACAAGTTTGTTCTGAGGCCTTGGCCAAGATTCTACAAGTTAATCCTGATGTGGTTTTTCATAAAATAGACAAAATTTACAGAGTGAACTCTTGGGTGGCCAGACAAAGACAATTACCTAGAGATGTGGTCATATATTTTACAGATAGAGAAATAAGAAATGATATCCTGCAAAAATCCTTCTATACTTCTGTACAAGTGGGGGGCTCACGAATTGGAATTTACAAAGAATTGCCTCCTAAAATGTTGAAAGCTAGAAAAGAATTTGGCTTTCTTGTCAAGGAATTGCAAAATTTACAGATACCTTTCCAGTGGGACGCACCAGCTGGGATAATTTTCAGATATAAGGGAGAAAGATGCCGTTTGAATACCGTGGAGAAGGCACAACATTTTTATACTACTATTCTTAAGGAAAGAACACCATCTCCACGTACATCTACAGTTTTGGAGATTAAAGAGAGTGAAGAGAAGCAATTTCAACGAGAATTGCAAGAACAGTCCAAGCAGGAATTAAAAGAAGTGCAAGGTGCAGAAGGAGGTTTTCTGGAAGAGCCCTTGCTGGAATCTTCTCCAATTTTGGACTCGGTTCGGATGATTGAAATTAAGGATCAACGTATAACTAGAGCTCAATCTAAGTTACTTAAACAAAAGCAACAACAACAACAGGAAAGACAAGACAAGGAGGCAGTTAAGAGTACTGCACAAGAGATTGGAGCTATGGGAGGAGCGAGATCGAAGCTTTCGGATGAACTTCAAGTATTTTGCTCTGTGCTCCAGAAAGAGGCTGATGACCTTTAAGTGTTTATCTTGGAATGTTAATGGGTTGAATTCAGCACAGAAAAGGAAGAAATTATTTACATATTTGAAACAATTTAATAATGATATAATTTGTTTACAAGAAATGCATATCACAACTCAAGATCAAAAATATTTGATAAACTCCAAACTAGGAACACATTTTATATCTTCAACTTCGCAAAAAAAGAACGGTGTGGTTATTTATGTAAATAAAAAGTTAACAGCTAAAGTTATAGAAGCAGATGAAGATGGTAGGTTTGTAGCAATTGAATTGCTTACAGCAAATGGCCAAATTCTTCTGATTGGAATTTATGCTCCCAATCAACAACAGGATCATTTCTATAAGATGTTACATACTAAAATACTGCAATGGGATTACAGATCTATTTTAATTATGGGAGACTGGAATGGAGTAATTGATTCTAAATTAGATAAAAAGAGTTTGGCAAAGTCTAGAATCAGACTACCACAGACTTTTTTTGATATGAAAGAAGATATGGAACTAAAAGATGTTTGGAGAATACATAATCCAAAAGAACTGGACTACACTTTCTTTTCTGATAGACACAGATCCTTCTCTAGGATTGACTTTATCTTGTTGTCAGATGATCTACTTGTCAAGACAAAAAGAACAAAGATTTTTCCAAGAACTTTGACTGACCATAGCCCAGTATGGATAGAAATTGAGATGGATAAGGTTGAGAGACGTTCTTGGAGATTAAATGAGAACTTGTTTAGATATGAAAAAAATACAACAGAACTTAAAAAGCACTTGAAAGAATTTTTTGAAATAAATTCGAATAAAGGTACCCCAATTGAAATTGTCTGGGATGCAAGTAAAGCTTATATGAGAGGGGTACTTATTTACATGAACTCTAAACATAGACTGTTTCGACAAAAGAAAAGATCTGAATTGGAAATAGAAATAAAGAATAAAGAACAGTTACTTATTAAAAATCCAACAGATGAAAGAATAAGCAGTGCTATAAAACTTTTGAAAGACCAATTTCAAATGCTTACGGCGGAAAAAGTTGCAACAAACTTACAATATGAGAAGCATAATACATTTTGTAACGCTAATAAACCGGGCAGATGGTTGGCTTACACATTGAGGAAAAAACAAAGTATACGGACTATAGATAGTATTGATATTGGAGGGAAAGAAATTTTTCAACAAAAATTAATTAAAGAAGCTTTTGTGGACTATTATACTAAACTATATGCCAAAGAGGAGGTGCAGAATGGACTTATAGAAAAATACTTAAACGATAAAAGAGTTACAAAAATTACTGATCAACAAAAGGAAAGAATGAATTATCCTATAACAGAGGAGGAGATAATAGTAGCAATTAAACAGTTAAAAACAGCCAAAGCTCCTGGTACGGATGGTTTGACCGCAGTGTATTATAAAACTTTGCAAGCTGAAATGGTGGAACAACTTAGAGATTTATTTTGTAATATTCAACAAGGGGGTAAAATACCCCCATCATGGACAACAGCTTACATATCTTTGATACCAAAAGAACAAGTTGGTCCTAAAAAACCAGAGAATTATAGACCAATATCTCTTTTGAATACAGATTATAAAATCTATGCGAAAGTATTAGCCAACAGGTTGATGCCAGTAATCCAAAAGGTGATTCATGAGGATCAAGCGGGATTCATCGAGGGTAGACACATGAAGGACAATGTAAGGCAAGTAATAGATTTATTGGAATATCTTGAGAAGAATAAACAGATTCCTGCAGTGCTGGTCTTTTTGGATGCAGAGAAGGCCTTTGATAGAGTGGATTGGAATTTTCTACTAAAGACTTTAAAAAAGATGGACTTTGGGGATCAATTTATACAGGCGATTTCAGCAATTTATCAAGAGCAAAAGGCACAGATCATTATTAATGGAAGCCTGACAACAGAGTTTAAAATTGAAAAAGGAACAAGACAGGGATGTCCGTTGTCCCCACTTTTATTTATTTTAACACTAGAAGTCTTGTTAAATACAATAAGGGACTCTAATATCTTGAAAGGAATAAAGATTAGGCAAGAGGATTACAGAATAAAGGCATTTGCAGATGATCTGGTTGTTACCCTATCACAACCAATGGAATCAATAATCCTGATGAAGGACATTATACAAGACTATGGTAAAGTTTCAGGTTTTAGACTGAATCCAAAAAAGACTAAAATGATAGTTAAAAACATGACACAAGATCGTAAACATGAGCTTGAAAGGAGGGCAGGTTTTGAGACTGTACCTAAGGTAAAATATCTAGGAGTTCAGGTTGCAGAATCAAACATGAAATTGTTTCAAAATAACTATGAGGTGTTGTGGCGAGAGGTGCAGAAAGACATGGAGACCTGGAAAAAACTGCAGCTGTCTTTACTTGGAAGAATAGCAGCAGTTAAGATGAACATTTTGCCAAGATTTCTTTTTTTGTTTCAAATGATTCCGGTGCTTAAAAGTGATAAACAATTGAAAGTTTGGCAATCTGGAGTGAATAAGTTTGTCTGGAACGAGAAGAAGCCGAGAGTGAAATTGAAAATTATGCAAGATGTTCCAGAAAGAGGAGGTCTTAAACTTCCAAACCTACAGCTTTATTATGATGCAGCAGCTTTAACTTTAACAAGTGATTGGTTTGGAAGGAAAAAGACTGGAATATTGAATGCAGAAAGTTTTGATCTTGAATTTGGATGGCATGCTTACTTATTTTACGACGACAAAGTAGATAAAGTATTTAAAAGTCATATACTTAGAGATTCTTTCATGAGAGTTTGGAAGAAGCACCGACTCAAATGGGATTATAAAATACCGCTATGGCTGGATCTTGGTCATACTTTGTGGAATACAAATATAATGTCACTCGGGGGGGGTTTTATATAAAGAGGTTCTTTTTACAGATGCGGGCAGATGGCAGCTGAAGACATTGCAGACACTGTTGGATGAAGGGATTAATTTAACTTGGTTACAATATAATCAATTACAACTGAGATGGAAAGAGGACCAAAAAACTGGTATTATGTTGCATGAGGAAGAATTGGTTAGACATATAAGAGAGAAAGGTCCAATGCATATCAAAAGGCTTTATAATGTTTTGCTAGAAAGAGATTCAGAAACTGAATTAGTTAAAGACTGTATGATTAAGTGGGCACAGAATTTTGAAGAACCAGTGATGCTGGAAACATGGGAAAAAATTTGGGTTCAGAATGTTAAATTTACACAGTCGCAGAACCTGAGGGAAAATTTCTACAAAATGTTTTATAGATGGCATTTAGATCCCCAAAAATTGTCATGTATGTACCCTAATGTTCAGCCAAAATGTTGGAGATGTGAATGTTTGGATGCTACGTATTATCATGTTTGGTGGACCTGTAGGAAAGTTAAGGCTTTTTGGATAAAAATTTGGTGGGTCATGCAGAATGTTTTGAAGAAAAAAATTCAATTTTCTCCACAACTGTTTTTATTGGGTATAGTTAAGGGTTTTACATTGGGTGAAACAAAATTGATATTGTATATGATAACAGCAGCAAGATTGTTGATAGGTAAATATTGGAAGAATGAAGCTTTGCCCACTATTGAGGAATGGACTTTGAAGATGGCCAGTTTTGCAGAGATGGCGAAGATTTCAGCATATTTAAAAGACTGTTCACAAGAGACTTATGAGTGGGAATGGAAAAGGTGGATAGAATATGTTCAGAACAAATATCAAACTAGAAAGTATCAAATAGCTTTTATTTGAAAATAATGTACTAGAAATTTTTTAATGTAATGAGATAAAGAGAAACATTATACAGGGGAGGGAGGGGTTCAAGTCTATATATAAGTGTTATATTAGGGTTCTTTATGAGTATGAGTATATTATAGGGAAGTCCGGGGGGAGGGGAGGGTTAGGGAGGGTTAGGGAGGTTGGGAAGTTTGGGGGGGGGAGGTGGGGGGGGGGAAAAAGGGGTGAAAATGTAATTGTAAAACTTTTGCAATTAAAAAAAAAAAAGACTCAGTCATGTTCTACTGTGTTTTGGGCTTTATGGGTTTTCTTGCTCTGGTTAGCTTCTCTGCTGCTTTTCTAGCCAGGAAGTTACCTGACAGTTTCAATGAAGCCAAATTCATCACCTTCAGCATGTTGGTCTTCTGCAGTGTTTGGCTGTGCTTTATTCCAACCTATCTAAGCACAAGGGGAAAATATACGTTGGTTGTGGAGATCTTCTCCATGATCTCCTCCAGTGCTGGCTTATTGGTGTGCATCTTTCTTCCCAAGTGTTTTATCATTGTGATGAGACCTGAACTGAACGATAAACACCAGCTCATGAAGAGAAAGTTTTAAGAAATCTTTATGTTTGCCTAATATTCTTTCTATGTACATGTTGGAGAACTTGCCCACTTCGACATTTAAGCTAGAGAACAATGTACAGAGACAGTGGTGTTCTATGTTATAATGTATAAGTGGAATTATCCACTTATACATTGAAGCCAGAAAGCCATGTGCAATTAGATTGGACTTCTATGATCTCCTGTCCCCCAATATTTGAATAGTTTGAAACTTTTTCTTTCTGGAAGTCAGTTATAACTGGAGACCATAAAAATGTATAAATAAATAGGACAAAAGATGAGGTTTCAGTATGTGATACACAAAACTGACTAAATATGTAGATTAAATGTGAACTATGTATTCATTTTTACTGGTCATCTTAATTTATATGCAGACCAGAATGTGTAAGAAGAAATGAGGATTAAACACAAATGAGCCTTTCATTTAAACAGGGAAGGCCCATGAATTGCTACTGAGGCAATTGGACACTGGGAATTCTCTGGTCACCTACAAAACATGGGATAAATTCAAAAGATCTTCCAGCTGGCCACATTTCTTCTCATTAGCAAAGACAAATGAATCTCTGGCACAAAAACAATTTTAGAAAATCCCAATAAATTCCATCATAAATCCAATACATGTTAGTATCCAATTTATATAATAGTCTCCTTCTAGGAAATTCAATCTAGTAAAATGATTGTGTAGAACAACCCGTTGCAGGGTCATAAGTCTGTTTGAGTAGATAGAGTTTTGCAACACTTGAATGAGATGGTGATTCAATCTATGTTGCAATCTATTGCCATGATCACCAATGTCAGATACAAACCTTCCAAAAAATTGCACTGATGGATGAAAAGTTACCAAAGAAAGTGGTGCAAAATGATACAGCTGATTACAGATGTGCACCTCAGTTTAAACAAATATCAAAGGGAAAATTCCAAGGAGTAACCAGAACAGACCATCATACCAAAGCATATAGAGAGACCGGTGGCCAACATCAAGACTACTTCCCAGACACTTGCTGGAAAAAGGAAAAACAAACCACAAATAACACTACTCAAACAAAACCCAGAATAAAATAAATACTGGAGCCAAACAGGTGGTCAACTTGTCCAGCTGCCCACTATCTACTATAGAACATAAAGTTTTATGGAAAGCCTTTATTTTCTCCTAACTTCATTTTTGCTATCTAAAATAATAATTTTTTTCATATGCTTCTATTTTGCCTACATGGAAAAAGAAGTAGTATGCCCTTGGTGTTTTCTGTGGACATTTTTGAGGGCTGCTCTGTTGTCTATTTCAGTTAGTTGTCTCTTCTTCCTCTGGTCTGTGGTGTGATAGTTTGTCTGATTCTTTCTTGGTTTCTGCGGGAGTTCCTGTGGTTTTAAATTCTATTCTAAGCCTGCAAAGAATTCTATTTGATTAGCATCATCTCTGTTGAGTTTAGTTAGAGGAAAGTAGATAAACTGAGTTGCAAAGGCTGCTACTACTGCAACACCAACTTGCAAAAAAGGAAAGTAAAAAAAAAAAGGGGGGGAAATGATCATCCCACAAATGCTGAAACAAAACCCTGGTTGGTTAGCTACAGTTTTATCATTTATTTACTATATTAAAAACTCATTACAAATCCCAAAGGAAGGGACCACTTCTATTGAAATGTCAAAAAGGACAACAAAGCCAACCCAACTGAATCAGCTAACAACTGTCCTAGCAGCTAGCAATTCATAATTAGCAAATGGAACAATCCAGGTTAAGGCCAGGTTTTTCTATTGTGGACCAGCATCCAACAGTCTTGCACCAACAGTCTGCAAAGTACATTAACCCTCCTGAAGAGGTTCTCTGTGCTGTTTTCATAAATCTGAAAGTAGAATTTGATTGACAGATTGTGGCAAAACTAGCTGCTTCCTTCCTGCAACTAGCTTTGTTGTTGCTCAGACTTTCTAAGGCCCATTAGACTTCACATTCCAGGATGTCTGGCTCGAGGTCAGTGACCACCCCATTGTGGATATCAGGGACATTAAGCTCATTCTTATATAATTCTTCTGTGTAATTTTGCCACCTCTTCTTAATCTCTTCTGCCTCTGTTAAGTCCCTGCCATTTTGGTCCTTTATCTTGCCCATCTTTGCATGAAATGTTCCCTTCATATCTCCAATTTTCTTGAAGAGATCTCTGGTCCTCCCTATTCTATTGCTTTCTTCTATTTTTTGCACTGTTCATTTAAGAATGCATTCTTATCTTTTCTAGCTATTCTCTGGAATTCTGCATTCAATTGAGTGTACAGGTGAAACTCGAAAAATTAGAATATCGTGCAAAAGTTTATTTATTTCAGTAATGCAACTTAAAAGGTGAAACTAATATATGAGATAGACTCATTACATGCAAAGTGAGATAGTTCAAGCTTTTATTTGTCATAATTTTGACGATTATGGCTTACAGCTCATGAAAACCCCAAATTCACAATCTCAAAAAATTAGAATATTACATGAAATCAATAAAACAAGGATTGTACATAGAACAATATCGGACCTCTGAAAAGTATAAGCATGCATATGTACTCAGTACTTGGTTTGGGCCCCTTTTGCATCAATTACTGCCTCAATGCGGCGTGGCATGGATCAGCCTGCGGCACTGCTGAGGTGTTATGGAAGACCAGGATGCTTCAATAGCGGCCTTCAGCTCTTCTGCATTGTTCGGTCTCATGTCTCTCATCTTTCTCTTGGCAATGCCCCATAGATTCTTTATGGGGTTCAGGTCAGGCATGTTTGCTGGCCAATCAAGCACAGTAATCCCATGGTTATTGAACCAGGTTTTAGTACTTTTGGCAGTGTGGGCAGGTGCCAAGTCCTGCTGGAAAATGAAATCAGCATCCCCATAAAGCTTGTCTGCAGAAGGAAGCATGAAGTGCTCCAAAATCTCCTGGTAGATGGCTGCGTTGACCCTGGACTTAATGAAGCACAGTGGACCAACACCAGCAGATGACATGGCTCCCCAAATCAACACAGACTGTGGAAACTTCACATTGGACTTCAAGCATCTTGCAGTGTGTGCCTCTCCATTCTTCCTCCAGACTCTGGGTCCATGGTTTCCAAATGAGATGCAAAAGTTGCTCTCATCAGAAAAGAGGACTTTTCTGATGAGCGACAGACCAGTTCTTTTTTTCTTTAGCCCAGGTAAGACGCTTCTGACGTTGTTTGTTGTTCAGGAGCAGCTTGACAAGAGGAATATGACATTTGAAGCCCATGTCCAGGATCCATCTGTGTGTGGTGGCTCTTGATGCACTGACTCCAGCCTCAGTCCACTCCTTGTGAAAGTCCCCAACACTTTTGAATGGCCTTTTCCTGACAATCCTCTCCAGGCTGCTGTCATCCCTGCTGCTTATGCACCTTTTTCTTCCACACTTTTCCCTTCCACATAACTTTCTATTAATGTGCTTTGATACAGCATTTTGGGAACATCCAACTTCTTTTGCAATTACCTTTTGAGGCTTTCCCTCCTTGTGGAGGTGTCAATGATGGTTTTCTGCACAACTGTCAGGTCAGCAGTCTTTCCCATGATTGTGATTCCTACTGAACCAGACTGAGAGACCATTTAAAGGCTCAGGAACCCTTTGCAGGTGTTATGGCTTAATTAGCTGATTAGAGTGGGACACTTTGAGCCTAGAGTATTGAACCTTTTCACAATATTCTAATTTTCTGAGATTGTGAATTTGGGGTTTTCATGAGCTGTCATAATCATCAAAAGTATGACAAATCAAGGCTTGAACTATCTCGCTTTGCATGTAATGAGTCTATCTCATATATTAGTTTCACCTTTTAAGTTGCATTACTGAAATAAATGAACTTTTGCATGATATTCTAATTTTTCGAGTTTCACCTGTATCTTTCTCTTTTTCCTCTGCCTTTCACTTTCCTTCTTTCTTCAGACAGCCATTTTGCTTTCTTGCATTTCTTTTTCTTTGGGATGGTATTAGTTGCTACCTCTTGTACAATGTTGCAAACTTCCATCCATATTTCTTCAGACACTCTGTCTATCAGATCTAATTCCTTAAATCTATTTGTCACCTCTACTGTATATTCATCAGGAATATGATTTAGTGCACATCTGAGTGGCCTAGTGCTTTTCCCTACTTTCTTCAATTTAAGCCTAAATTTTGCAACAAGAAGCTCATGATCTGAGCCACAGTCAGCTCCTTGTTTTGTTTTTACTAACGGTATAGAGATTCTCTATCTTTGGCTGCAGAGCACATAGTCAATTTGATTTCTGTGTTGACTGTCTGGTGATGTCCATGTGTAGAGTCGTCTCTTGGGTTGTTGGAAAAGATTATGACCATCATATTCTCTTGACAAAATTCCAGCAACCTGAGCCCTACTTCATTTTGTACTCCAAGGCCAAACTGCCTGTTATTCCAGTTATCTTTTGGCTTTCTATTTTAGCATTCCAATTGCCCATGATGATAAGGACATCAATTTTTTGGTGTTAATTCTAGAAGGTGTTGTAGGGCTTCATAGAACCGATCAACTTCAGCCTCTTCAGCACCAGTGGTTGGGGCATACCGTGTTTTCCCAAAAATAAGACCCTATCTTATATTTTTTGAACCCTGAAATAAGGGCTTGACCTTATTATCGGGGGGGGGTGTCTTATTTTGGGGGTGCAGGAGACAGAGAGCATGGCCATCTCATGGCTTCTGCTGTGTTGCGCTGCTGTGGTAACGCAACTCAGCTGCTCATCAGCTGTTCACTGGGCAGTTGCCCACTTCCTGTCCATCCATCCCCCTTGCCTGAAAACTCCTGCCCCACTCCCACCTCTCTGCTGGGCAACCCCCAGCAGCCCCAGATGCCCAAAGCCTGTGCCCGCCCGGCTCCCATTTCCACAGCACTGGCTCTTTATTGACAGGAGGTGGCATGTGGGGTGGGGGAGAAGTAAGACGTACCTTGCCATCTCTTCTCCTCCCCCCTTGCCAGGGGCCAGGGAGACGCGAGACACATATCTTACCTGCCTTGCAGCTCTGTCGTGTGTCTCGCTGTTGTCTACAGGCAAACACGTAGGGTAAAACCAAACTTTTCACAAGTTCAAGAAGTTTGATTGAATTCGAGGTTTTTTTTACCCTATGTGTTTGCCTGCAGACAACAGCAAGACACGTGATGGAGCTGCAAGGCAGGTAAGACGGCTCCGCGCACCCCAATGGTAACAGCAGTCTGGCTTCTGCCCTTTCCTGCTGTCTCTTTATTGAGGGGGATGGCAGGTAGGGCGGGGGAGAAGCGAGAGGCATGGAATGAGACAGAGCTCACTCTTCTTGCCATCTCTTCTCCCCCCTCTCTCTGGACATGGCAGGGCTTCCTGTCCCTGCCCAAATTGGATGCAATTTGGGGATGGCAGGTGGGGAGGGGTGGGGCCAGGGATACACGAGATGCATATCTTACTTGCCTTGTAGCTCTGTCGTGTGTCTCGCTGTTGTCTGCAGGCAAACATGTTGTAGGGTAAAACCAAACTTCTCATGAGTTTGAGAAGTTTGATTGAACTCGCGAGGCTTCTTTTACCCTACAATGAGCTTGCCTGCAGACAACGGCAAGACATGCAATGGAGCTACAAGGCAGGTAAGACACATTTCACATCTCCCCAGCCCCACCCCTCCCCACTTGCCATCCCCAAATTGCATCCAATTGGGGCAGGGACAGGAAGCCCTACCATGCCCAGTGAGAGGGGGAGAAGAGACGGAAAGAAGAGTGAGCCCTGCCTTACTCCATGCCTCTCACTTCTCCCCCACCCCCCTCAATAAAGAGCTGGGCACTGTGGAAAAGGGAGCCAGGCGGGCATGGGCTTTGGGCGTCTGGGGCTGCTGGGAGTCACCCGGTGGAGAGGCGGGAGCAGGGCGGGAGTTTGCAAGGGATCACTTCCCCTTTGCCTTCTCTCCCAAAAGCGCTCCTTGGGCGCAGCCACTTCTGCAGCAGGAGACTTGCGCCTTGCACCGGCCTTTCAAAGGGTACCATAGCAGCAGCTATCCACAATTTGTTAACCCTTATTTCATCCTGATCCACGTAGCCCAGTACAGTCGGGATGAAATAAGGGTAAAAAAATTGTGGATAGCTGCTACTACAGTACCCTTTGGAAGGCTGCACAAGGCACATGAGGCACATCGCTTGGCCTCCTGCTGCAAAAGTGGCCGCAATCCATGGCAAAAATGGCTGTGCTTGCTGGAGGGCTTATTTTGGGGGGAGGGCTTTTATTTACGCCCACCCCAAAGATCAGGCTTTGCCTTATTTTCAGGATATGTCCTATTTTTGGGAAAACATGGTAGACTTGGACTACACTGATGTTGAATGGTTTGCCTTGGATTCAAACTGAGATTGTTCTGTCATTTTGGGGATTGTATCCCAGTACTACTTTTCCTACTCTTTTATTGACTATGAAGGCTACTCCGTTTCTTCTGAGAGATTCTTGCCTGCAGTAGTATACCTGATGTTCATCTGAATTAAATTCACCCATTCCTGTCCATTTAAGTTCACTGATTCCTAAGATGTCAATGTTCAGTCCTGTCATTTCTTGTCATGTGCAGTAGAATGTATAAAAAGAAATGCAATTAAATGCAAATGAGAATTTCTTTAAACAGGGAAAGTCTATGTTTTTTTTCTGAAGCAATCATACTGAGGGAATTCCCCAATGCATACCACTTGTAGTGGTCATCTACAAAATATGGGGTAAATTCAAAAACTGACCTTATGCTTTCTTCTCAATAGCAAAGATCAAAGAAATTTCAGGCATGAAAAATAATTCTGGTAAATTCAAATAAATTCCATCAGAAGTCCAATACATGCTAGTATCCAATTTGCATAATATGATGACTGTGTAGAACAGAATGCTTTATGGTCATAAGTCTGTTTGAGTGGATAAGAGTTTTCCAACACTTGAATGAGAGGCACACAGTGATTCTAAGTGCCAGTTGATCACTCCAATGGGTTTAACTCTTTATGCATGCTGGCAGAAGAGGCATGCTATGGATCCCATTGGTCAAGGACTTTTGGCTGACATGGTACAGAAGAACATTCTTTTCTTCGGTGGCTCCTGTACTTCAGAATATCATGCTTGCTGAGGTGATTAATTAGTTGTTACCTCCTCCATGTATAACCCTGTGAGGGTTTAATCCCTTGATGGATGTTCCATTCAAAGCTGGTGAAGTCACTCCATTCTAATCCCCCATCATAAGCCAGTTTCCATATGAAAAGGGCAGTAACTGGTCCATTAAATAATCAAAAATTTGCTTCTATCATCGTTTGGCCTATACACACCCACCACTATTGATTTTATTCCATTGAGTTCAATTTTCACTAACGTGTTTCCCCGAAAATAAGATTCTGTCTTATATTTTTTGAACCCCAAATTAATTGCCTGGCCTTATTTTTGGGGATGTCTTATTATTTTGGGGATTGTGGAGCAAGACGGGGCTCCTCTTGACATCTTACCTGATTTCCAGCTCTGCCTCCCTAACCCTAACCAGAGGAAATGACGAGGACCAGCTGTGCATGTGTGGATGTGCTCAAAAGCTTGATTGGGCTTATTATCAGGGGATGTCTTATTTTAGGGGAAATAGGGTACTACAAATCTACCATATTCCTCTGCTATAAGTAGCTTGGGTTTAAATTGGGGCTTTATATATAAAACAACCCCATTGATCTTTTTTACACCAACTGGTATAAATTCATCCCCTAGTTGTTTATTTGTCAAATATTTCTTTTTTTGTTTCTTGATATATGTTTCTTGGAGACAGGCTATATCAACATTATGTTTCCTCAAATAATGAAATACTTTTTTATCCTTAGATCAGGCATTTGTTCTACTAAGCAAAGGAAGCAGCAAGTGAAGCTAAGCAAAATAACATCAGATACCTGTACAATTAGCACAGCCTCCCCCCCCCCCCCAGGATGTTTGCTTTCTCCACTTCTCTTCTCTCTATATACCAATGACTGCATCTCAAACGATTCATCTGTTAAACTACTGAAGTTTGCAGATGATACTTCATTGATTGGTCTCATTCAAGACAACAATGAATCCGCAGACAGACGGGAGGTTGAACAACTAGCCTTGTGGTATGACTGGAACAATCTGGAACTGAACACACTACAAAACCATAGAAATGGTGGTAGACTTTAGGAAAAGCCTTCCCATACTACCACCTCTTACAATACTAGACAACACAATATCAACAGTAGAGACCTTCAAATTTCTAGGTTCTATCATATCTCAAGACCTAAAATGGACACCTAACATCAAAAATCATCAGAAAAGCACAACAGAGAATGTTCTTTCTGTGCCAACTCAGAAAGCTCAAACTGCCCAAGGAGCTGCTGATACAGTTCTACAGAAGAATTATTGAGTCTGTCATCTGCACCTCTATGACTGTCTAGTTTGGTTCTGCAACCCAACCAGACAGACACAGACTTCAGAGGATAATTAGAACTGCAGAAAAAACAATTACTACCAACCTGCCTTCCATTGAGGACCTGTATAATGCATGAGTCAAAAAGAGAGCTGTGAAAATATTTACAGATCTCTTGCATCCTGGACATAAATTGTTTCAACTCCTACCCTCAAAATGATGCTATAGAGCACTGCACATCACTCTGCTAAACAAATATTTCCCTCAGCACTGTCAAACTATTCACATTAGGCTGCATTACTATTGCTATCGGTCTTCTCATTGTTCCTGTTGTCCATTTCCTCCCACTTGTGACTGCATGACTGTAACTTTGTTGCTTGTATCCTTGCAATTTATATTGATATTGATTGTTTCTTAGTATGATTTGATTGCTTATTGTACCATATGATTGTCACTGGGTGTTGTGCCTTGTGATTCTTGATGAGTGTATCTTGTCTTTTTATGTACACTGAGAGCATATGCATCAAAGACAAATTCCTTGTTTGGCCAATCACACTTGGCCAATAAAGAATTCTATTCTATTCTATTCTATTCTATTCTATTCTATTCTATTCTATTCTATTCTATTCTATTCTATTCTATTCTATTCTATTCTATTCCATTCCATTCCATTCCATTCCATTCCATTCCATTCCATTCCATTCCATTTCAATATTCCATGTGATAAACTTAATCTCCATCTTTAAGCAACATAGTAGATTCCTGTACAACTTTCTTTGCCACTTCTTCGTCTTCCTTTCTTTTTTCTCTGCTAAGTCATATTCTTGAATGCCACCCTTTTGAGCTTGCACAACCACTATCTTCTTTTCTATACTCATTTCTCCATTTGGATCTGAAATTAATTTATGTCTGATCAAAAACTCCTTAGCTTTCTCTATAGAATCCAGTCTAAATATTTGTTCATGGTAGGTGAGTATCACCCCTTCCAATTTATCCCAATGTAATAAAAATTTTACAATGTAATAAAAGCATATGCTTTCCTTTTTGTCAAAATTCTAACTGGAATTTCCTTCAGAACAATAATACCTATATTTTTCATGCTCAACCTATGTTTAAAATGGCAATCCAGAAACTGGTCCCTTGATATTCTTCTTACAAAATGAACAACAACATCCCTTAGTAACTTTCTTGTGATGACAAATTTGGAGTTTATTCTGTAAATCTTGTCCAAATCAATTTCTATTTCTTTTTCCTCTTTATTAATTAACTGGGCCAAGGCCTTTACCATCCTTAATCTGATATCTTCTCCTGGTTCTTCAGGTATTCCACAAAATTTTAATTGAGATTCTTTAATCCGACCTTCCAATTCAGCTTCACATAAAGAGTTTGCCTTCTACAATTTATGCTCCATACAATCTACTCTGTATTGTTAAAAATGAAACTGTTCACCCCCTCCTCACAGCAGTCTCAGAACTTTGTGCAGAGAGTTCTTGTTTAAACTCTGAAAAACAAGTCTGTAGAGTCAGCTAATAATATAAACTTATCTGAAAGCTTTAAGCCAAAAATTACAAAAGAATTTTCAGGAATAGTTTCCAAAATGCTTTAGTTTCAAGTTATTTCTAGATTTTTTGTTTGGCTCAGATATTCCAGATCCAGGGGTGAAATCCAGTAGGTTCTGACAGGTTCTGGAGAACCAGTAGTGGAAACTTTGAGTAGGTTGGAGAACCAGTAGCGGAAATTTTGAGTAGTTTGGAGAACCGGCAAATACCACCTCTGGCTGGCCCCAGAGTGGGGTGGGAATGGAAACTTTGCAATATCCTTCTCCCAGGAGTGAGGAGGGAATGGGGATTTTGCAGTATCCTTCCCCTGCCATGCCCACCAAGCCACGCCCACCAAGCCACACCCACAGAACTGGTAGTAAAAAAAATTGAATTTCGCCACTGCCCAGATCCTCCCCCTTGCCATCTCAAAGCCTCAAAAATGACGACAGCTCCACAAAAATGGAAATGGCAGGCTGCAACTAAAGAAAGCCTCTTTCAGCATGAAAGGTAAATATGAAAAGAAAAAAAAACTATTGCCTAAGAAGCAGTGGCACCCTTTAATATGATATCTTCTCCTGGTTGTTCAGGTATTCAACAAAATCTTAATTGTGATTTTTAATCTGAGCTTTCAGAATTATTATCTCTTCCTATTCAGCTTCACATAAAGAGTTTGTCTTCTCCAATTTATGCTCCATGCAATCTACTCTGGCTTTCACCTGTTTCACATCACCTTTCAGACATTGGAATTCTTTCCAGAGTTGCTAGCAAATCAAACGTTGCTTCAAGCTTTGTTCTGACATTTTGAATTTGCTTATGTGTTTTTAACATATACTCATCCATAAAAGTCTTTAAAAACCTAGTGCCTAAGAAGCAGTGGCACCCTTTATTGTCCATTGAGAACGGTTGATTTTTCCATAATGAACTTGCTTCATTGCCCTGCCCCAGTCAGGGACTCACCCGGTTACCTCTTTTTCTTCAGGAAGCAGTCTGAGAGTGCCCGGCTACCCAGGGGAGACAAAGGATCAATTTCCAAAGCCTCCCCCTATTCTGCAGGTGTAGGGTTCTTCTGGCTTAGAAAACACTCTAATCCTTAAATGGTGGAGGTTCTGGAGGAGAGCTAAGAACTCCCCTGATTTCAAAAGTGGAAGGTTCCACCAGAAGTGTCTTTGGTAAGGATTTGATATTCAGATATGCAAATAATAATATAATATAATATAATATAATATAATATAATATAATATAATATAATATAATATAATATAATATAATATAATATAATATAATATAATATAATATTATAATATAATATAATATAATATAATATAATATAATATAATATAATATAATATAATATAATATAATATAATATAATATAATATAATATAATATAATTTATTTATTGGTTCAATTTATATGCCGCCCTTCTCCGGAGACTCAGGGCGGCTTACAATGCGTTAAGCAATAGCCTTCATATTTTTGTATATACCTGCTTAGTAGGGCTTTCGCCCCCTCCAAGCGGTGTTCTTTTTTTTATACAAAGTCATCTTATTGCCCCCACAAACCAGGTCCTCATTTTACCTACCTTGAAAGGATGGAAGGCTGAGTCAACCTTGAGCCTGGTGAGATTTGAATTTGCAGTAATTGCAGGCAGCTGGTGCTATTTAACAGCACTTTAGTCTGCTGCGCCACCAAGGCTCATAATATGATATGATATGATATGATATGATATGATATGATTAATATAATATAATATAATATAATATAATATAATATAATATAATATAATATAATATAATATAATATAATATAATATAATATAATATATGTACATATATAATATATGTACAAAATTGGAAAAATAATAATACACCAATGGAAGAAATTTTGATTAGAAAAGTTTTGGAGCATGCAGAGATGGATAAGCTCACAAAAGAAATAAAAGAAAAGGAGGAAACAGAATACTATATGGCAGGGGTGAAATCCATCAGGTTCTGACAGGTTCTGGAGAACCAGTAACAGAAACTTTGAGAAGAGAACCGGCAGCAGAAATTTTGAGTAGTTTGGAAAACTGGCAAATACCAGCTCTGGCTGGCCCCAGAGTGGGGTGGAAATGGAGATTTTGCAATATCCTTTCCCAGGAGCAGGGAGGGAATGGGGATTTTGCAGTATCCTTCCATGCCACTCCCATCAAGCCATGCCCACCAAGCCATCACCCCATGCCCACCAAGCCATGCCCACAGAACCGATAGTAAAAAAATTTGGATTTCACCACTGCTATATGGTATGGGAGAAATGGTATGACTGGTTAGAGGAGAGGTATGAAGGGCAAGGAAAGAGTAAATGAGGAAGAGATAGGAGTTGAAAAGTAGTAACAAACAAGTGGAAATGGAACGGACATAGAATGTATGATTGAAATTGAGCACATTGTTATCTTCATGTATATAAATCAATATTAGAATCATATGTATAAATGGTAAATTGAAGTAAGGGAGAAAAATGGATATGTAAGAAATGTTTACTGATGCGAAAATATTGAAAAGAAGAAGATTGTAAAAAATTCTTTTTTTGTTTAGAAAAACCCCTGTTTAATAAAAATTATTTTAAAAAATAAAATTAAAAAAAATGCCAAATCCAATCTGAACATCTGGTGATTGTGTGACCAAACATAGTAATACTCAGTGAGGCAGTTCCTTGAGTGCCAGTGAGGTACTACCTTAATGTAGTTGTGCTCTGAGGAAGGTGAGTTCAAAGCCAGAGGTTCAATATTTCTGGACAGGTGTTATCAGAAGAATCAGACAAAAAGGGTCTGTCCCATTAAATATAGTGAAACGTAAGAAACAGAAACCCATACGTCATTGCCCGTGTCAACAAGGACCATGCTAAGGTTTTGTACTTACTGGACATCTTGTGAAAAATGGCCTACAGGACTGTGGACTAAGCAACCAGGGCCAGCATCTGCAGAACTACTGGAAGGAAAGTTGTTTACGCATCACAGTGTTTTTTTTTTTTTTTTATTGCAAAAGTTTTACAATTACATTTTCACCCCTTTTTTCATCCCCCCACCTCCCTCCCCAAACTTCCCATCCTCCCTAACCCTCCCCCCCCAGACTTCCCTATTACATACTCATAACTAATAACACTAATATATAAACCTGAACCCATCCCTCCCCCTATATAATTTTTCCTCTTTGTCTCTTTACATTAAAATATTTCTAATACATTATTTTCAAATAAAAGCTATTTGATACTTTCTAGTTTGGTATTTGTTCTGAACATATTCTATCCACCTTTTCCATTCCCATTCATAAGTCTCTTGTGAACAATCTTTTAAATACGCCGAAATCTTCGCCATCTCTGCAAAACTAGCCATCTTCAAAGTCCATTCCTCGATAGTAGGCAAAGCTTCATTCTTCCAATATTTACCTATCAACAATCTTGCTGCTGTTATCATATGCAATATTAGTTTTATTTCACCCCGTGTAAAACCCTTAACTATACCCAATAAAAACAGTTGTGGAGAGAATTGAATTTTTTTCTTCAAAACATTCTGCATGACCCACCATATTTTTATCCAAAAAGCCTTAACTTTCCTACAGGTCCACCAAACATGATAATACGTAGCATCCAAACATTCGCATCTCCAACATTTTGGCTGAACATTAGGGTACATACATGACAACTTTTTAGGATCTAAATGCCATCTATAAAACATTTTATAAAAATTTTCCCTCAGGTTCTGCGACTGTGTAAATTTAACATTCTGAACCCAAATTTTTTCCCATGTTTCCAACATCACTGGTTCTTCAAAATTTTGTGCCCACTTAATCATACAATCTTTAACTAATTCAGTTTCTGAATCCCTTTCTAGCAAAACATTATAAAGCCTTTTAATATGCATTGGACCTTTCTCTCTTATATGTCTAACCAATTCTTCCTCATGCAACATAATACCAGTTTTTTGGTCCTCTTTCCATCTCAATTGTAGTTGATTATATTGTAGCCAAGTTAAATTAATTCCTTCATCCAACAGTATCTGTAGTGTCTTCAACTGCCATCTGCCCGCATCTGTGAAAAGAACCTCTTTATATAAAAACCCCCCGAGTGACATTATATTTGTATTCCACATAGTATGACCAAGATCCAGCCATAACGGTATTTTGTAATCCCATTTGAGTCGGTGCTTCTTCCAAACTCTCATCAAAGAGTCTCTAAGTATATGACTTTTAAATACTTTATCTACTTTGTCGTCATAAAATAAATAAGCATGCCATCCAAATTCAAGATCAAAACTTTCTGCATTCAGTATTCCAGTCTTTTTACTTCCAAACCAATCACTTGTTAAAGTTAAAGCTGCTGCATCATAATATAACTGTAGGTTTGGGAGTTTAAGGCCTCCTCTTTCTGGAACATCTTGCATAATTTTCAATTTCACTCTCGGCTTCTTCTCGTTCCAGACAAACTTATTCACACCCGACTGCCAAACTTTCAGTTGTTTATCACTTTTAAGCACCGGAATCATTTGAAACAAAAACAGAAATCTTGGCAAAATGTTCATCTTAACTGCTGCTATTCTTCCAAGTAAAGACAGTTGCAGCTTTTTCCAAGTCTCCATATCTTTCTGGACCTCTCGCCACAACACCTCATAATTATTTTGAAACAATTTCATATTTGATTCTGCAACCTGAACTCCAAGATATTTTACCTTAGGTACAATTTCAAAACCTGCCCTCCTTTCAAGCTCATGTTTACGATCTTGTGTCATATTTTTTACTATCATTTTAGTCTTTTTTGAATTCAGTCTAAAGCCTGAAACTCTACCATAGTCTTGTATAATGTCGTTCATCAAGATTATTGATGCATCACAGTGTTGACACAGTGACTGAAATTAAAGCAATAACGATCTATTAATACAGTTCAAGTCCAGGAATTACAAGACATTTGAAATGAATGCACCATTTCTGGAAAATAAAACAATATCTAGAACTGGAAATAACAAAACAGAGGCTAGCAGATGATTTATAATATGAAATAAAGTATTCACAGAAGCTGAATTGGAAGAACTGAAAAGGTCTACTCAGAGCAAAGAAAGCTAAGCCTTTTCAGAGGTAACTCATACTGTAGAGGCAAACCAGGAAGAATTGACAATGCAGTTAACTATGCTTAATGCATTGTAAGCCGCCCTGAGTCTCCAGAGAAGGGCGGCATATAAATTAAAGGGAAAAAAAAAACCTAGCACAGCTATAGAAATGCTTTCATTTGGAAACCAAGTACCCTATTCTCTGCCTCAAAAAGAACAAAGTCCTGTAACTGAAGAACCAGGAGAATTGAATCAAAGAATAATTGAGCATCTAGAAGAGCACAAAAACCTAAGAATAAGGTTGCCTGCATTGAAGTTTGTTCCAAATAAACAACTAGAACAAGTGTTAAGAAACACCAATATTGTAATATCAAATATAAGCACCAGCTCACTGTAAGAAACAACCCAACTAATCTAGAGCACAGTTGCAGTTTTAACTGAATACCTAAGATGCAAAATCAACAAAGAAGAATAAAGCCAAACAGTGTGCCACCAAAATGAAAGATAAGGCTGGAAAATAAAATTAGCAAGGTGAGATTGATTTATTACTAAATGTCTATGCCATCCATCTTTCCAAGATGATCCTAAGCCATTTATATTCATATAATTAAAATATGATAAAGAGTCTTAAAACAACAAAAATGCATATATTTCAAATTTGGTTAATATTCAATTAACCAAATGGCACAAGATGGAAGAAGGGAGTAAATTATGCATGAGGCGAAGGTAGCAACTGATTAAGCCATTAACCACCATCAAGAGACCAGTCCCTCATTGGGGTCCTTGCCCATCTTTCAACCTTTCAAAGGGCCAGAAGGGTGGATGTGGATCTCACCTGAGCAGGCATGATATTCTGAAGTAAAGGAGCCACAGCAGAGAAGACTCTACTCCTGTACTCTGTCAGCCAAAATTCCTTGACCAATGGGATCCACAGCATGCCTCTTTTGCCAGCATGTGTGAACAGTTAAACCCACTGGAATGAGATGGTTCCTCAGATAACTTGGTCTCAAATTCTTTGCAAATTTCAGCCAGGGCTCACTGAGACATTTCATTAAGTGGCACTGTGTGCCTCTCATTCAAAACTATCTGTAGAACTATTACAAAACTGCTATAAAACTATCTACTCAAACAGATTTATGACCATTGAACCTCTACACACTTATTCAAGTGTTGCAAAACTCTTATCTACTCAGAGTTATGAACATGAAACATGCTGTCCTACACAATCATACTTGGTTGAATCTCTTAAAAGGAGACTATTATGCAAATTGGAAACTAGCAGTGGTGAAATCCATTTTTTTTACTACTGGTTCTGTGGGGTGGCTTGGTGGGTGTGGCTTGATGGACATGGCAAGGGAAGGATACTGCAAAATCTCCATTCTAACCCCACTCTTGTGGGAAGGATATTGTAAAATCTCCATTCCCACCTCACTCTGGGGCCAGCCAAAGGTGGTATTTGCTGGTTTTCCGTACTGCTCAAAATTTCCGCTACCAGTTTTCTGAACTGCACAAAATTTCCACTTCCGGTTCTCAAGAACCTGTCACAACCTGCTGGATTTCACCCCTGGATACTAGCATGTATTAGACTTCTGATGGAATTTAATTGAATTTACTAGAATGATTTTTTTTTGCCGACTGCACTCCTTTTTACATATTATACTGCATATAAATTAAGATGACCAGTAAATTTACAATTTAATTGATACTTTTAGTCAGAGCTCACCATAACATACTAAAATAAGTCAATAAATCAATAATGTCAATAAATATGTGAATACAATAATTTGTGCTGTAATTTATGTTTTTATAGAGCCCAGTTATAATTGCTTTCCAGAAGAAAAAAAAACTTCCAAGCTCTTCAAATCTCAGGGGACAGGGCAATATAGAACATCACTGTCTCTGTTCATTGTTCTCTAGCTTAACTGTCCAAGTGGGGAAGTTCTCCAACATGTACGTTTAAAGAATATCAGGCAAACATAAACTTTTCTTAAAACTTTCTCTTCATGAGCTGGTGTTTATCGTTCAGTTTAGGTCTCATCACAATGATAAAACACTTGGGGAAAAAGATGGACACCAATAAGCCAGCACTGGAGGAGATCGTGGAGAAGATCTCCACAGCCAGCATATATTTTCCCCTTGTGCTTAGATAGGTCGGAATAAAACACAACACAACACTGCAGAAGACCAACATGCTAAAGGTGATGAATTTGGCTTCATTGAAGCTGTCGGGTAACTTCCTAGCTAGAAAAGCAGCAGAGAAGCTAAGCAGAGCAAGAAAACCCATAAAGCCCAAAACACAGTAGAACATGACTGAGTCTTCATTGCACTCCAGGATGACTTCTTCAGACATTGACTTAATATCAAAATCTGGGTATGGTGGGGATGTTATCAGCCACACAGCACAAACACATATTTTAATAAGGGAGCAGGATAGAAGAATGAAACTGACCATCTTTACCCCAACCCATTTCCTCAATCTGGAACCAGGTTTGGTAGCCATGAATGCTAAAACCACAACGAAGGTTTTGGCTAAGACACAAGAAACTGCCACAGAAAAGATGAGGCCAAAAGCTGGTTGTCGAAGAAGACAAACAATTGTATTGGGCCTCCCAACAAATAAAAAGACACAAAGGAAAGAGAGGAGAAGAGAAACTAGGAGTATATAAGTGAGATTTCGGTTGTTGGCTTTGACGATAGGGGTATCTTTATGTTTCATGAAGATTGTAATGACCAAGGTTGTCACTGAAGAAAAACAAAGGGAAAGAATAGTCAGACTGATCCCCAAGGGTTCTTCATAGGACAAAAAGGTGATTCGTTTTGGAATGCACATATTTTTGCCGGGATTTGGATATTGATCTTCTGGACATGGAGAGCAGTCATCTATGTCTGAAAAAGAACACAGTGGAATTGATACAGTTGATTACAGACAGTGTTGTATCCCAATGTCTTAGTCCCATTATATTTGGAAATTTCCTACCCTTCTCCTTTGATATTTTCCCTTCTGGACATAGACGGCAATCATAGCAGCAAAATGACTCCCCTTCTTTCTTGGCCTTGCTGTGTCCTGTCTCACAAGGATTGTTACACAAAGATAAAGGTAATGCCTATCAATGAAAGGAGAAGAATATATTGAGATACAGAGAGGAAAGGAAGTGCTTGGAGAGTTTCTGTGGAATCAACAGATTTAAAATGAAGTAGCGGGATGACATAATTTTAGATGTAATTGCTCTGAAATTATAATTAATTAAATCTCTACAATAATTGTATTGATAGCCTTCGTTAACCATCATCACTCTTCAAAGACAATTGCTATGCTAATTAGTTAAAGTTGGTTTTCTCAACTTCTGAATTTTGATGTCAGCAAACTGATGAGATCTAGTGGTTGCAGCTCTTATTTCAAAACCATGTTAATTATGTCCATAATTAACAGGGAACCCGTAAAGAATAAAATTGCTAGAAAAGTAAAAAAAAAAAAAAATCAGGGCTGAAATTCAGCTGGTTTTATCTGGCTCAGGTGAACTGGTAATGCTGACAGTGGGCGGCTCCTCCCACATGCCCATACATCATCATGTCCCATTTTAGACTCTCTGTGCGTCCTCAGATTTGCAAACTGGTAGCGAAGGTAAGTGAATTTCACCCCTGGAAAAAATGTACTAATATTTCTTCTTCACCAGGACCTAGGTTAGTCAGAGATGATGCTCTGAGACTTTCATCAGTAAATATATTAAAATGAATGGAGACAAATCTAGATTCAAATAGCTAACCTGGTTAAAGCCTACTGGCCATGTGATGGAATCTACAGAAATATTGAAGAACTTCTCTGCTGTGGGATCTATCACTCCAACTTTGACCCTAAGAAAGGATTGGTTTGGGAATGTGATCCAGTTGATAATATCAAATCCACCAATGAATTCTCCATTTTTATCAAAGGAGATCTTTTCACCAACACTGTTGTTGAATCTGACACTTCTTAGAAAAGAATGAACCTGAAAAACACTGATATTCAGAGAGGAACAAACAGAGAACAGGACAAGGGGAGGGAGAAATAATTCATATATTCAAAATATACATATGAATGTTTGTTTAAACTTAGATAATATAAACACTTTTGTATTTAAGTTGTAGACCAGTATCAAACAAATAACATTTATTTTATTTATTTATTTATTATTCCAATTTATATACCGCCCTTCTCCCGAAGGACTCAGGGCGGTGTACAGCCAAAAGTAAAAGCACACAAATATAAAATTTAAAAATGATTTAAAAGCATATTAAATAATTTGGCCCAGCTATTCAAATAAAACACCTGTTTTAAAATTTTAAAAAGTTTAAAAGTTTAAAAATTATGCCAGCCCGGCTTGTTGGAATAAAAACGTTTTGAGGGCACAGCGAAAGGTGCACAAGTTGGGAATCCTCCATATCCCGGGAGGCAGTTCATTCCAGAGGGCAGGTGCCCCCATAGAGAAGGCTTTCCCCCTGGGGGTCACCAGTCGACATTGTTTGACCGACGGCACCCAGAGGAGCCCCTCTCTGTGGAAGCATACTGGCTGGTGGGAGGCTATTGGTAGCAGCAGGCAGTCTTGTAAGTACCAGGTCCTAAGCCATGGAGCACTCTGAAGATGGTAACCAACACCTTGAATCGCACCCGGAAGACCACCGGAAGCCAGTGCAGCTCACGCAGGAGAGGTGTTACATGGGAGCACCATGTTGCTCCCACAATCACCCGCATGGCCACATTCTGGACCAGTTGGAGCCTCCGGGTGCTCTTCAAGGGGAGCCCCATGTAGAGAGCATTACAGTAGTCCAGACGGGAGGTGACGAGGGCATGAGTGACCGTGCGCAAGGAGTCCCAGTCCAGAACAATCATTCTAACAAAGAGGTAGATATAACTTATCAGATTACTGACATAAAATGAACATAGAATTCGAAAATAAATACAGCAAATAAATAAATAAAATAAAATAAAATTAAGCTCTGTAGTTTAATGGTGAAAGCTACTTAAGCCAGATGGCTTGTAATTAATATATAATAAATAATAAGATGCTTGAAACTACCATATAATTGTGTTCATTTCACACACTACAAGCTCGGCTACAAGCTAGGCTTCAGAAATATGTGAATTGAGAACTAAGAAGTACAAATTATTTTTTTTAAAGGCAGAGGATATAGCGATTAAATTGCCAACATTTGCTGAGCAAAGTACTTCCAGAAAACCATCTACTTCTGCTTCATTCATGATGCTAAAGCTTTTAGTTAAAACCAGACATAGAACAACTGATTAATCCAAAATAGGGAAATAGTCATTTAAATTATATGCAGAGTTAATTATATGAAATTCCAGGCTGGATGAATCACAAGACAGAATAAGCTGATATTACTTTAAATGCAGGAAACCAACCAACCAATCAGAAGAGGTCTTCCAATCCAACCCCTTGCTGAAGAAGAAGACCCTATACCATTTCAGACAAGTGACTGTCCAATCTCTTCTTAAAAACTTCCAACGATGAAGAAGCCACAACGTCTGATGGCAAGCTGTTCCACTAGTTAATTGTTCTGACTGCTAGGAAGTTTCTCCTGAATTCCAGGTTGCTTTTCTCTTTGATTAGTTTCCATCCATTGTTTCTTGTCCTGCCCTCTAGTACTTTGGAAAATAAATTGACCTACTCCTCTTTGTGGCAGCCTCTCAAATACTGGAATACTGCTATCATGTTCCCTCTAGACCTTCTTTTGTCTAGACTAGCCAAACCCTGCAACTGTTCTTCATTTGTTTTTGTCCAAGGCCTTTGATCATCATTGTTGCTCTTCTTTGCACTTTTACCTTCATCAAGAACCTCTTGATGAAAGTAAAATGAAAGAGTGCCAAAGTAGGCTTGAAATTCAACATTAGAAAACTAAGATCATGGCATCCAGTCCCATCACTTTCTGGCAAATAGAAGGAGAAGAAATGGAAGCAATGACAGAATTGGTTTTTTTTTTGGGCTCCAACGGATGCCATGAAATTAAGGGACACTTGCTCCTTGGAAGGAAATTTATGGCAAACCTACACAGCATATTAAAAAGCAGAGACATCACCTTACTGATAAAAGTCTATATAGTGAAAGCTATAGTTTTCCCAATAATAATGTTTCACTGTGAGAGTTAGACCATAAAAGACCATTACAATTTATATTGATATTGTTTCCTGATGGCTTATTTGTACCCTATGACTATCATTAAGTGTTGTACCTTATGATTCTTGACGAATGTATCTTTTCTTTTATGTACACTGAAAGCATATGCACCAAGTCAAATTTCTTGTATATCCAATCACACTTGGCCAATAAAAAACAAATCTAAATCTGAAATATTTATGCCTTTGAATTGTGGTGTTAGAAAAGAATATTCAGAGCCTCTTGGTCTGCAAGGAGAGTAAATAAATTCTGAGTGTCCTTTGGAGGACTGATACTGAACAGATACTGAGCTCAAATACTTTGGACACCTAATGAGATTAGAGGACTCATTGGAAAAAACCCTGATATAGGAAAGATTGGAGGCAAAAGGAGAAGAGGACAGCAGAGAATGAGATAGTTATATAGTGTCATCAATGCAATGAATATTAATTTGGGCAAATTCTGGAAGACAGTGGAGGACAGTGGGGGTCTGGGATGCGATGATTGATGAGGTCACAAAGACTCAGATCCAATTTAAGGCAACAGTCAAATAAGAAGAGCTTGAACCTTGACCAAGAAATATGAATTGAGAAAACATTTCAGAGAAGCTATACTATATCGAACAAAGAGGATATAATGGAGAGCTGAGCACATTGCAAGGTTCAGTTCTACAACTCTTGCAAAAAAAATTACTCCTGACCTACATGATGTTGATTTCTCAGTCTGGTCTATCTTTTGGGGCTGAAAATGTCTTTGAGGTCTGTACGTACGAGACAACACAGAAATATTTAAGTACAGGTGGTCCTCATTCAATGGTTGCCTGTTCGGCAATCATTTGAAATTCCAATGCTGCAGAATGTATGGAACTTATGACTTCCTTGAAATTCCAGTTGTCAGAACACCGCTGTGGTCACATGATCACAATACTGGGAATTGGCCATTGGATTTCTGACATTTGCAGCATCTCAAAGTTACAGGATTGTGATTTGAAACCTTCCTTGCTGGCTTTCCTCAAGCAAAGTCAATGAGGAAGCTGGAAGTAAGTTGGAAGTTGTAATCCATGAGGTGCTTAAATACCTGGGTAGTCCTTGCTTAACAATGGTAACTGGGAACTGCTGGAATTGCTTTTGCTAAGCTTCATGGTCAAATGACAGCATATTTTATCACTTACTGATGGAAATTCGGGCTCTAATTATATAGTTAAGTAAGGACAATCTCTAAAATGTACAGTATAATGGAACACAGATTTACTTTTAGAATATAAAATCTAAAATTAATCTGGAAAATTATGTTTAGAAACTATAGTCTACCCATGAAACAAAGTCTAAATAGAAGAAGTTAAGCAATGAGAATTGATGATCAAAAGGCAATGCCCTTTCTTTCATTTGATGTGCTCAAAGAGAGGCAGAATAAAAACTGTTGAGATGCTGAAATTTGAAATCTTGCACTAAGAAGGGATAGTGCTTAAATATCCATTTTTAAATCTATGGTTCTTTTATCACTTGTGAGTAGATATGTCTCACAAAAAGTAGGCTCAAAATATAATTCTACCTTAGTCCTCTTTTATGAAGCCACCTGAGATGTTAAAAACACTTTCACTCCCTTCCCTGCTTTTCCTAGAACCCTGTTCCTGGAAGCATATAAGGCTGTTCTCATTCTTCTCCATTTGTTTGCTCTAAAACTATGTATATTTTGCTGTTAATTTCTGTGTATAGAAATACGGATGACTTTCTAATGGTCTGTGAAGAGGTTGTACTATCTACAATCAAAGTACTGCCTGTGATTAAAAGCAATTATTCCAAAGTAAGCATCTAGAAGAAAAAGTAACTACTGCACATCAGATGAATGGAATAGATCACCTCATTCTATTTATTAATAGACTGAACTTATGGCAGAGTTATGGAATGTAGTAAGGAGGTGAATTCTCCGAAGGGAAGGGATGTTTTTCAGACAAGTAAAAGGCAACTCGGTTCAAAAATTATGTGTGTGAGAAAGAAAATGAAAACTCCCCTTCCTGAATAGTTCACAGACTATGGAGTGGATACATATGTTAAAGTGTTCAGTCTGGCAATATTTTGTCTATAGGTATGAAACAAGAAAGTAACTATATGCCATTCTAAATTTTGGGCTTCAGAGGCGGTTAATTTCATGGACAGAAGTATATTCTAGGAGATGTGGTTACAATTTTGTAGAATACCACTTACAATTTTAACATAAGCATAACAAGTTTTCAGTTGGTTAATCTATTACTATATACAGTATCTCACATTTAAACCTAGTGTCAATCCCTCAAAAATTATTGTTCACTAAAGTTTATGGACACATCTTGCAATTGCAGATATGGTGGTTTCTGCACCACAAATTTACCTGCCACCACCCTTGATTATGAAACTGTTTCCTCCCTCCTTTCACGATTGCTGTTTCTCTGGATTTGTATATGTGCAGAAATTGCAAAGCATGTGCCACAGCATAGACTGCATTGTAAATATTGTAACTCTGACCACTCATTAGTGTCTCAAACACAGATGTGGGAAGAATCTGAAGCCTCTCCTGTCCAGTACATTTCTTCTCAGAGGTCTCAGTTTTTGAGTTTGGGAAGAAACAATCGAATGCCTGTTCCCAAAAATCTTTTCGAAAATGATCATGCTGGTTGTTGTTGTTTGGATTTAAGTTTTGAATAAATTCTTGGAAATCTTGGACCTCCTTTGTGTGAACTGCAAAAGATAAAGCCCCATGTAGGAAATGGATATCCCAAGATTTATGAATGGAAACTGAAGTGTAATCTGACTGAGCAGTTATAAGCCAAATCTTAGTCTTCTTTGGTATGTCCTCCACTTCTGAGAACTGGAGGCAACTACTCAGGACTGATATGGACTGACTTTCACCATATAAGATTATCACATTGGCTATGCTGTTCATGAGAACATGGTATATATGTAGTCCTTGATCTACCGTATCAGTAAAATCACTGTAAAAGGCTGCATTTGGGAACTCTTCTATGAATTCAATGCAGATGCCATGCTTGGAAAATATGGGGAGCACCTCCTGGATAAATTTCTCTCCTTTCTCATCCCTTACTATAAGAATTCCAGTCCAGATCCATCTAAAATACAGCAATAACTGCAGGAGGCCCTTATGTTGGTGGGATTCATTCGGAAACATTTGTTGAAAGAAAACTGCTTGAGTGTCTTTATCCATGACTGGAGCAGAGCCATATATCAACTACAGAAAAATAAACATATGGAATTGCAAAGGTCTATGTGAGCCTCTGAAAATGTGTACATTCACTTGAGTCTTTGGGTATCTTTAAATACTGAAACATTATGCAACTAGCTGTGTTTATTAGGAAAGATCAACGAAGATATCACTCTTGAAGTATCAGTAAATATATTTTTGTGGAAGTAGTGTCATTCTGAATATTTCAAATTTGAGCCTTAGTTCAGTATCTGGAATTTGCTATGTCAAATAGCCTCACCATCTGTTCAGATTTATGATTACTCATACTATTATGCCAACTTTATCAAGCAAAAGTAATATCTAGGAATCTGAAAGGTCTCTCCTTTTTACAGAGAGAAGCATATAGATGTCTTTGGAGTTATGGCAGAATGCATTTCTACAGCAAATCTTACCTGAGGAACTTTGTAGTTGCACAATATAATTGCCATGTGAAGAGAAATATCAGGTGCCCCAATTACTGCAGCCAAAGTATTTGTAATCCCACACTTGTAGTTAGGGATGAATTTGCCGTGAGTGAAAGGCAGAAGCATTGAGGCAAAGTAAGTCCAGGTTGGACCAAAATTGCTGTTAAAAATGTGGAAGCCCAGCGTGATGTTGGGTAGGATCTGAGGATTTTCATTAATCTGTTTTATAGTAAATGCTAAGGCCAGAATATGCTGGTAATTCTGAAAAACTATTCTGTAAAACAATTTTTAAAAAATCATTAACAAAGGCCTGTTTCACATTATGTGCCTTGCAATCCTTCAGTCCAGCATATTTTGTGGAATGTGTTTAATAATTCTTATTTCTATGTTTTAGTATGTCAGAATGGTTCACTTCCAAACCACAGCGTTTAAGAATAGCTTATATGCAGAAGGAAATTTCTACATTTTGGTACCAGAAATATCAATGAGAAAACTTACCATGGGAAATATATGCTTTCACTTTCTTTTTTTTTTTTTATTGAAAAAGTTTTCAAATACAAATTTTTCCCCCTTTTTTTCCCTCTCCCTCCCCCTCCCTAACCCCCCCTCCCCACCCATCCCCCCCGTGACTTCTTCATAACAAAAAAAAAAACCTAATTCGTAACAGATTACTTACTCCCTCCTCTAAATATTGACCTTTACTTACTAAAAATATTATTAATATTATAACATCCCCCTTTATCCATACATTTCAGAAAAGAGAAAAGAAAGAAAAAAAAAGACATTATACTATAACATTATAGAATAACTTCTCCACTTTAAAACTATACGATAAGTCCTACTTTAACATTTAATCTTCTATATATATTACTATAACATTTCAAAGCGGCCTTCCCCATAAAATCTAGTTTAACATTTATTCCACTCTATCCATTTCCTCCACTCCCCTAAATATATCACTTAAAAATCCCTTTTCTTAGACTAATCAATCTACTAACTAGCTTATTCACCCACTATCATGCAAAATTACCATACACAACATTTCTTAATATCTTTGATTCACTGCCCACACTACTTAAAAATATATGTCTATATTTTCCATTATATCTAAATAAAAAAAAAGAAAAGACAATGACTTTAAATTTATAATCCATATAATATCTTCTTTGAGGTCTTTCCACTGGATTGGTAGAACCAACATCCATAATCGGGTAACATAGCTTGCTGGTGCAACAGTTTATTCAGGATCTTCAATCATATCTGCCCCCATCAGTAGTAAATATCTTCTTATATGCATAAAGGTAAAAACAACCACCCGAGTGACATTATAATTATATTCCATATAGTAATAATTGTGGGTTTCATCAGGATTATTAATTCCCATCATCGTAGTGGGTAACAACCCGATCTTCTGCATGCCCCAGCATAATTCTCTTGCCTTGTGATTCAAGATAATTATAATATGTTTATCAACACAAAAAGAAATTCCAAAGTGGATAATTCAAATCCATCAGTTTAAGGCTCTTTTCACGTCCCCAGATTACGGCCATGCAGAGATCTGCCACAATCCTCAGGATGATATTAACCAATACATCGCCTCTTCTATGTTTACACATAATCATTCATATTTTAAAGTCACTGGCTTCACTGTTGCTTGATTTAGAAATTTCTATTTTTATGCAACCTTTTTCTTTTTTTCTTTTCTTTTTGTGGGTTTGGTTTCCATCCTGGTTTCCTTTCTACAAATTGTGTATCATCTGGTCGGTTTTCATTCTGCTTTGTAGATTGGTCTTGTTGATTTTGTTTTTGTATCTCATGTTTCTTTTTTATCTCTTGTATATCCCCTAATTGGTTTCCATGCTTATCCTTGCCTTGATAAGTCATCACATTAAGGTTAGATGCCACTTCTCTCGAGTTTGTAGATAGTCCAGCTGGGGTGTCCAATAAATCCAAAGGCAATTCATCTGGTACAGTCTCTGTAATTCGATATTTTACCTTTATTTCCAGCTCCTTCTGCTTATCCTGTATTATACCTGAAGATGTTAAGTTCATTTTCAACCTATTTTGATAAAATTCTTCTGCTCTTTCAACAGTATTTAGCTGATATCTTTCTCCTTGATATCTGAATATAATACCAACTGGGGCGTCCCACCTAAATGGGATATTTCTCTTTTTTAACTCATTCACCAGAAAACCAAATTTCTTCCTTTCCATCAATATCTTAGGTGGGAGTTCCTTGTAAATCCAAATCTTTCTTCCATACAATTGCAAATTAGAATTGAAGGAATTTTGCACGATATTATTCCTAATTTCTTTATCTGTAAAATAAATCACCACATCTCTAGGCAATTGCCTTTGCTTGGCAGTCCAGGAGTTTATTCGATAAACTCTGTCAATCCTACAAAACACTTCCTCAGGTTGAACCTTTAGAATCCCAGCTAGAATTTCAGAAGATATTTTCCTTAAATCATCTCTATTATTTTCCTGCAAACCTCTTAATCTTATCGCATATTCTGTGAAATTATATTGTACCATTAAAATCTCTTTTTCAATCTTCTGTTGCAGATTTTCTGCATTACCAGACTTTTGATCAGCATCCATTTTAGGTTTTTCTTCTAAGCTATTATCCTGAGTGTTTGTCAAATCATTTTCAATTTTTTGAGTTCTATTGTCCAATTTATCTTGAATTTCTTCCATTTTAGACTCTAGTAAATTAGTATTTGTGTCCAACTGTATCATAAATTCTGAAAAACCATTAGCCACTTTTGAGAATTTTTTCTCCAAAAAATCAAACTTAGATTTCACCAATTCTTTAATTTCCTGCTTAAATTTTTCAAGTTGCTGATTCACAATCTCCTCCCTTCTTTCAATCTCCTCTAAGAAAAATTCTATTATATTAAAATCAGGTTTCTGAGACTGAAGAGTTAAGACTTGTTCCTTTAAATTGTTGGTGGGGGAATCCCCCCCCCTTCTTGTTTATCTGACTTTGTGAGTCTCAGTGCCATGTTTCCGCCCAGGCAGGCTTTGTTAAAAAAAAAGCAAGAAAAAAAAAAAGACTTCTTTCCAATCAACAACAATATCAAGTCTCCAAGGGAAAAAAAGAGAAAAAGACACAGGAGCGAAGTTTTGTCTACAAATGTAGCCAGTGGTATTTATTCCGCTACATTGTAGTAATAGAAAACGGAAGGACTTTCCCTTTCAGCCTCTCCTCCAGCCAGCGCCATTTTAAAAGGCTTTTTTTCCTCTTTCTTTTCCTCCTCTCTCTTAAGTAATTTTTTTAAAAAAATCAGTAAAATACTTGCGGTTCAGTATTACAGGTCCAGCTCACATTTTCTTTGAGTAGTCTGTTAAATTTGCAGGCTTGCTTTTGACGCCTGGCTCTGCATTAGCAGAGGTCTCCCAAAGCCCGGAGCAGCGGCTGGGGATACGGGGCATCTCATCCGCTCCGTCCCAAAAGTAAAGAAAAAACTTTTGGGACTCCGCAGAGAGTTCTACCCACCCCTGCCAGCTCTATCTCCGTTTCCTCATGGAAACGGAGTTTTTTCGAGCCGCCATTCCGTTGTGAAGGCGGCTCTGACAGGCAGTGGAAGCTGACGATCCCAAAGGAACGTCTGGCAGCGACAAGCAGCAAACCGGAAGTCCCTTTCACTTTTTAATAGTAGTAACAATGGCATATATAAAGACATACATACCTATATATTAATACATATTAAGATGTGATTTGTTATAAATGGAAATTTGATCTCAATTTTGATTATTTTAACTTTATCTGAAAACTGAAGTAAAATATAACTTTACATAAAATAAACCTAAACAGCCTATTTTAGATGTTCCTTTCTGGTTTTTTTGCCATTAGAGGAAAATATTTCAAGCATCATGTGATTTACCAGCAACGTTCAGAGCTGACAATAAATTAATGATATACTTACATAAGTCCATCATGAAATGCCTGAGAAGGATGTTGACTGAAATCAATGGGGTCAGAAAATATCAAGAATGCAGAAATAATGCCAGCAATATTAATGTCTCCAGGCTGATGATAGGTGTGCCGAATAGGAAGAGGCTCCTGAAAGTCGCATTGAAGGCTAGGATTCTTGCACGTCACTTCAGGCAATACTATTAAGAGTAACTCCACCAATACTAACATCTTCCATGAGTTTCTTCTTTCTGTGTACAAATGCCTCTGTCTGCTACAAGATCTTTAAAGTAGATCAGACTGATCTGCCTCCTGGAGATGTTTTTCAGACAAAACTAGGGAGTGTAACATACTAACAAATCAACTCACAGAGCTTTGGGCCTCCCACCCATCCGTTGGAATAGGATGGGGATAATAAATACCATAATTCTGTGTTAGTTGCTCCAATTTTCATGGAGTCCCATAGGATTTAGAAGAGAAAAGTGACTAATTTCATAATGATAGTAAGACAGTCACATATGTGAACAACTTCAAAACATATGAGGACTTGTAGAGGCAGGAACGCATGAGCCACAAGACAAAAAATAAAATCATTAGATCCATAAAGTGAAATAGAGATATAAATATATGTATGTGTAACGGCATTACTGTAATTCTTTTTTTTGTTTGTTTGTTTTACAAGTTTTATTGGTTTTTTTCTTTTCTCCTCTCCCACCTTCACCCACATCTTTCTCTTTTCTTTTTGAACAGAGTGTTGGTCGTTTCTTATCTTATACAATTAGTCAAATTCAAATACATTTTACTCAATTACAATTTTTGTCAATATCGTCTTTCCCCCTTTCCTTTTTTTTTTGAATATACCTCAGTATTTCTATACTTGCATATATAAACACTTGCTTCATTTATTCCTAAATTCTAACTTTGCTAGTTGTACATATTTATTCTCGTTTATTCTTTAACAATTCATTCTTTTTCCTAATATATTTATATTTGTTTGTTCAGAGCTGCCTTTCTTCCACTTCATCTTCTTTTTTTTATTGTACAGCAATCTTTCTCCTCAAACCTAGCCTCTCCCTCTTCTCCTTCCAACTTTCTTTCCCCACCTTCTTCTCTTCTCTACTTCCCCTTCCCTTCTCTGTATCATTCCAATTTTAGTATATGTGCTGCCAAAGCGAGCACAACTGTAAATCTATTCTATTCTATTCTATTCTATTCTATTCTATTCTATTCTATTCTATTCTATTCTATTCTATTCTATTCTATTCTATTCTATTCTATTCTATTCTATTCTATTCTATAAATATTAAGACTGCCAGTTTCTAATTATGATATTGTAGGTATTCGGTAATATTTATTCTGTTCTGTTCTGTTCCGTTCCGTTCCGTTCTGTTCCATTCCATTCCATTCTTCTAAAAATATTAAGGCTCCTTGTTTCTCATTATGATATTGTAAGTATACAGTAATATTTAAGACAGTACTCATAATATCTCTTAGCTATATTTTTGGCAGAAAGCCCACTTGGTCTTCATGTAAAATCTTCTTTAGTCTTTCTGCCAAAATGGCAGCAAAGAGTTTGTAATCCTTGTTGAATAATGAAATTGGTCTACAATTCTTTGTCTTTGTAACATCTTGACCTCCCTAGGGTAGCAACACAATGTTGGCTTCTTTCCACATCTGGGATATCTTTTCCTCCTGTAGTATATCATTCATTGCGTCCTTTATTTGTTGGAGAAGTTCATCATCAAAGTACTTATAATATTGGCTTGTAAGTCTATCTGGGCCTAGGGCTTTGTGTGGCTTCAATTTTTTTTAATGGCTTCTGATATCTCAAAAATATAAAAAATATAAAAATAAAATAAAATAAATAAATAAATAAAAGCAGTTATCTGATCATTGATACGTTGCCTCTGAGTTTCTGATAGTTTAGGCAGATGTTGTCTTCAAAGATATTCACCTATTTTTGACATATCAAACTCTTGTCTTTTGTACAAATTTGAATAGAAATTATGAAAGGACTTTTTAATAAGTTCATTGTCTGTTATTACATTACCACCTTCATACATTTTTCCAATCATTTGCCTTTCCTTTCTTAATTTATATGCCAACCATCTCCCTGGTTTATTTGCAAACTTGAAGTGTCTCTTGTCTGTATAGTTCAACTTTGTTTATATTTCCTGTACTGTTAACATAGACAGTAGCTGCCATAAAAATTTGATATGGTATAAAATTTTAAGATCCATGGGTGTAATTTGCAGTTGAGTTTCTTTCTTGCATCCAATATCCTTTTCCTGGGATTTTTTCCTCTCTAAACAATTGTGCTGTATAAAATAGCCCCTCATAACCACTTTACTAGCATCCCATGCTGTCGTTAAGCTTGTTCCTTTATTTAAATGATTCTCAAAGTATTCTTGCAGTTTCTTTTTATAGTCTTTTACGATCCTTTCCTTTTCTAAAATAGTTTCATTTAATGTCCATCTAAAACTCAAGCTCTTTCCTTGGAATATTGCATTCAGTTTTGGTTGCATGATGTAAAAAAGATGTTGAGACTCTAGAAAGAGTGCAGAGAAGAGCAACAAAGATGATTAGGGGACTGGAGGCTAAAACTTATGAAGAATGGTTGCAGGAACTGGGTATGTCTAGTTTAATGAAAAGAAGGACCAGGGGAGACATGATAGCAGTGTTCCAATATCTTAGGGGTTGCCACAAAGAAGAGGGAGTCAAACTATTCTTCAAAGCACCTGAGGGTAGAACAAGAAGCAATGGGCAGAAACTAATCAAGGAGAGAAGCAACTTAGAACTAAGGAGAAATTTCCTGACAGTTAGAACAATTAATAAGTGGAACAACTTGCCTGCAGAAGTTGTGAATGCTCCAACACTGGAAATTTTTAAGAAGATGTTGGATAACCGTTTGTCTGAAGTGGTATAGCGTTTCCTGCCTGGGCAGGGGGTTGGACTAGAAGACCGCCAAGGTCCTTCCATTCCTCTTAAAACCAGAAACATAGGATTATAATCAGAAAAAGATTTAGGCAGAATGTCCACTTTCAGAATTTTATTTCTGTGATTGTTAGATATTCATATAATATCAATCCTTGAAAAGTATTTATGTCTTTCAGAAAAAAAGGTATATTTTATCCATTTTTATATCTCCTTGAATCTATTAATATTAAATTGTCCATCATCTCAAAGAAAGTCTTTGATAATTTACCCTGTGAGGGTTTAATCCCCTTGATAGATTTGTATCCAAAACTGGTGTAGTCATTCTATTCCAATCCCCCATCATCCATATGAAAAGGGAAGTAACTGGTCCATTAAATATTCAAAAAAAATGCTTCTATCATCATTTGGCAAAATACACACCAACCACCATTGATTTTATTCCATTGAGTTCAATTTCCATTACTACAAATCTACCCTATTCATCTGCTATAAGTAGCTTGGGTTTAAACTGGGGTTTCATATATAAGACAACTCCATTGATCTTTTTTACATCAGCTGATATAAATTCATCCCCTAGTTGTTTATTTGTCAAATATTTCTTATCTTGTTTCTTGATATGTGTTTCTTGGAAACAGACTATATCAACATAAAGTTTTCTCAGATAATGAAATATTGTTTATGCTTAGATGGGGCATTGCTCCACTAATATTCCATATGATAAACTTAATCTCCATCTTTAAGCAACATAGTAGATTCCTGTACAACTATCTTGGGCACATCTTCTTCTTTCCTTCTTTTTCTTTCTGCCACATCGACTTCTTCAATGCCACATTTTTGACCTTGCTCAATCACTGATTTTTTTTCAATACCCATTTCTCCATCCTGAGCTGAAATTAATTTATGTTTGATAAAAAACTCCTTAGCTTTCTCTATAGAATTCAGTCTAAATCTTTGCTCATGATAGGTGAGTATCACCCATTCCAACTTATCCTAAATTTTTCTCTGCTTCAATTGTCAGTAAGGAATTCAAACTGGAATTTCCTTCAGAACAATAATACCTATATTTTTCATGCTCAACCTATGTTTAAAATGGCAATCCAGAAACTGGTCCCTTGATATTCTTCTTACAAAATGGAACTACAACATCCCTTGGTAACTTTCTCGTGATGGTAAATCTGGAGTTTATTCTGTAAATCTTGTCCAAATCAATTTCCATTTCTTTTTCCTCTTTATTAATTAACTGGGCCAAGGCCTTCACCATCCTTAATCTGATATCTTCTCCTGGTCCTTCAGGTATTCCACAAAATTTTAATTGAGATTCTTTAATCTGACCTTCCAATTCAGCTTCACATAAAGAGTTTGCCTTCTCCAATTTATGCTCCATACAATCTACTCTGTATTGTTAAAAATGAAACTGTTCACCCCCTCCTCACAGCAGTCTCAGAACTTTGTGCAGAGAGTTCTTGTTTAAACTCTGAAAAACAAGTCTGTAGAGTCAGCTAATAATATAAACTTATCTGAAAGCTTTAAGCCAAAAATTACAAAAGTATTTTCAGGAATAGTTTCCAAAATGCTTTAGTTTCAAGTTGTTCAGGTATCTTAATTGGGATTTTTAATCTGAGCTTCAAGAATTATTATCTCTTCCAATTCAGCTTCACATAAAGAGTTTGTCTTCTCCAATTTATGCTCCATACAATCTACTCTGGCTTTCATCTGTTTCATATCTCCTTTCAGACATTGGAATTCTTCCCAGAGTTCCCTTGCTAGCAAATCAAACTTTGCTTCAAGCTTTGTTCTGACATTTTGAATTTGCTTATGTGTTTTTAACATATACTCATTCATAAAAGGCTTTAAAAACCTAGTGCCCAAGAAGCAGTGGCACCCTTTATTGTCCATTGAGAATGGCTGATTCTTCCACAGTGAACTTGCTTGATTGCCCTGCCCCAGTCAGGGAATCACCCGATTACCTCTTTTTCTTCAAGAAGCAATCTGAGAGTGCCCAGCTGCCCAGGGGAGACAAAGGGTCAATTTCCAAAGCCTCCCCCTATCCTGGGGGTGTGGAGTTCTTCTGGCTTAGAAAACACTCTAAACCTAAAACTGTGGAAGGTCTGTAGGAGACCTAAGAACTCCCCTGACTTCAAAGGTGGGAGGTTCCACCAGAAGAGTTTTTAGTAAGGATTTGATATGCAGATAATAATGCCAAATCCAATCTGTACATCTGGTGATTGTGCAACAACACATAATAATCCCCAGTGAGGCAGTTCCTTGAGTGCCAGTGAGGTACTACCTTGATGTAGTTGTGCTCTGAGGAAGATTAGATCAAAGCCAGAGGTTCAATATTTCTGGACAGGTCTCATCAGAAGAATCAGAGAAAAAGTGTCTGTCCCATTAAATATAGTGAAATGTAAAAAACAGAAACCCATATGTCATTGCCCATGTCAACAAAGACTATGCTAAAGTTTTGGACTTACTGAACATCTGGTGAGAAATGGACTACAGGACTGTTGTCTAAGTAACCAGGGCCAGCATCTACAGAACCTCTAGAAGAAAAAGTATTTACCCATCACAGTGTTGCCACAGTGACTTAAATTAAAGAAATAATAATCTATTATTACAGATCAAATCCAGGGATTACAGGACATTTGAAATGAATGCACCATTTCTGGAAAATAAAATAATATCTAGAATTGGAAATAACAAACAGAGGCTAGCAGATGAGTGATAATTTATAATATGAAATAAAGTATTCACAGAAGCTGAATTGGAAGAACTGAAAAGAGCAAAGAAATCTGAGCCTTGCCAGAGATAATTCATACTGTAGAGGCAAACCAGGAGAAATTGGTAATGCAGGAAACTAACACAGCTATAGAATTTTTTTTTTTTCATTTGGAAAAGAAAAAAGAACAAAATCCTGTAACTAAAGAACTGGAAGAATTGAAGCAAAGAATAATTGAGCATCTAGAAGAGCACAAAAACCACAGAATAAGGTTCCCTGTGTTGATGCTTGTTCCAAAGAAACAACTAGCACAAGCATTAAAAGACACCAATACTGTAATATCAAATGCAATATTTGTAATATCAAATCAAATATAAGCACCAGCTCACTGCAAGAAACAAACCAACTAATATGCAGCAGAGTTTCAGTTATAACTGAATACCTAGGATTCAAAATGGACAAAGAAGAAAAAGCCAAACAGTGTGCCACAAAATGAAACATCAGGCTGGAAAATAAGGTTAGAAAGCTGAGATTGATTTATTACTAAATGTCTATGCCATCCATCTTACCAAGATGACCCTAAGCAGTTTATATTCATATGATTAAAATATGATAAAGAATCCTAAAACAACAAAAAATTCACATATTTAAAATTAAGTTAAAATTCAATTAACCAAGATGGGGGAAGGGAGTAAAGTATTCACAAGGAGGAGGTAGAAACTAATTATTCACCTCAGCAGGCATGATATTCTGAAGTACAGGAGCCACAGCAGAAAAGACTCTTCTCCTGTATCCAGTCAGCCAAAAGTCTTGACTAATGGAATCCATGCCTATTCTGCCAGCATGCAGAAACAGTTAAACCAATTGGAGTCATCAACTGGCACTTAGAATCATTGTGTGCCTCTCATTCAAGTGCTGCAGAACTATCTAGGTTTATAACCTTCAAACCTCTGGTTCTACACAGTTATTTATTTATTTATTTATTTATTTATTTATTTATTTATTTATTTATTTATTTATTTGATTTCTATACCGCCCTACTCCCGAAGGACTCAGGGCGGTGCACAGCCAAACAATAAAAACATACATATAAAATTTAAAAGTAGAATAAAATCAAATTAAATAATCCTCCGTATCTCTGGGGGGAGCTCGTTCCAGATAGTAGGTGCCCCCACAGAGAAGGCTCTCCCCCTGGGGGCTGCCAGTCAGCATTGTTTGGCCGACGGCACCCGGAAGAGCCCCTCTCTATGGGAGCGTACTGGCCAGTGGGAGGCTATTGGTGGTAGTAGGCGGTCCCGCAAGTACCCAGGTCCTAAGCCATGAAGCGCTTTAAAGGTGGTAACCAAAACCTTGAAGTGCACCCGGAAGACCACCAGGAGCCAGTGCAGCTCGTGCAGGAGAGGTGTTACATGGGAGCGCCATGTCACTCTCATTACCACCCCCGCGGCCGCACTCTGCGCCAGTTGGAGCCTCCGGGTGCTCCTCAAGGGGAGCCCCATGTAGAGAGCATTGCAATAGTCCAGGTGGGAGGTGACAAGGGCATGAGTGACTGTGCGTAACGAGTCCCGATCCAGAAAGGGACGCAACTGGCGAATCAGGCGAATGAAAAATCCTCCCGGTCACGGCCGTCAAGTGCTCTTCTAAAGACAGTCGTGAATCCAGGAGGACGCCCAAGTTGCACGCCCTCTCTGTGGGAGCCAATGATTCGCCCCCAATAGTCAGTGATGGCACCAACTGACTATATCGGGACGTCGGAAACCACAGCCACTCGGTCTTGGATGGGTTGAGCCTGAGCCTATTCCTCCCCATCCAGATCCGCACGGCCTCCAGGCACTGGGACATCACTTCAAGGGCATCGTTGGGGTGGTCTGGGGTGGAGATGTACAGTTATTCAAGTATTGCTAAACACTTATCTACTCAAACAGACTTTTGACCATAAAACATGCTTTTCAACACAGTCATCATACTCGATCGAATTTCTTAAAAGGAGACTATTGCAAATTGGATACTAGCATGTATTGGACTTCTGATGGAAATTATTTGAATGTGCTAGAATTATTTTTTGTGCCAGAAATTTCTTTGATCTTTGTTATTGAGAACAAGGCATATGGCCAGCTTTTGAATTTACCACATGTTTTGTAGGTAACCACTACAAGTGGTATGCATCAGGGAATTCCCTCTGTCCGATTGCTTCGGAATAAAAATCATAGACCTTCCCCATTTTAAAAAAATCTCATTTGTATTTAACTGCATTTCTTTTTACACATTCTACTGCATATAAATTAAGATGACCAACAAAGACAAATTTACAATTCACAATTAGTCAATACATTTAATCATAGCTCACCATAACATACCAAAATATGTCAATAAGTCAAAAATGTCAGTAAATATGTCAATACATTAATTTGTGCTGTAATTTATGTTTTTATAGAGCCCAGTTATAATTGCCTTCCAGAAGGAAAAAAAAAAACCCCTTCCAAGCTATCCAAATCTCAGGGGACAGGGCAACATAGAACACCACTGTCTCTGTACATTGTTCTCTAGCTTAAATGTTGAAGTGGGGAAGTTCTCCAACATGTACATAGAAAGAATATTAGGCAAAGAGAAAGATTTCTTAAAACTTTCTCTTCATGAGCTGGTGCTTATCATTCAGTTCAGGTCTCATCACAATGATAAAACACTTGGGAAGAAAGATGCACACTAATAAGCCAGCACTGGAGGAGATCATGGAGAAGATCTCCACAGCCAATGTATATTTTCCCCTTGTGCTTAGATAGGTTGGAATAAAACACAACCAAACACTGCAGAAGACCAACATGCTGAAGGTGATGAATTTGGCTTCATTGAAGCTGTCAGGTAAATTCCTAGCTAGAAAAGCAGCAGAGAAGCTAAGCAGAGCAAGAAAACCCATAAAGCCCAAAACACAGTAGAACATGACCGAGTCTTCATTGCACTCCAGGATGACTTCTTCAGACATTGACTTCATATCAAAATCTGGATATGGTGGGGATGTTATCAGCCACACAGCACAAACACATATTTGAATAAGGGAGCACATGAGTAGAATGACACTGACCATCCTTCCCCCAACCCATTCCCTCAATTTGGAACCTGGTTTGGTGGCCATGAATGCTAGAACCACAACAAAGGTTTTGGCCAAGACACAGGAAACTGCCACAGAAAAGATGAGGCCAAAAGCTGATTGTTGAAGAAGACAAACAATCGTATTGGGCCTCCCAACAAATAGAAAGACACAAAGGAAAGAGAGGAGAAGAGAAAGTAGGAGTGCATAAGTGAGATTCCGGTTGTTGGCTTTGACGATGGGAGTAACTCTGTGTTTCATGAAGACTGTTATTACCAAAGTTGTCATCAAAGAAAAGCAAAGAGAAAGAACAGTCAGACTGATCCCTAAAGGTTCTTCATAGGACAAAAAGGTGATCCGCTTTGGAATGCACATATTTTTCCCAGGATTTGGATATTGATCTTCTGGACATGGAGAGCAGTCATCTATGTCTGAAAAAGAATGCAGGTGAGTTGATATAGGAAATTATAGTGTTGACTTAATCCCAATATATCTGAAAATTTCCTACCCTTCTCCTTTGATATTTTCCCCTCTGGACATGGATGGCAATCATAGCAACAAAACAACTTTCCTTCTTTCTTGGCCTTGCTGTATCCTGTCTCACAAGGATCATTACACAAAGATAAAGGTAATGCCTATCAATGAATGAAGAAGAATATATTAAGATACATAGAGGAAAGAAAGTGCTTGGAGCGTTTCTGTGGAATCAGCAGATTAAAAATGAAGTAGCGGAATGACATAATTTTAGATGTAATAACTCTGAAATTATAATTAATTAAATATCTTCAATAATTGTATTGATAGCCTTTATTAAACATCATCACTCTTCAAAGACAATTTCTGTGCTAGTTAGTTAAAGTTGGTTTTCTCAACTTCTGAATTTAATATTAGCAAACTGATGAGATTTAGTGTGCTAGCTTGCAGCTTTTACTTCAAAACCATGAAAACCATTGTCCATAATTAACAAGTAGCCAGGAAAGTATATTTCCTAATATTCAATTGTAATTGCTAGAAAAGTAAAAAATAAAATAAAATAAAATACTGGTATGTTTCCTTTTCAAGGAAATTTCTACCTTGGTTAGTCAGAGATGATACTGTGACACTTTCATCAATAAAGATATTTAAATGAATGCAGAGAAATCTAGATTAAAAAAACTAACCTGATTAAAGCCTACTGGCCAGGTGATGGAATCTATAGATATCTTGAAGAAGTTCTCTGCTGGAGCTGTGGGATCTATTACTCCAACTTTGACCCTAAGAAAGGATTGGTTTGGGAATGTGATCCAGTTGATAATATCAAATCTACCAATCAATTCTCCACTTTTATCAAAGGAGATCTTTTCACCAACACTGTTGTTAAAACTGATACTTCTCAGAAAAGAGTGAACCTGAAACACAAAGGCAATCAGAGAGGAACAAACCAAGGAAGGAGAAAAAATATTATATATTCAAAACATACATATGAATGTTTCTTTAAAGTTGTAAGCCATCAAACAAATAAATAACTGCCATTCTAAAACAGAGATAGGAGTAACATTTCAGATTTCTGAAATAAAATTAACATAGAATTGCAAAATAAACAACCATAAATAAAAAATTAAGCTCTGTAGTTTATTTGCAAAAGCTACTTAAGCCAGATCACTTCTAATAAATATATAATAAATATTAGTATGTCTAAAACTACCTTATTTAGTATTTAGTATTTAGTATTTTGAATTTGTATACCGCCCTTCTCCCTAAGGACTCAGCTGGAGCCTCCGGGTGCTCTTCAAGGGGAGCCCCATGTAGAGAGCGTTGCAGTAGTCAAGGCGAGAGGTGACGAGGGCATGAGTGACTGTGCACAGGGAATCCCGATCAAGAAAGGGCCGCAACTGGCGAATCAGGCGAACCTGACAAAAGGTCCCCCTGGTCACAGCCATCAGATGTTCCTCCAAGGACAGCTGCGTATCCAGGAGGACTCCCAGATTGCGAGCCCTCTCTGTGGGGGCCAACGACTCACCCCCAATAGTCAGTGATGGAGTCAACTGACTATATCGGGATGCCGGGAGCCACAGCCACATGAGTGCATATGATTGCACTCATTTGACACAGTAACAAGATTATATTCAAAATCCTACAAGCTAGGCTTCAGCAGTATGTAAATCGAGAACTATGAAGTACAAATGGTTTTTTGAAAAGGCAGAGGAACTGGAGATCAAATTTCCTTCATTTGCTGGATTTTGAGAAGCAAGGTAATTCCAGAAAACCATCTACTTCTGTTTCATTGACCATGCTAAAGCCTTTGAATATGTGAATCACAACAATCTGTGGCAAATTCTCAAAGTGTTGGGAGTACCAGACCACCATAACTGTCACCTGAGAATGCTAAAGTCAGCTCTAACTGATTCAGCTTGGCCCCTCACCTGCTTCCTGCCATTAAAGACCAGAAATGGAGGGGGTGGAGGATTAAAGGGCAATAAAGCTGTGTTTTTATGTAATGGGAAATCAGGAGGGTGGAATGATAAGTGAAAAAGACCAGAGCAGCAAGATCCTGTTTTTACCAGCATCCCAAGGCCAAGCACCCTGAGAAATATATTGATTATCCCAAAATATCTCAGCATTCTCAAAACATTTTGGTGAGCTGTGGTTGGCTGGAAATGAACTGGTTACAGAGGGGTAAGAACGGGCTCTGGGTGAACCTTTTTTGTATCTTGCAAATGCTGGACTATTTAGAGCTGGCCTTACATTACTGCAACAAACACCTTTATAAAAAAGAACCCTTTGCTTTACCAAATGGAGTCAAAGGTCTTCCTTTCCTAAGGGTTCAGTTTGGAGCAGATCTGACATCTGCATGAGAGCCAAGAAGCAACAGTTAGAGCCAGACATGGAACAATTGATTGCTTCAAAATAGGGTAATAAGTACAACAAGGCTCTATATTGTCACCTTGCTTATTTAAATTATATTCAAAGTTCATCTTGTGAAAAAAACGCTTTTAGGAGCTTCTGACGATCAGGCAACTCAGCGGGGATCGCCAGAGGCTTTTAAAGGCATTTTTTTTCCCTACAACCTCTTCAGCTGAAGAAGTTGCAGAAAAAAATGCTTTCAGAAGCCTCTGACGATCCCAGCTGAGCCACGCGATCGTCAGAGGCTTTTTTTTTTTACTTTTAAAAGCATTTTTTCGGCCAAAGAGGTTGTAGAAAAAATGCTTTTAAAAGTAAAAAAAAAAAAAAAAAAGCCTCTGATGAGGTGGGCGGGGTAAGCAAGCGGTGACCGGGCCAGGGACCGGTTCGGGGGCGTGGCTAGCCAATGTTATTACTGAACTACTATGAATTTTTACTACCGGTTCTTGTGAACCGGGAGCAACCCACCACTGGAGAAGAGGATAACAAAGGAGGAGATGGTTAGGTAGTATCAGCAGCACAATGAACATTAATATGGGCAAATTCTAGAAGACAGTGGAGGACAGTGGGGGCTGGGGTGCTATGGTTCCTGGGGTTGCAAGACTCAGACAAGACTTTGTGACTGAATACCAAAACAATAACTCAGATAGCACAGCAACACTAAAGTACAGGTGTTCATTGTTTAATGACTGCTTGTTCAGCAACCATCTGAAATGGTAACAGTGCAGAACAAGTGGTACTTTTGACTTCCTTACTTTGCTCATATGATCACAATCCTGGAAGTTAGGAATTGGCCTGGATTTCTGACTGTCATGGCATCCCACAGTTACTTGATTGCGATTTGCAATCTATCTTGCTGTCTTTCCACAAGAAAAGTCAATGGGGAAGCTAGAATGAAATTGGAAGTTGTGATCACATGAATTCCATGCTTTACAAACTATGTAATCCTCACTTAATAATGGGAACTGGGGTCTGCCAAAATTATTGTTGCTAAACTTCATGGTCAAGTGATGTCACAACGTCTAACTGCATCACTTAGCATTAAGTAAGGGCTGCCGGTAAAATTTACAATATAATGGAAGATAGACTTACTTTTTAGAAAGTAAAATCTATAATTAATTTAAAATAGCTTTAGGAAACTATTATTCTACCTAAGAAATAAAATCTCAGTAAAAGAGGTTAGGCATTGGGAATTGAGGACCGAAGGGAAATGACATTTCTTTTATTGGGTACATTAAAGTAGAGACAGAGTCAACATTTTTTTTTGGTACTTAAAAGGTCCTTAAAAGGACTGTGGGATTGTGTGTGAAGCCAGGAGATCCCCTCAGATGTCTGGCTACCAGTCCATCTGTTACTCATTTAGCACCACCCAGGAGGCACGTGTGGCTTAAGGGTTACCACAGACATGAGTAACTTTGCCTTTGTAGTCTTACAAGCCATATTGAAAGCAGCTATCAGAATAAATTGAAAACATCTGTTGTATTTGTGGATCTCACAGCAGCATATGATAGAGTATGGAGGGAGGGCCTATTAAGCAAATTCCTCCACGCTGTCCCCTGTAAGACTATGGGCCGCCTAATAAATAACATGCTTTCAGCAAGGACCTTTCAAGTCATCATGGGTGACAAAATCAGCAAGCAAAGACACCTGAATAACAGACTCCCTCAGGGCTCCGTGCTGGCCCCATCTCTATTTAACTTATATATTTCTGATATGCCACCCACACTATCAACAAAGTTCTCTTATGCTGATGACCTGACATTAGCATATAGCCACAAGGACATTGAAGCTACAGAAGGCTTACTTACAGCCGACCTTACAACTTTGAGTACATACTTCTACCAATGGAGGTTAATCCCAAGCGTAAGTAAAACAGTTACATCATGTTTTCACCTTAACAACATATTGGCAAAAAGAGAACTCAATGTATACCTAAACAACAAACTGCTTCCATATGAGGCAACATCAAAATACCTGGGGGTCACCTTAGACAGGACTCTGTCTTTTAAAAAACATATTCAGAATATGGCTGCCAAGGTTAACAGCAGAAATAACATTCTACAAAAACTATGCGGAACAACTTGGGGAGCTTCAGCCCCAACTCTTTGATGTGCAGCCCTTAGGCTTTGCTACTCTGCAGCGGAATACTGTGCACCTGTATGGATAAACAGCTCACATACAGGACTTATTGATGTTCAACTCAACCATACGATGAGGCTAATTACTGGGCGCATAAAATCTACATCTAGTTACTGGTTACCAGTTCTTAGTCACATACTTCCCCTGCACTTACGACGACAAGAAGCTCTCATTCGGGAGTATAGTAAGATCCTGTTAAATTTCTCTCTACCCATTCATGGCTACATTCCTGATCTCTTAAGATGCCAATTAAAGTCAAGAAATCTACCACTCTTGACAGCGCTTAAGCTGCTGGCTGATCATCAGAACACCACACAAAAGTGGATGGAAGCGTGGAGTAGCTATTCCCTCCAATATATTTCTGAGCATATTAATCCTAACAGTATATCTCCAGGATTTAATCTACCCCGACACATATGGGTGACATACAATAGAATTAGAATGACTCAAGGGGTGTGTGCCGACTCCTTGTAATGGGGAAAGACACCTTCAGCACAATGCGATTGTGGGGGCCCCCGACAGACTATCCAACATATAGTGAGGGAATGCGCTAACAGAAGGTATCCAGGAGATTTTAGGGACTTCCTCTGCATAACAACGACAGCTACTGACTGGATCTCCAAACTCGACATTAAACTCTGAAATGTTATTTCTGTTTTCCTCTTAGGTTTTCTTATTGCTCTTTTTCTAATTGTTTTAATTGTTTTAACCTGTAAAAATGAAGTGTTTTAATATTGTGTGTGACCAGCCATACACTAAATAAATAAATAAATAAATAAATAAATAAATAAATAAATAAATAAATAAATAAGAGTCAACATATGCAGCAGCTGCTGGAATTTGAAATCCTGCATTGAGTGGATGTTGAACTTGATGGCTTAAATGTCCATAATTTGAAATCCATTATTGTTTCATCCCAAAGCAGTATATATGTCTCACAAAAAGTAGGCTCAAAATAACATCCCCCCTTGGTCCTTCTCAGTACACTACAGTCCTCTTTTATTAAGTGCCCTGAGATATTAAAAACACCTTCCCTCCCTTCCCTTCTTCTCTTAGAGCTGTGTTCCTGGAAGCATATAAGGCTAATCTCATTCTGCTCCTTCCATTTGCTCTAAAACTATGTATGTGTTATTGTGAATAACAGGGTGTAGAAATGGTCTATGATGAGGTCAGAACCCTATGCCTCATAGAAAGGGAACATGAGCCATGGTGGCGCAGTGGTTAGAATGCAGTACTGCAGGCTACTTAAGCTGACTGCCAGCTGACTGCACTTTGGCAGTTCTATTCTCGCTGGCTTAAGGTGACTCAGCCTTCCATCCTTCCAAGGTTGGTAAAATGAGGACCTGGATTGTTGGGGGCAATATGCTGATTCACTAAACTGCTTAGAGAGGGCTGTAAAACACTATGAAGTGGTATATAAATCTAAGTGCTATTGTTATTTCAGCATGCTGAATCTTGTAAGATTCAGTAAGAACGTCAAAATATATCAGTTCTTCCTGTTCCACACATGGATTGTATGGGAAGATCCTCATCAGGAAATGCCAAAAAGTATGGGCATGATTGTACTTTCAACAATCTGTGAACTATGTCTCACTCAATGCAAACATTCCAGATAAAGTATATATAACAACAAAAATAAAAAATAATAAAAAATACAGCTTTAACATATGATGGGGAGGGAGTAAATCACCTCCTTTCATTTATTTATAGACTGGATTTATGGAAAAAGAATAGAATGTAGTAAGGATGTGGAGTCCCAGGATGGAGGGGATGCATTTCAGAGAAATAAAAGACAATTCCATTTGGATATTATGTCTGGGAGAAAGAGGAACACCATAGACCCTCCCTAATAATTCACAAAGCAAATTGTACTGTAGGTACAGAGAGCAGAATGCTCAGATTGACAAGAGTTTATCTATAGGTATAAAACAAGAAGAAATCAGAAGAATTACCATCTCTCATTTTTGGTTTTGCGCTTGACAGGAAGTTAATTTCATGGAGGGAAGCATATTCTAAGGAATTTTGTAGAATGCCATTTACAATTTTAATATCAGTATATGAATATTTTATTATTGAAAAGTTTTACAAAAAAGAAATACAAAAAAAAATGTCCCCCATGTTCCCCCCACCCTTTCCCCCCCTTCATCCCACCCACCCCCCAACTTCCCAGAGCAAAATACAAGGTATTTCATTTAATCAAACATAAACTAGATTAATCTACTTATCCTCAAAGTACAATATTGTTTGCTAGAGTTTATGAACACTACAGATATGGTGGTTTCTGCACTATTCTGCTAACAGACCTACCTGCCACCACACTTGATTGTGAAAATGTTTCCTTCTTTCTTTCATCATTGTTGTTTCCTTTGATTTGAATAGAGAGAGAGATTGCAAAGCATGTGCCACAGCATAGACCGCATTGTAAATATTGTAACTCTGGCCACTCATGCGTGTTTCAAACACAGATGTAGGAAGGGTTTCAAGCTTCTCCTGTCCAGTACATTTCTCCTCAGACTCCTCCATTTTTGAATTTGGGAAGAAATAACTGAATGCCTGCTCCCAGAAAACTTTCCGAAAATGATCATTCTGATTGTTGGTTGGATTTAGATTTTGAAGAAATTCCTGGAAGTTTTGGATCTCCTTTGTGTGAATAGCAAAGGATAAAGCCCATGCAGGAAATGGATATCCCAAGTTTTATGAACGGAAATTGAAGTATAATCTGTCTGAGCTGTTATAAACCAAATCTTTTTTTTCCTTGGTATATCCTCCACTTCTGAAAACTGGAGGAAAGTTCTCAGAACTGATAAGGACTGAATTTCACCATATAAGATTATCACATTGGCTGTGCTCTTCATGAGAACCTGATATATATGTAATCCTTCATCTATGGTATCAGTAAAATCATTGTAAAAAGCTACGTTTGGTAATTCTGCTATAAATTCAATGCAGATGCCATAGTCAGAAAATGTGGGGAGCACCTCTTGGAGAAATTTCTCTCCTTTTTCATCCTTTACTACAAGAATTCCAATCCAGATCCATCTAAAGTACAGCAATAACTGCAGGAGGCCCTTACGTTGGTGGGATTCATTCGGAAACATTTGTTGGAAGAAAATTGATTGAGTCTCTTTATCCATGTCTGGAGCAGAGCCATAGGTCAACTACAGAAAGATAAATGTATGGAATTGCAAAATTCTACTGTATGTGAGCCTCTGAAAACATATATATTCACTTGTGTCCTTGGGTATCTTTGATTTTATATACTGAAATTATGCAACTAGTTGTGTTTATTAGGAAATATCAACCAAGATGTCACACTTGAGGTATCGGAAAATACATTTTCCTGGAAGTAGTCTCATTGTGAATGTTTCAGATCTGAACCTTAGTTCAATGTCTGGAATTGGGGCATGTTTTGTTGTGTAAATATTCCATTGTGTGTTCAGAATTACAATTGTTCATGCTGCTATTCTGATCCGATCAAGCAAAAAACAATATCTATGTCTCTCCTTTTTACAGAGAGAAGCATACCAATGTTTGTGGAGGTATGGCAGAATAATAATGTATATTTGCATCCCATCTTACCTGAGGAACTTTGTAGATGCACAGCACAGTTGCCATGTGAAGACAGATGTCAGGTGCCCCAATGACTACAGCCAAGGTATTTGTAATCCCACACTTGTAGTTAGGGATGAATTTGCCCTGAGTGAAAGGCAGCAACATTGAGGCAAAGTAAGTCCAGCTTGGACTAAAATTGCTGTTAAAAATGTGGAAGCCCAGCGTGATGTTGGGTAGGATCTGAGGATTTTCATTAATCTGTTTTATAGTAAATGCTAAGGCCAGGATATGCTGGAAATTCTGAAAAACTATTCTGTAAAACAATTTTAATAAATACATTAAGAAAGGTCTGCATCACATTATGGTATGTTTCTTTGTTTCTATATGTGTGAATGCTTTACTATCAAACTGCAGCTTTTAAGAATGGCTTATATGCAAAAGGAAATTGCTACATTTTGGTACTACAAATAATGAATGAGAAAACATATCATGGGAAATATGTGCTTTCCCTTCCTTAATGGTAATAAGAGTTTCATAAATATAGCCATACATACCTGTATATTAATAGATATTTAGATGTGATTTGTTATAACTGGAAATTTGATCTCTATTCCAACTATTTCAACTTTAGCTGGAAACTGAAGTAAAATATAACTTTACATAAAATAAACCTAGGCATCCTATTTTAGATGTTTCTATCAGGTGTTTTTGCCATTAGAGGACAATATTTCAAGCGTCATGTGATTTACCAGCAAGGTGCAGAACTTGACAATAAATTAATGACATACTTACAGAAGTCCATCATGAAATGCCTGAGAAGGATCTTGAATGAAATCAATGGGATCAGAAGATGCAAAGATGGCAGAAATAATGCCAGCAATGTTAACATCTCCAAGCTGATGATAGGTGTACCGAATAGGAAGAGGCTCCTGAAAGTCACATTGAAGGCTAGGATTCTTGCACATCACTTCAGGCAATGCTATCAACAGCAACTCCATGAATAGTAACTGTTGCAATATTTTCAGGATCAGACTCAATAAGATTAGTGAGAGTTAGAGGTTTGAATATATTTTCTTTTATTTACAGCAGGCATTCTATATTCACTGAATATTCACAGATAGAAGCAAGGAAAAAGATGCAGACAGCTCCTTATATATACAATGGGAGGAGCTAGATGTGGGAGTGGTGAATTATGAATACATTAAGGAGTGAAGAATAAATTAACCCCTGATACCCCGTTCATATACTATTTACACATTGGAGAATAAGGCATTTACATCTGACAAATCCCCCTCTAAATGCCGATTCGTTATGCAACACCAATTACATTCAGATTCAGGACAATACAAAACATACAATTTAGAAGTTAAATATTTGTGCTGCTTAGAAGGTAAAGGCTTTGTCAATATGTCAGCTAATTGTTCTGAAGTATCACAATGCACTGCTTTAATAAATCCATCCTGAGATAATTGTCTCACATGTTTAAATTTTATATCTATGTGTCTGGACCTTTGTCCAATGGCGTCAGATCTAGATATTTCAATGGCTGCTTTGTTGTCTTCATGCATAACAAAAGGCAAAGCAGTTTTTTTCCAAACATCTGAAATTAAATCATTAAACCATACAAGGTTATTTGCAGCTTTGGATAAACAAACATATTCTGCTTCTGTCGTTGAAGTGGCCACTAGTTCTTGTTTACCAGTGTACCAGTAAACTGGACAGTCATTTAAGAGGAATATATAGCCAGATGTGCTTTTTCTACATGAGGTGTCTCCAGCCCAGTCTGCATCTGCGTAACATGTAAGCTTTGGTTCTTTATTATCGTTAGGTTCTAACATTAAACAAAAGTCTAGTGTACTTTTCAGATATCTTAAAATTCTTTTAACAGCTTCCCAGTGATACATTGTTGGCTTGCTGACATGTCTGGATAATAAATTGAGTGGTAAAGCGATATCTGGTCTTGTCCAATTAGATATATAAAGAAGTGAACCTATGATTGATCTATAAAATGTGTTATCTTTGAATTCGGGAGAAGATTCATCAGTATTTCTTAGAAAGTCAGTTTGCATAGGAGTATCACAAGGTTTGGCATTATTTAGATTGCATTTATTTAAAAGTTCTATGATCTTATCTCTCTGAGTAAGTTTGAATCCTCTTTTAGTCTTATTAATTTGAACACCAAGATATTTGTTTACTTTGCCTAGAGATTTTAACGAGAAATGTTCATTTAGCTTAGTTACAAAAGTTTCTCTTCTCTCTTTATGTTTTCCTATGTATAAAATGTCATCCACATAAATCAATACAAATTCTATGTAATCATCACCCTTTTTGACAAAGAAACAGTTATCAGCAGTGGTAGCATTGAAGTCCATGGTTTTAAGTACTTTTACTAAACAATCATACCATTGTTTACCAGATTGTTTTAACCCGTATAAACTCTTGTTTAACAACCAAATCTCATTTTTGTTTGTGTATTGACTGTGAGGTGCTCTTACATATATTTCCTTATCTAGTTTTGCGTGTAGATACGCAGTCTGTATGTCATATTGGAATACATCAAGATTGAGTGCTGATGCTACCACTAGAGCTGTTTTGACACTCTCTGTTCTTACTGTGGGGGAATACGTGTCAGTATAGTCCTCCGGATATTTCTGTGCATAACCTTGTGCAACTAGTCTAGCTTTGTATAGGGTATTGCCTCCCTCTAAGTTCTTAATTTTATATATCCACCTGGTACCAATAATTGTTTTATCTTTAGGTGCAATTGCAGGTGTAAATACATTTAGTCCTTGTAAACTTTCCATCTCTTTTTTCATCGCTAATTCCCATTTTTCTTTTTCTTTACTAGGGAGTTTTAACACTTCCTCATATGTATTAGGTGTTGTTGGCTCACCATCCATATGCATTATATAATCCTTGTATTTATTTGGTATTTGATTTCTGGTGTTTCTAATAGTTTTTTTAGGTTTACTATCGTTATCATGCAAATATCTTGCTTCCTTTTTTGTTAGTGTATCTGTTTTTATTTTGTGTTGGCTATTTGTCCATGTTTTGGTTTTGTTTTTATATTTGTTGATATCTTGCTTTTCTATAGTCTCTTCCTCATGAGATTTTGTATCTTTGTTGTTATTTGGAAATATTTCATTAAGATGTATTTTAGACCAGTTGGCCTGTTCATGGAACACAGCTGTTCTGGAGACTATAAATTTGTTATTATTATCAATGAATCTGTATCCTTTAGTGCCTGTCTCGTAACCCATAAATCTGAGTCTTCTGGATACGTTTTCTCCCTTTCTTCTTAATTGCTTAGGTATGTGTACGTCTGCAGTGACTCCAAATATGTGCATGTGTGCTAATTTTGGTTTCCTATTATACATCACTTCATATGGTGTCTTATTTACAATGCTGGACCAGGTTCTATTCTGTGTGTAATTTGAATAATGTAAGGCTTCTGACCAGAATTGTTTGCTTAAGCCAGCATCTTCCAATGTGCATCTAATCATGGTTTGTAATGTTGAGTTCTTCCTCTCCGCAATCCCGTTCTGGAACGCAGAAAATGGGCTAGATGTGTAATGTAACATTCCTTTGTCTTTTAACCATTGGGAGAATTCTTTAGACATGAATTCACATCCCCTATCTGTCATAATTTGTTTTATTTTGATATTGTGTTGTGTTTCTATGCGTTTGTAAAATTCTTTAAATTTTTGAAAGGTTTCATCTTTGTGTTTTAATGTATAAACAAATCCATAGCGGCTATAATCGTCTACTATTGTCAAGAAGTAACGTTTTCTATAAGTGATTGATGGAGTTAATGGACCAACTAAGTCCATGTGTACTAAATCAAAAATTTTGTTGGTTGATCTAGTAGATTTTCTTGGTCTGGGACTAGTTTTTAGTTTTGTAGATTTACATACTGAGCATTCCAAATAGTTTTCACAATTTTTTATTTTAACACCTTCTGCGTGTTCAGTCATTTTTTGTACTACAGGAAAACTGGCATGTCCTAACTTCCTATGTAAGATGTGAGCACACTCATCATGAATTGGCTTACCTATTTTTGGTTTTTTTTCATTGTGTGTATCTATGTGATCATGAGATATTTTACATTCATCATTGTCACTGTTGCTAATATTTTCATTATCTACTTCAATACAATCTTCCGTATTTGAATCAATGTTATGCAACCATTTTTCCTTTGTTATCAGATAAGGTAGGCCTCCTTTAATCATCACAGTGCCTATATTTATTTTATTCTTCTCCAAAGTCGCTTTTCCTTTAGAAAAAACAATGTTAATGTCAGAATCTCTACTTAGTTTTATGGCACTTAGTATGTTATGAGGTATTTCAGGTATTAACAATACCCCCTCTATTTTTCCTAGACCAGGCAGGGTTACATTCCCTCTACCTAATACTTGAACCTTTTCTTGGTTAGCTACCTTTATTACAAATTTATCTTCTATAAATGAAGACAATATATTTTTGTTATTAGTGGTGTGATTAGTTGCTCCAGAATCAATAAGCCAATTATTGTTCTCATTTTGCTGTATGTTAGTGTTGTCTTGTTTATTTAATCCATTTAGTGAACCAGATTTTCTATCCTTTGAATTATCTCTGCCCCCTCTATTCTCTTTGTAATTTGGTGGGCTTCTATATCTATGTCTATCTATGGAAGACTGTCTATAATTGTATTTGTTTCTATATTCTGACCTATGTCTTTCTTTTGAAATCTTGGGGCAATCTCTCCTATTGTGTTCCCTGGATCCACAGTTATGACATTTAAATGTTTCATTATATTTTTCTTGGAAAGCTACTTTCCTATATGGTTTGTGTTCTATGTGATTGTTAGAACGATTCCTTCTTGAATTGTCTTCTGCTATTAATTTATTGGATAGACTTTCTATGGATAAGTATCCTAGATTGATTGTGTCTAAATGTGTTATATAATTGTCCCATGATGGATCAAGTGAGTTGATAATAACACTTTTCATTGTTTGGTCTGAAATCACCTCCCCCCTCAAATGCAGCTCAGCTCTTATTTTGTTTAAAGATATTAAGTGCTCACTTATGGAAACCCCTGGTTTTATCCTAGATGAAAAGAAATCTTTAGACATCCTTGTGGTGGTAGCTACACTGTCACTGTGAAACAAATTAAACATGCATTGAATAATTTCTGAAACAGTCAGATTTGGCTTAATGCTGTGATACATTGCAGGAGACACACTAGATATTAATAAGAAAAATGCTCTATGGTGTAAACAATCTATTTTTAGAGTCCAAGGTCTTTTTGGGGGACTAGTGATAAAAAACAGTAAGTTTTCCTTCATAAAGACAACCTGGAGCTGTTGATACCATTCTTGCAAATTAATGCCATCTACCCTTAGCTTTGGGAAGTCACTGGGTAAATTTCCGACATTATTAGGTCCATTACTTACAACCTGAGGTAGTCCGTGGTCTCGTAAATGCAGAAAGTTACAAAACGGCATGGGGATGCTCGCAACGAGCCTGCACGGTCTCCTCGCCAGTTCATGTCTTCCCGGGCCGTCTGCGTAGTCTTGCGCATGCGCGTTGTCCATTTCTTCCTTGGAGTCGTCGTGAAAGGTTCTCCTCACCGCGGCTCGCTCGTTCCGCTCCTCCTCAGATGAATCGGTCTCTGGTTCGATTTTGGGAGTCCTGACGACGGCGGCTGTTCTTCCTTTTCTTCTGAGGGCGTTGGTGCTTGCTTCGGTCTGTGGCGTGGGGCGGTATCGGCAGGGCTCTCTGGGTTCGGGCGTCGGCGCTCTCGTAGTCAGGATGGGAGCGGGCAGGTCTTGAGGCATTGGTTTGCTCGCTCGCTTCTTCGTTAGCTTTTTAGTAATTTTTAGTTTTGGCCCAAATGCAGCAAAAAGCGTTTTCATTGCTGATTTTATTTGGTAGTTTGTTGAATCACCTTCACTTTCTGATTCTGATTCTTCTGAGGAGTTTGAATCTTCTTTTTCATTTTCGTTGTCTGATAACGTTTTTCGCGCCAGAAATTTTGAATTGAGCTTTTTGATTGGCTCTGCTTCGCTCACCTTGGAGGCCTGTTGAAACCAAGATGGCTGCCATTCAAAATTTCGCACTGGATCACCGTTTTTCTTCTTCACAATATTTTTTTCTGCAGTCATATCACTCACTGTTTTTGGGTCTTTAGACTTTTCATTAGTGATGTTTTTCTCTCTCGCTGCTCCGCTGTTCTTCAGCATATCTTGGAGGTTCGCGATGAGGCTTTCATCGTTCTTCTGGCTCTTTAATAGTTTTAATATTTCTGACCTGAGTTCGTTATTCTCTATTTCGATTTCCTCCTGGTCATCATTTTCATCTATAATTTCTTCGTCTTCAGTGGTGTATTCTTCGGATTCTCTCGAAATTGCGTTTGTGGATTCGTTGATTATTTCTTGTTCTGTTTCCATTTCTTTGCTGTATGCCCTGGTGTTGGGCCTATCTTTCTTAGACATTTTTAAGTTTTTATTGAGTCAATTAACCATCCTCTGCTACCAGCTTGTTGCAATATTTTCAGGATCAGACTCAATAAGATTAGTGAGAGTTAGAGGTTTGAATATATTTTCTTTTATTTACAGCAGGCATTCTATATTCACTGAATATTCACAGATAGAAGCAAGGAAAAAGATGCAGACAGCTCCTTATATATACAATGGGAGGAGCTAGATGTGGGAGTGGTGAATTATGAATACATTAAGGAGTGAAGAATAAATTAACCCCTGATACCCCGTTCATATACTATTTACACATTGGAGAATAAGGCATTTAGATCTGACAGTAACATCTTCCATGAGTGTCTTCTTTCTGTGTACAAGTGCCTCTGACTGCAACAAGATCTTTGAAGTAGATCAGACAGATCTGCCTTCTGTTTTTCAGACAAAACTAGGGAGTGCAACATATTATCAAATCAATTCACAGAGGTTTGGGCCTCCCAGCCATGGGTTGGAATTGGATGAGGACACTAAATACCATTATTCAGTGTCAGTTGCTCCTATTTTCATGGAGTCCCATAGGATTTGGAAGAGACAAACTAGCTAATTTCATAATGATAGTGAGACAATCACATATGTGAACAACTTCAAAACATGTGAGGACTTGCAGAGGCAGGAAGGCATGAGCCACAAGATGTAAATATATTTATGTGTAGAGGAATTACTGTAATTCTGTTCTATTCTATTCTGTTCTGTTCTGTTCTGTTCTGTTCTGTTCTGTTCTGTTCTGTCCTGTCCTGTCCTGTCCTGTCCTGTCCTGTCCTGTCCTGTCCTGTCCTGTCCTGTCCTGTCCTGTCCTGTCCTGTCCTATCCTATCCTATCCTATCCTATCCTATCCTATCCTATCCTATTCTAACCCTTCCATTCTTACACTACACTACACCACATTCTCTACCCCACTGCACTCCACTTCCTTCCATCTTGTTTTATACAATTATTTGTGAGCTTTCATGGAAGACATTTTCACCATGGGTTGATTGCTTCACTTTTTTTAATGTATTGTTATTTATTTGATATAGTCATTGGTAGTTTCATGATTGATTCTGGTACATCATCAATATTTTTTTCTGGAGACCCATAGGAAGACTTGTGAAACATCACAATGAGACTGGTAGGAGTACCAATTTAATAAATCAATCAATTATAACTCTGGTCCAACTAAGAGGGCCTTCAATTTATTTCATTCATTAGTTCAGGATGAGATTGAAGAAAATATCCTATGGGTGCAATATAAACAAAAAAGGATGTAGGTTTCCATCATACAGACATTGAAGTGGGGAAAGATATAAATTCCAAATTCCCACAATACATTAGACTACAAAATATTGAAACAGTCAGGATCAAACTACTGGCAGTTGGCAGAATTAGCCTCCAGTACTGCACTCTAATCACTGTGCCACCACAGATCTATGATGCCTCACTTAATGATTGCACCACTTAATAATGAATGTTGGGGTCCCAACTGTGGTTGTATGTAGACGGCTGCCTGAAGTTTTAGATCATGTTGACAAATGTCTCAACTCACCACTAGAGGGCAGGGAAAGGGCCACAAAATCTGTCTTCTTCAAAGCCAGAAAGAAAGTTTGCAGGTGTGGAAAAGGGAGGGGGAGAATGAGGGGGAGAAACAAGTGAATAAAAGCAAATTTCCGAGACACTATGGCATACCAATTCCCAATTTATGTTCTGGTCCCTGCATTTTTATACATCTGATTTCTAGAGTTGGTTGACAGTTCCTATAACATTCACAGCAATCATAGTTTCTTTAACTCCTAACAAGGAAGAAATGCTCACGAAGGTCATCGATCAAACTTTATTTTATGTCTATTTATTTAGAAGCATGTATATGGTGCCTACACATCAGCCTTTAAACTTCTTAACAAGTATCCCAAAAGAAACAAAGACATTGGACATTGGTGGAAGACCATAAGAAAACATTATGGAGGCATTTTTTGGAAAATAAAAATGAAGGATGGCTGGAGTCTCATGGTTTTGTTTGGATGCTATAAGGGAAAAACAGTCATGGTAAGTAGAACTTGAGTGGCGTTATTTATTTATTTATCAAATTTATATAGCCACCTATCTCATTTTCCTGTGATTCTGGAAAATGTACATAATTAAAACATGTCAGATCATCACCATAATTAATTGATGAGTATTAATGCATAAATAGGAGGCGGATGCACTGGCTCAGTAGCTAAGATGCTGAGCTTGTTGATCTAAAGGTCGGCAGTTCAGCAGTTCGAATCCCTAGTGCTGCATAACGGGGTGAGCTCCTGTTACTTATCCCAGCTTCTGCCAACCTAACAGTTCGAAAGCATGTAAAAAATGCAAGTAGAAAAATAGGGACCATCTTTGGTGGGAAGGTAACAGCATTCCGTATGTGTTTGGTGTTTAGTCATGCTGGCCACATGGCCATGGAGACGTCTTTGGACAGTGCTGGCTTTTCAGTTTGAAATGGAGATGACCATCGCCCCCTAGAGTCGGGAACGACTAGCACATATGTGCAAGGTGAACCTTTACCTTTACCTTTAGGAGGAGGAAGAAGTATGAGGATTGTTCTCCATCTTGAGTTTTTAAAGATATAAAGATGGAGATCTGAATAAATTAAATAATGATAATGGGACAGTGAAGAATATGCACTAAAGTTAACATATCAGGAAGACCTAATGAGTACTGGAGAGACCAAAATGGACTACAAGAAAAACCGAATGAAAACCTAAAAAGAGACATGGAAAGAGAAAGCATTGCATGGTCATTGCATTAAAACAAATATCAGGGTAACAGATAATAGCATTACATGGAATGACTATGAGAAGGAAAATTGGAGAAAGAGGTAGAAGTGCTAATTCTGGCTGCAAAAAACATTGGTGCTGATAAATTTCTCATCAGTCAATTGCAAAAGGCAGCTTTACTTGGAGCAGCTTACATTTGGTGATGATAACTATAACACCATGTAATATTTAAATCTGTCTATGTCTGGTCTTTGGGAAGGATTTGATATGTTTGTTTGTTTTTTATTATTATTTTATTGGATTTATATACCGCCCTACTCCTGAAGGACTCAGGACGGTGAACAGCCACAGAATAAAACACATAAATACAAAAATTTAAAATAGAATAAAAACGAATTAAATAATTTGGCTGAGACGAATTTAAAATACCCAATAATTTAAAAACAAATCAAAATTTACATTTAAAAGGGGAAAAGATACGTAAATAAAAATGCCAAATCCAATCTGAACATCTGGTTGTTCTGCGACAAAACATAATAATCCCCAGTGAGGCAGTTCTTCACTGCATAAACAGAGGGATAGAATCAAGATCATGTGAAATGTTAATACCGCTTTATAATGCCTTGGTAAGGCCACACTTGGAATACTGCATTCAGTTTTGTTCGCCACTATGTAAAAAAGATGTGGAGTGTTAAGTCCTCGCAGTTCTGACTTCCCCGAAACCTGCCCTGTTGCTGCTCGACTCTGATTGGCTAAGACATGAGCAGCCAAATAGCAGGAAAACGCAGCACTCATATTGGTTCCTCCCATCTGACAGCTCCCTATTTAAGCAGTTGTCAGATGGCAACAAGTTGTCAATGTGTTCGCTCGCGCGCAGTTGCCTTATTCTGTGAGTTAATGTTCTGTTAGAAATAAAGCATTGTTGTTACCTAAGCCAAACCTCTGTTATACCTGCCTAGTTCTCCATATAGAACAGGAGACTCTAGAAAGAGTGCAGAGAAGAGCAACAAAAATGATTAGGGGACTGGAGGCTAAAACATATGAAGAACAGTTGCTGGAACTGGATATGTCTAGTCTTATGAAAAGAAGGACTAGGGGTGACATGATAGCAGTGTTCCAATATCTTAGGGGCTGCCACAAAGACGAGGGAGTCAAACTATTCTCCAAAGGACCTGAGGGTAGAACAAGAAGCAATGGGTGGAAACCAATCAAGGAGAGAAGCAACTTAGAACTAAGGAGAAATTTCCTGACAGTTAGAACAATTAATCAGTGGAACAACTTGCCTCCAAAAGTTCTAAATGCTCCAACACTGGAAGTTTTTAAGAAGAGATTAGATAACCATTTGTCTGAAGTGGTGTAGGGTTTCCTGCCTGAGTAAAGGGTTGGGCTAGAAGACCTCCAAGGTCCCTTCTAACTTTGTTAAATTAAAATTAAATGAATTTACAAGAAACATTTTTGTGCCAGAGATTTCTTTGGTCTTTGCTATTGAGAAGAAGACATATGGCCAGCTTTTAACTTAACCCCATGTTTTGTAGATTATGACTACACATGGTATGCATCAGAACAGAATAGAATAGAATTCTTTATTGCCCAAGTGTGATTGGACACACAAGAAATTTGTCTTTGATGCATATGCACTCAGTGTACATAAAAGAAAAGATACATTTGTGAAGAATAATAAGGTACAACACTTAATGATAGTCATAGGAAAACAATTAATATAAATCTTAAGGATATCAGCAACAGATTTACAGTCATACAGTCATAAGTGGGAGGAGATGGGTGATAGGAACGATGAGAAGATTAATAGTAGTGCAGATTTAGTAACTAGCTTGACAGTGTTGAGGGAATTATTTGTTTAGCAGAGTAATGGCGTTCAGGAAAAAAAACTGTTCTTGTGGCTAGTTGCTCTGTTCTGCAGTGCTCTATAGCATTGTTTTGAGAGTAAGAGTTGAAATAGTTTATGTCCAGGATGTGAGGGGTCCGTAAATATTTTCACAGCCCTCTTTTTGACTCGTGCAGTATACAGGTCCTCAATGGAAGGCAGGTTGGTAGTAATTTCTGCAGTTCTAATTATCCTGTGAACTCTGTGTCTGTCTTCTTGGGTTGCAGAACCAAATGAGACAGTTATAGAGGTGCAGATGACAGACTCAATAATTCCTCTCTAGAAGTGGATCAGCATTTCCTTGGCCAGTTTGAGCTTTCTCAACAGGGACCTCCCTCTGTCTGATTGCTTTAGAAAAAAAATCATAGACCTTCCCTGTTTAAACAAATTTGTATTTGTATTTAACCACACTTCTTTTTACAAATTCAGTGGGGAAGTTCTCCAACATGTACATATAAAGAATATCAGGCAAACAGAAAGATTTTTTAAAACTTCCTTTTCATGAGCTGATGTTTATCATTCAGCTCAGGTCTCATCACAATGATAAAACACTTGGGAAAAAAGATGCACACCAATAATCCAGCACTGGAGGAGATCATGGAGAAGATCTCCACAGCCAATGTATATTTTCCCCTAGTGCTTAGATAGGTTGGAATAAAACACAAGCAAACACTGCAGAAGAGCAACATACTGAAGGTGATGTATTTGGCTTCATTGAAACTGTCAGGTAAATTCCTAGCTAGGAAAGCAGCACAGAAGCTAAGCAGAGCAAGAAAACCCATAAAGCCCAAAACACAATAGAACATGACGGAGTCTTCGTTGCACTCCAAGATGACTTCTTCAAACATTGACTGCGTATCAAAATCTGGGTATGGTGGGGACATTATCAGCCATACAGCACAAACACATGTTTGAATAAGGGAGCAGGATAGAAGAATGAAACTGACCATCCTTCTCCCAACCCATTTCCTCAATCTGGAACCAGGTTTGGTGGCCATGAATGCTAAAACCACAACAAATGTTTTGGCCAAGACACAAGAAACTGCCACAGAAAAGATGAGGCCAAAAGCTGGTTGTCGAAAGAGACACACAATCGTATTGGGTCTCCCAACAAATAGAAAGACACAAAGGAAAGAGAGGAGAAGATAAAGTAGGAGTGTATAAGTGAGATTCTGGTTGTTGGCTTTGATGATGGGAGTGTGCTTGTGTTTCATGAAGACTGTTATTATCCAAGTTGTCATTAAAGAAAAGAAAAGAGAAAGAACAGTCAGACTGATCCCTAAGGGTTCTTCATAGGACAAAAAGATGATCCGCTTTGGAATGCACATATTTTTCCCAGGATTTGGATATTGATCTTCTGGACATGGAGAGCAGTCATCTACATCTGAAAAACAATGCAGGTGAATTGATATAGGAAATTACATAGTGTTGGTTTAATCCCAGTATATTTGGAAATTTCATACCCTTCTCCTTTGTTATTTTCCCCTCTGGACATAGGTGACAATCATAGCAACAAAACAACTTTCCTTCTTTCTTGACCTTGCTGTGTCCTGTCTCACAAAGATCATTACACAAAGATAAAGGTAATGCCTATCAATGAATGGAGAAGAACTTTTAAGATACAGCGAGGAAAGGAAATGCTTGGAGAGATACTGTTAGTACGGAATCAATAGATGAAAAATATAGATGGATAGCAGGTTGACATAACTTTAGATGTAATTTCTCTGAAATAATAATTAATTAAATATCTACAATTATTGTATTTATGGCCTTCGATACCATCATCACTGGTCTTCAAAGACAATTTCTGTGCTAGTTAGTTAAAGTTGGTTTTCTCAACTTCTGAATTTTGAATTCAGGAAACGGATGAAATCTAGCAGGTTTTACTTCAAAAACATAAAAATCATTGTCCATAATTAACAGAGGGCCAGTAAAGAATTCAATATTCAACAGCAATTGCTAAAAAAGTAAATAAATCTTACTGGTATCTTTCCTTTTCCAGAAAATTTGTGCCTAGGTTAGTCAGAGATGATACTGTGACACTTTCATCAATAAAGATATTTAAATGAAGGCAGAGAAATCTGGATTCAAAAAACTAACCTGATTAAAGCCTACTGGCCATGTGATGGAATCTACAGAAATATTGAAGAAGCTCTCTGCTGGAGCTGTGGGATCTATCACTCCAACTTTGACCCTAAGAAAAGATTGGTTTGGGATAAGATCAAATCCACCAATGAATTCTCCATTTTTATCAAAGGAAATCTTTTCACCAACACTATTGTTGAATCTGACACTTCTCAGAAAAGAGTGAACCTGAAACACAGGCAATCAGAGGGGAACAAACCAAGGGAGGGAGAAATTATTCATATATTCAAAACATACATATGAATATCTCTTTAAACAAAGAAAATATGAACACTTTATTTTATTTTATTTTTATTTTATTTTGATATTTGTATCAAACAAATAACATAACAATAATTCTAAAACAGAGGTAGAGGTAACATATCAGACTACTGAAATAAAATTAATATAAAATTGAAAAATAAACAACCAGCAAAAAAATAAAATTAAGCTCTGTAGTTTAATTTCAAAGCTACTTAAGCCAGATCACTTCAAATAAATATATAACAAATACTAGGATGCATAAAACTACTATGTAATTTTGCTAATTTCACCTGCTAGCAAGATTATACTCAAAATCCTACAAGCTAGGCTTCAGCAGTAGGTGAAGAGAGAAGGACCAGCAGTACAAATTGTGTTTTGAATAGGCAGAGGAACTGGGGATCAAATTGGCAACATTTGCTGGATTGTGGAGAAAGCAACGTAGTTCAAGAAAACCATTACTTCTGCTTGATTGATTATGCTAAAGCCTTTGATTATGTTGATCACAACAATCTGTGGCAAGTTCTTAAAGTGTTGTCAATACCAGACCACCATAACTGTAACCTGAGAAGGCCAATGTCAGCTCTTCCTGATTCAGCTTTGCACCTCACAGCTTCCTGCCGTCAAAGGCCAGAAGAGGTGGGGAGGAGGGAAGGGCAATAAAGCTGTGTGGGTGTATGTGATGGGAAATTGGGAAGGGGAATGACAGGTGATAAAGTCCAGAGCAGCCAGATCTTGTTTGTACCAGCATCCCAAGGCCAATCCTGAGAAATATGTGGATTATCTGCAAACATCTCAGCATTCTCAAAACATCTTGGTGAGCTCTGGTTGACTGGAAAAGGAGTGGTCACAGAGGTGGGGGGAAGAATGAGTTGTGGGTGAACCTTTTTTTGTATTTTGCAAGCACGGGAGAATTCAGAGCTGGCTTCACATTACTGCAACCAGCAACTTTAGTAGAAGAACTCTTTGCTTTAGCCAAATGGAGTTGATGGTCTTTCTTTCCTAAGAGATCAGATTGGGGCAGGTCTGGCACTTGCATGCCAGCCAATGAGGAACAGTTAGAACCAGACATGTAAAAACTGATTGGTTCAAAATATGGTAATAAGTACAAAAAGGCTATATATTGTCACCTTGCTTATTTAAATTATATGCAAAGTACATTGTGTGAAATGTCTGGCTGGATGAATCGCAAGCGAGAACTAGGATTGCTGGTAGAAATATCAACAACTTCAGATATGCAGATGATATCACTCTAATATCATGTGAAAGGTGTAAACACCTCCTTCCATTTATTTATAGACTGAATTTATGGAATGATAAGGAAGTAGCTTCCCAGGATGGGAAGTAAAAGTTAATTCAGATTGGATATTTTGTCTGTGATAAAGAGGAGGAAAATAATTCACAGAGTAAATTGCAGATATAGAGAGTAAAGTGCTCAGATTGACAAGATTTTATCTATAGGTGTAAAACAAGAAGAAATCAGATTAGAAGAATTACTATCTGTCATTCTTGGTTTTCGGCTTGATAAGAAGTTAATTTCATGGAGAGAAACATATTCTAAGAAATTTTGTAGAATGCCATTTACAATTTTAATATCAGCATATGAATGTTTTGATTAGTTAATCCGTTACTCTCACTTTTGGATTTTCAGACATCAATATCCCTGGAGAATACTGTTTGCTAGAGTTCATGGACACAACTACAGATATGGTGGTTTCTCACTACCCTGGTAACAGACTTACCTGCCACCACACTTGATTGTGAAAATGTTTCTTTCTTTCTTTCATCATTGTTGTTTCTCTAGATTTGGATATAGAGAGAGATTGCAAAGCATGTGCCACAGCATAGACTGCATTGTAAATATTGTAACTCTGGCCACTCATGCTTGTTTCAAACACAGATGTAGGAAGGGTTTCAAGCTTCTCCTGTCCAGTACACTTTTTCTCAGACACCTCCATTTTTGAGTTTGAGAAGAAACAGCTGAATGCCTGTTCCCAGAAATCTTTCCGAAAATGATCATTTTGATTGTTCTTTGGACTTAGAATTTGAAGAAATTCTTGAAAGTTTTGGACTTCTTTTGTGTGTACTGCAAAGGATAAAGCACCTTGTAGGAAATGGATATCCCAAGATTTATGAACGGAAATTGAAGTATAATCTATCTGAGCTGTAATAAGCCAAATCTTTTTCTTCCTTGGTATATTCTCCACTTCTGAAAACTGGAGGAAAGTTCTCAGACCTGCTAAGGACTGAATTTCACCATATAATATTATCACATTGGCTGTGCTCTTCATGAGAACATGGTATATATGTAATCCTTCGCTTATGGCATCAGTAAAATCACTGTAAAAAGCTACATTTGGGAACTCTGCTATGAATTCAACGCAGATGCCATGCTCAGAAAAAGTGGGGAGTACCTCCTGGAGAAATTTCTCTCCTTTTTCATCCTTTACTATGAGAATTCCAATCCAGATCCATCTAAAGTACAGCAATAACTGCAGGAGGCCCTTACGTTGGTGGGATTCATTCGGAAACATTTGTTGGAAGAAAACTGCTTGAGTCTCTTTATCCATGACTGGAGCAGAGCCATAGGTCAACTACAGAAAGATAAACATATGCAATTGCAAAATTCTCTGTGAGCCTCTGAAAATGTATATATTTATTTAAGTCCTTGGGTGTCTTTGACCTTATATACTGAAATTATGCAACTACTTGTGTTTATTAGGAAATATAAACCAAGATGTCACACTTATCAGTAAATACATTTTTCTGGAAATAGTCTGATTGTCAACATTTCAAATCTGAACTTTAGTTCAATGTCTGAAATTGGGGTGAGTGAAGCCATTCCTCCTAGAAGAATGAAATATTTTGAGAAATATTTTAAAAAAGGCAGAATAAAAGATTTCCCCTAAAAGAGAAATAAAAAATCTTAAGGGAGACAGAAACTCAGAGCTTCGGCTCCCTGCCCAAGCAGATGTTTGGTGCCCATTGAGAAGGACTGAGCCAACCTATCTACAAAATGAAAGATCTTAAGCTCCAGGGTGATGGGATTAAAACATGACTCTCCATGACATAATAGGATTATCTAGCAACAGAACTCACCACGTTGCAAAATCACCTGGGGACATTGCATCATCCTCCAGGGTTCAACCAAATTTCTCAGACAAACTACAGGGTTAGCTATGACCCCTACAACAGTCAATAGAATACATGTTCCTGCACAGGAACAGCAAGCTCAAGGGCAAGGCCCAGGGCAAGGAGGGAGGCGTGGCCAAAGTGGCAGCACGACAGACTCTTTAGGTGCTCCTAAAGAGTAGTCGATATCCCCGAAGCTGGAGACAAAAATAGGAATTTAAAGATAATTTTCGACTATTCAATAGAAATGCATAGAAGTAAATAAAGAGTCAACTATACATATATGTATAGTATATATACAGTGGGAGGCACTGTGTTGCGGTGGTTCTCCTCCTTTCTCTCTGACCGGTCGCAGTCCGTGTTGACAGGGGGACAGAGGTCGACCCCGAGGCCCCTCATATGTGGGGTGCCGCAAGGGTCGGTCCTCTCACCTCTCCTGTTCAACATTTATGTGAAGCCGCTGGGCGAGATCATCCGTGGTTTCGGGGTGGAGTACCATCAGTACGCTGATGACACCCAGCTGTACATCTCCACCCCGGATCACCCCAACGATGCCCTTGAAGTGATGTCCCGGTGCCTGGAGGCCGTACGGATCTGGATGGGGAGGAACAGGCTCAGGCTCAACCCATCCAAGACCGAGTGGCTGTGGTTTCCGACGTCCCGATATAGTCAGTTGACGCCATCACTGACTATTGGGGGCGAATCATTGGCCCCCACGGAGAGGGCTCGCAACTTGGGCGTCCTCCTGGATTCACGGCTGTCTTTAGAAGAGCACTTGACGGCCGTGACCGGGAGGATTTTTTATCAGGTCCGCCTGATTCGCCAGTTGCGTCCCTTTCTGGATCGGGACTCGTTACGCACGGTCACTCATGCCCTCGTCACCTCCCGCCTGGACTATTGTAATGCTCTCTACATGGGGCTCCCCTTGAGGAGCACCCGGAGGCTCCAACTGGCGCAGAGTGCGGCCGCGCGGGTGGTAATGGGAGCGACATGGCGCTCCCATGTAACACCTCTCCTGCGCGAGCTGCACTGGCTCCCGGTGGTCTTCCGGGTGCGCTTCAAGGTTTTGGTTACCACCTTTAAAGCGCTCCATGGCTTAGGGCCTGGTTATTTACGGGACCGCCTACTACCACCAATAGCCTCCCACCGGCCAGTACGCTCTCATAGAGAGGGACTCCTCCGGGTGCCATCAGCCAAACAGTGTCGACTGGCGGCCCCTAGGGGGAGAGCCTTCTCTGTGGGGGCACCTACCATCTGGAATGAGCTCCCCCCGGAGATACGGAGGATCCCGGATCTGCGCTCCTTCCGCCGTGCTGTGAAGACCTTTTTATTCCATCAAGCGGGCTTGGCCTGATCTCTTCCCTTTTTAAATATGTAAATTTTAATCTGTTTTTAAATTATTGGGGTATTTTAATTTGTCTGGGCCAAAAAGTTTAATTTGATTTTATCGGGTTTTTTAAATTTTGTGTATTTATGTATTTTATTGTTGGCTGTTCACCGCCCTGAGTCCTTCGGGAGTAGGGCGGTATACAAATCAAATAAATAAATAAATAAATAAATAAATATAATCATGTAAATATGTGAATGTAGATATAGATACAAATAGAGAAAAATAAGAGAAATACGAAAATAACCCACCGTTGTAGTAACTTCTAAGAGTCAGTCACTGAACTGAATTGATGTTTGTTCGTTTAGTATGTTGTCTTAATGTATTTATGTTTGTTTGTATTTTTTTATTATTAATAAAAATCTTTAAAAAAAAAGAGAGAGAGAGAAGGACTGAGCCAACCTATCTACAAAACAAAAGATCTTAAACTCCAGGGTGATGGGATTACAATCTTGCTTACTGTTGCCTTCTGGCAGAAGATACCGAATAATTATAACTCCAACCACACATTTTCTGAATAGTTTTTATCCCAGAGCTCTAATTGCACTCAACAATGAACTAAAGGGCCACCATCAGTGAGCTGTTGGACAGCATTACTTGGTCTGTTGTGTAGCTGTTTGGGTGGTTGAGGGTTGGGGAATTTGTGGTGGGTGGGAATGTGTTTGGAGATTGTTATGTGTGTTGGTCATGGTCTTTGGGTGTTATGTGAATTTCGTTGTATGGGTATACTGTGTATACATGTAAAATGACAATAAAGTTATACCTATACTTATTAAGACATGACTCTCCATGACATAAGAGGATTATCTAGCAGCAGAGCACACCACATTACAAATTAACCTGGGGAGATTGCATCATCCTTCAGGCTTTAACCAAACTTCTCAGACAACCTACAGGGTTAGCTATGACCCCTACAACAGACAATAGAATACATGTTCTTGCACGGGAACAGGAAGCTCAAGGGCAAGGCCCAGGACAAGGTATAAATAACTCTCATTCTCAACTCCATGTGGCCAGCTGTCCAGAACCACCCATGTGCTTCTGTTTCACCCTCTTTCCAATCAGCCTCCATGTTTCCAATGTCTTCCACCCAGCTTGGAACTGAACTAGATAGATATTTCTTCCAACAGGGGAATGTTTTCCTGTGTCAAATATCCCCACCGTCTGTTCAGTTACAATTGTTCATGCTGCTATTCTGATCCTATCAAGCAAAAAGTAATATCTACTTATCCAAAAGGTCTCTCCTTTTTACAGAGAGAAGCATATAAATGTTTGTGGAGCTATGGCAGAATGATAATGTTTATCTACAGCAAATCTAACCTGAGGAACTTTGTAGATGCACAGCACAGTTGCCATGTGAAGAGAGATATCAGGTGCCCCAATGACTGCAGCCAAGGTATTTGTGATCCCACACTTGTAGTTAGGGATGAATTTGCCCTGAGTGAAAGGCAGCAACATTGAGGCAAAGTAAGTCCAGCTTGGACTAAAATTGCTGTTAAAAATGTGGAAGCCCAGAGTGATGTTGGGTAAGATCTGTGGATTTTCATTGATCTCCTTTACAGTAAACACTAAAGCCAGGATATGCTGGTAATTCTGAAAAATTATTCTGTAAAACAGAATTAAAAACAGCACATTAAGAAAGGTCTGCATCACATTATGGCACTTACAATTCTTTCGTACAACACGTTTTGTGGAATGTGTGAAATAGTTCTTATTTCTATGTTTCTGTACGTGAGAATGGCCCACTATCAAAAATGCAGCTTTAAAGAATGGCTTAAATGCAAATGGAAATTGCTACATTTTGATACCAGAAATAAAGAATGGGAAAACATATCATGGGAAATATGTGCTTTCCCTTCCTTAATGGTAGTAACAGCTTGATAAATTAAGCCATACATACCTGTATATTAATAGATATTTAGATGTGATTTGTTATAAATGGAAGTTTGATCTCTATTTTAACAATTTCAACTTTACCTGGAAACTGAAATAAAATATAACTTTACATAAAATAAACCTAGGCATCCTATTTTAGATGTTTCTATCAGACATTTTTGCCATTAGAGCAAAATATTTCAAGCATCATGTGATTTACCAGCAAGGTTCAGAGCTTGACAATAAATTAATGATATACTTACAGAAGTCCATCTTGAAATCCCTGAGAAGGATCTTGACTGAAATCAATGGGATCAGAATATGTTGATAATACAGAAATAATGCCAGCAATATTAATGTCTCCAAGCTGATGATAGGTGTGCTGAATAGGAAGAGGCTTCTGAAAGTCACATTGAAGGCTAGTATTCTTGCACGTCACTTCAGGCAATACTATTAACAGTAACTCCAATACTAACATCTTCCATGGGTGTCTTCTTTCTGTATACAAATGCCTCTGTCTGTTCCAAGATCTTTGAAGTAGACCAGACAGATATGACTCCTGGAGATGTTTTTCAGACAAAACTAGGGAGTGCAACATACTAACAAATCAGCTCACAGAGTTTTGGGACTCCCAGCCATGAGTTAGAATCGGACGGGGACACTAAGTACTAAATTGACACTAAAATTCAGTCCCATATGATTTGGAAGAGACAAACTGGCTAATTCCATAATGATAGTGAGACAGTCACATATGTGAACAACTTCAAAACATGTGAGGACTTGTAGGGGCAGGAACACATGAAAAACAAGACAAAAAATAAAATCATTAGATCCATAAAGAGAAATAGAGATGTAAATATATGTATGTGTAAAGGCATTACTATAATTCTGTTCTATTCTATTCTGTTCTATTCTATTCTATTTTTCTCTTGCCCAGTCCTGTCCTGTCCTTCCTATCCTGTCCTGTCCTGTCCTGTCCTGTCCTGTCCTGTCCTGTCCTATCCTATCCTATCCTATCCTATCCTATCCTATCCTATCCTATCCTATCCTATCCTATCCTATCCTATCCATACTTACACTACACCACACCACATTCTCTACCACACTGCACTCCAACTCTGGTCCAACTAACAGAGCCTTCAATTTTTTTCATTCATGAGTTCAGGATGAGACTGAAGAAAATATCCTATAGGTTCAATATAAAGGAAAAAAAGGACACAAGTTTGCATCATACAGACATCGAGGTGGGGAAAGATATAAATTCCAATTTCTCACAATCCATTAGACTACAAAATATTGAACCAGTCAGGATCAAACTACTGGCAGTTGGCAGAATTAGACTCCAGTACTACATTCTAATCACTGTGCCACCACAGTTCAACAAGGCCTCACTTAATGATTGCACCACTTAATAATGAATGTTGGGGTCCCAACTGTGTTTGTATTTGCAGGCTACCTGAAGTTTTAGATCATGTTGACAAATGTCTCAGCTCACCACTAGAGGGCAGGGAAAGGGCCACAAAATCTGTCTTCTTCAAAGCCAGAAAGAAAGTTTGCAGGTTTGGAGAGGGGAGGATGAGGGGGAGAAACAAGTGAATAAAAGCAAATTTGCAAGACATTATAACAAACCAATCCCCAATTTATGTTCTGGTCCCTGCAATTTTGTAGATCAGATTTCTTGGGTTGGTTGACAGTTCCTATAACATTCACAGCAATCATAGTTCCTTTAACACCTAGCAAGGAAGAAATGCACACAAAGGTTATCAATCAAACTTTATTTTATGTCTATTTATTTAGAAGCATGTATATGGTGTCTACACCCCAGACTTTAAACTTCTCAACAAGTACCCCAAAAGAAACAAAGACGTTGGACATTGGTGGAAGACCATAAGAAAACATTCTGGAGGCATATTTGGAAAATTAAAATGAAGGATGGCTGGAGTTTTATGGTTTTGTTTTGATGCTATAACGGAAAAACAATCATGCTAAGTAGAACTTGAGTGGGGTTATTTACTTATTTACTTATTTACTTATTTATTTATTTATTTATTTATTAAATTTATATAGCCACCCATCTCACTTGCATGTGATTCTGGGAAATGTACATAATTGAAACACGTCAGATCATTAATATAATTAATAGATTAGTATTAAGGCATAAATAGGAGGAGGAAAAATTATGAAGTATATTCGCCATCTTGAGTTTGAAAAATATAACTATGAATCAATTAAATAATAATAATGGGACAGTGAGGAAGCTGCACTGAAGTTAACATATCAGGAAGGCCTAATGAGTACTGGAGAGACAAAATTGGCCTACAAGAAAAACCAAAGGAAAAACTACAAAGAGACATGGAAAGACAAAGCATTGCATGGCCACTGCATTAAAACAAATAGCAGGGAAACAGATAATAGCAAGACATGGAATGACTCCCAGCAGGAAAGTTGAAGAAAGAGGTAGAAGTGCTAATTCTGGCTGCACAAAACCAAACCTTAAGAACAAATGCATACAAAGCCAGAATTGAGAAGACAGCAACAAATAGCAAATGTCACCTCTGCAAGGAAGCTGAAGAAATTGGGGATCACCTGGCAAGAAGATTGCACAGATTGACCACAAACAACAGCTTGGCAAAGGAGCAACAATGGTGCCTTGGGAAGATCTGCAAGAAATACCATTTGCCTGCAAGCAAGAACTGTTGGGATCATAAAATAGAGAAAGTCATAGAAAATGAAGAAGTTAAATTGATCTGGGACTTTAGATTTCAAACATACAGGCACCTGCTGCATAACACTCCAGATTAAAGATTGTTGTAAGAAAGACAAAAAAGTCTGGATAGCGGACGTGGCAGTAGATGGAGACAACAGAATAGAAGTGAAAGAATTGAGAAATAACAAAATACAAAGACTGCAAATAGAAATAGAATGACTGCGGCAAAAGAAAGCAAAGGTAGAACCAATAGTTATAGGCACTTTGGGTGCAATCCCAAAACAACTGGAGCACCACTTGAACAACATTGGCACTGACAAATTTCTCATCAGCCAATTGCAAAAGGCAGCTTTACTTGGAGCAGCTTACATCCGGTGATGATAACTATAACACCATGCAATATCTACATCTGTCTATGATTGGTCTTTGGGAAGGATTTGATATGTAAATAAAAATGCCAAATCCAATCTGAACATCTGGCAATTGTATGACAAAACATAATAATCCCATAAAATTAGGGGATCAGTAATTATTTATAATATGAAATAAAGTATTCATAGAAGCTGAATTGGAAGAAAAGATCTACCCAGGACAAAGAAATCTAACTCTTGCCAGTGGTAACTAGACTATAGTGGCAAACCAGGAGAAATTGACAATGCAGGAAACTAGCACACCTATAGAATTGTTTTCATTTGGAAACCAAGCATCCTCTTCTTTACCTCAAAAAGAACAAAGCCCTGTCACTAAAGAACTAGAAGACTTGAAGCAAAGAATAAATGAGCAACTAGAACAGCACAAAAATCACTGAATCAGGTTGCCTGCTTTGAAGCTTGTTCGAAAGAAACAAGTAGCACAAGCATTAAAAGACAGGAATACTGTAATATCAAAAATAAGCACAAGGTCATTGCAAGAAACAATATACAGCTTCAGTTGCAGTTATAACTGAATACCTAAGATGCAAAATCAACAAAGAAGAAAAATGGGAAACAGTGTGCCACCAAAATGAAAGATTAGGCTGGAAAATAAAATTAGCAAGGTGAGATTTATTTATTACTAAATGTCTATGCCACCCATCTTTCCAAGATGATCCTAAGTGATTTATATTCATATAATTAAAATATGATAAAGAACCTTGAAACAACAATATATATATATATATATATATATATATATATATATATATATATATATATATATATATATATATATATATAATTCAGTTTAAATTCAATTAGACAAGAAAGGAGTAAAGTATGCATGAGGAGGTGGTAGCAACTAATTAATCAACTCAGCAGAGCTGATATTCTGAAGTACATGAGCCGCAGCAGAAAAGACTCTTCTCTCTACCCTGTCAGCCAAAATTCCTTGACCAATGGGATCCCCAGTATGCCTCTTCTGCCAGCATGCATTAAGCCCATTGGATGGTTCCTCAGATAACTTGGTTTCAAATTCTTCACAAATTTCAGCCAGGGCTCACCAAGACATCTCATCAACTGCCACTTAGAATAACTGTCTGCATCTCATTCAAGGATTGCAAAACTACCTACTCAAACAGACTTATGACCATGAAACATACAGTTCTGCACAGTCATCATACTCAATTGAATCTCTTAAAAGGAGACTATTATGCAAATTGGATACTAGCATGAATTGGACTTCTGATGGAATTTATTTAAATTTACTAGAATTATTTTTTGTGCCAGAGATTTCTTTGATCTTTGCTATTGAGAAGAAGACATATGGCCAGCTTTTAAATTTACCCCATGTTTTGTGGGTGATGACTGCAAGTGATGTGCATCAGAGAATTCCCTCTGTCTGATTGCTTCAGAAAAAAAATCATACTCCTTTCCTCTGAAACAAATCCTCATTTGTATTTAACTGCACTTCTTTTTACACATTCTATTGCATATGAATTAAGATGACCAGTAAAGACAAATTTACAATTCACATTTAATCAATATATTTAGTCAGAGATCACCATAGCATACTACAATATGTCAATAAATCAATAAAGTCAATAACTATGTCAATACATTAATTAGTCCTGTAGTTTATAACTTTATAGACCCCACTTATAATTGCCTACCAGAAGGGGAAAAAAAACCCTTCCAAGCTATCCAAATCTCAGGAGACGGGGCAACACAGAACATCACTGTCTCTATACATTGTTCTCTGGCTTAAATGTTGAAGTGGGGAAGTTCCCAAACATGTACCTATAAAGAATATCAGGCAAACATAAAGATTTATTAAAACTTTCTCTTCATGAGCTGGTGCTTATCATTAAGCTCAGGTCTCATCACAACGATAAAACATTTGGGGAAAAAGATGCACACCAATAATCCAGCACTGGAGGAGATCATGGAGAAGATCTCCACAGCCAATGTATATTTTCCCATTGTGCTTAGATAGGTTGGAATAAAACACAGCCAAACACTGCAGAAGACCAACATGCTGAAGGTGATGAATTTGGCTTCATTGAAACTGTCAGGTAAATTCCTAGCTAGAAAAGCAGCAGAGAAGCTAAGCAGAGCAAGAAAACCCATAAAGCCCAAAACACAGTAGAACATGACCGAGTCTTCATTGCACTCCAGGATAAGTTCTTCAGGTATTGAATGTGCATCAAAATCTGGATATGGTGGGGATGTTATCAGCCACACAGCACAAACACATATTTGAAAAAGGGAGCAGGATAGAAGAATGAAACTGACCATTCTTCCCCCAACCCATTTCCTCAATCTGGAACCGGGTTTGGTGGCCATGAATGCTAGAACCACAACAAAGGTTTTGGTCAAGACACAAGAAACCGCCACAGAAAATATGAGGCCAAAAGCTGGTTGTCAAAAGAGACACACAATCGTATTAGGCCTCCCAACAAACAGAAAGACACAAAGGAAAGAGAGGAGAAGAGAAACTAGGAGTGTATAAGTGAGATTCCGGTTGTTGGCTTTGACGATGGGGGTGTCTTTGTGTTTCATGAAGATTGTTATTACCAAAGTTGTCATTAAAGAAAAGCAAAGAGAAAGAACAGTCAGACTGATCCCCAAGGGTTCTTCATAGGACAAAAAGGTGATCCGCTTTGGAATGCACATATTTTTCCCGGGATTTGGGTATTGATCTTCTGGACATGGAGAGCAGTCATCTACATCTGAAAAAGAATGCAGATGAGTTGATATAGGAAATTATAGTGTTGGCTCAATCGCAGTTTAACTGACATTTTCCTACCCTTCTCGTTTGATATTTTCCCCTCTGGACATAGATGGCAATCATAGCAACAAAACAACTGTGAGACATTGCTGTGTCCTGTCTCACAAGGATCATTACATAAAGATAAAGGTAATGCCTATCAATGAATGAAGAAGAATATATTAAGATACAAAGAGGAAAGGAAGTGCTTTGAGTGTTGCTGTGGAATCAGCAGATTAAAAATGAAGTAGCGGGATGACATAATTTTAGATGTAATTGCTCTGAAATTATAACTAATTAAATTTCTACAATAATTGTATTGATAGCCTTCGTTAACCATCAACACTCTTCATAGACAATTTTTGTGCGAATTAGTTAAGGTTGGTTTTCTCAACTTCTGAATTTTGATGTCAGCAAACTAAAGAGATTTAGTGTGCTGGCTTGCAGCTTTTAGTTCAAAACCATGAAAACCATTGCCCATAATTAACAGGGATCCAGGAAAGTATATTTCCTAATATTCAATAGTAATTATTAGAAAAGTAAAAAAAAACCTTACTGAAATCTTTCCTTTTCCAGGAAATTTCTACCTAGATTAGTCAGAGATGATACTGTGAGACTTTCATCAATAAAGATATTTAAATGAAGGCAGAGAAATCTAGATTAAAAATACTAACCTGGTCAAAGCCTACTGGCCAGGTGATGGAATCTACAGAAATATTGAAGAACTTCTCTGCTGGAACTGTGGGATCTATTACTCCAACTTTGACCCTAAGAAATTATTGGTTTGGGAATGTGATCCAGTTGATAATATCAAATCTACCAATGAATTCTCCATTTTTATCAAAGGAGATCTTTTCACCAACATTGTTGTTGAATCTGACACTTCTCAGAAAAGAATGAACCTGAAACACAAAAGCAATCAGAGAGGAACAAACCAAGGAAGGGAAAGGTAATTCATATATTCAAAACATACATATGAATGTTTCTTTAAAATTGTAAGCCCTCAAACAAATAAATAACAATCATTCTAAAACAGAGATAGAGCTATGAGATTTCTGAAATAAAATTAACATAGAATTGCAAAATAAACAAACATCAAAAAATAAAATTAAGTCCTAGTTTATTTGCAAAAGATACTTAAGCCTGATCACTTCTAATAAATATATAATAAATACTCTGATGTATAAAACTACCATATAATTGAACTCATTTCACACACTAGCAAGGTTATATTCAAAATGGTACAAGTTAGGCTTCAGCAGTATGTGAACTGAGAACTAAGAAGTACAAATAATTTTTTTGAAAAGGCAGAGGAACTGGAGATCAAATTTCCTTCATTTGCTTGATTATGAGAAAGTAGGGTAGTTCCAGAAAACCATCTATTTTGCTTCATTGACCATGCTAAACCATTTGATTACATGGATCACAACAATCTGTGGCAAGTTCTTAAAGTGTTCAGAGTACTAGATGACCATAACTGTCACCTGAGAAGGCTAATGTCAGCTCTTCCTGATTCAGCTTGGCACCGCACCTGCTTCCTGCCATTAAAGGCCAGAAGTGGAGGGGGTGGAGGATTAAAGGGCAATAAAGGTGTGTTTATATGTGATGGAAATCAGGAGGGTGGAATAATAAGTGATAAAGACCAGAGCAGCCAGATCCTGTTTTTACCAGCATCCCAAGGCCAAGCACCCAGAGAAATATGTGGATTATCCCCAAACATCTCAGCATTCTCAAAACATCTTGCTGAGCTGTGGTTGGCTGGAAATGGACTGGTTACAGGGGGGTAAGAATGGACTCCGGGTGAACCTGTTTTGTATCTTGCAAATGCTGGAGAATTCAGAGCTGGCTTTACATTACTACAACCAACACCTTTAGTAAAAGAACCCTTTGCTTTTACCAAATGGAGTCAAAGGTCTTCCTTTCCTAAGGGATCAGTTTGGGGCAGATCTGACATCTGCATGACAGCCGAGAAACAACAGTTAGAGCCAAACATGGAACAATTGATTGCTTCAATCAGGGTAATAAGTACAACAAGGCTATATATTGTCACCCTGCTTATTTAAATTATATGGAAAGTACATCTTGTGAAATGCCAGGCTGGATGAATCACAAGCCAGAATTAGGATTGGTGGAAGAAATATCAACAATCTCAGATATGCAACGATGCCACTCTAATGGCCGAAAGTGAAAAGGAACTAAAGAGCCACTTGATGAGGTAAAAGAGTAGAGTGCAAAACATGGCTTGAAATGCAATATTAAAAAGCTAAGTTTATGGCATCTGGTGCCATCACTTCATAGCCAATAGAAGTGGAAGAAATGAAAACAGATTTTATTTTCATGGGATCCAAGATCACTGCAGATCCCCCCTTTTTTAAAAGAAAAAATCCTTTTCAAATTTTCAAATTGCTTTTTTCAATTTTTCAACTTTTCAATTATTTGTTCCCAATTTTAATCTTTTTTCAACTCTTAAATACTATTTTTAATTTTTAATTATTTCTTTTCAGTTTTTACATCTTTTTCCATTTCTTTTTTCAACTAAACATTTGAAAACATATAGTTTACTTATTTTAATTCTGTAGAAATTTTTAAATTCTTTTTTTAAAGGAAAAGTTTTTATTTTATGATCAAACAAGTATACAATATAAGCAATCATTCGAACTATCATCAAAAAAAAAGAAAAAAAATTTTTAATCCATAATCCATCTCTAAACTCAATCTTCAACCCCTCCTCACCACCCCCCACCCCCGACTTCCCAGAACAAAAACAGGGCATAGATTTCACCAAACATTTGCTAAAATAAACTAGCTAACTGCAAGATTTAATAGCTCCCAAGACCCCTTAACTCCCCTCTTACAATTTCATCAACCTCCCTTTTTATAGACTCAAAGTAGCAAATAATCCAATAACTCTAAGAGTTTCAAAACCATTAACAAATATTAAGCATTCAAACCTTAAAAATTCTCTTAATATATCAATAAGGTATTCAATTCATTTACAAAAACATTTTCCCCCTCCTACTTTTCTCAAAATTCAGATATTTTGAAATCTTATAACAAAAAATAAGCCTTAAATATTCAATAGTTACATTTTCCCCCTTCGTTGTTCCTCCCTCCAACTTTTAAAATTTTAAAACAGAAACATCAACGTTTTAATTAACCATTAATACATAAACTAGAAAACCAAAAAAGATTAATCTTACATTCTTACTCTCAAATATTTTAAAAATCTTAAAACAAAAAATAAACCTTAATTAATCATAATCTGTACGTTTACCCCCTCAGTCTTTTTTCCTCCCTCCAACATTTAACTCCTAAAACATAATCATTTTTAGCCATTATCATTATTTAAGTTTCTACATTTAAAAAAAAAAAACATAATCATTTTAATTAACCATTAATGCATCATATTTAAAAATCAATATTTAAATTTATACTTTTTCCCCCTCAGTAGTTATAACACCTAAAACATAATCATTTTTAACCATGAATAGAACAACTGCAAAACCAAAAAGAAAGGTTAATCTTCCATTCTTGCTTTCTTTTTATATTTTTTCCAGTCTTTCTGCATCCCTCCTACTTCTATTTTGAGGAGGTTTTTAATTTTAATTTGAGGTTGATGTAACTACAAAGATTGTCCCCTTTTTGAGAAAATTTCCTCTGATTTAGAGCCCCATATCGCCTCTTCTTGCTTATATAAATCAGTTCATTCCTTCGTCTGTAAAACCAAAGATTGTCAAGAGTTTGTGAAAAAAGGTTCAGTTGTTTCTTTTCTATTAAATGTATAAATACCACTGGCAAATCTGCTTCATCTTCTGAAACTTCGGAAGTCTGGTCATTTACTACTTTCTTCCAAACCAAGTCGTAATTTTGAAGGATTCTATCAATTTTTTCAAAAAGAGAAGAGAATAAGCTTGAAAATTCTTGAGAAGATTCTTCCACCTTCTCTGCTTCAATCAAAATGTATCCTGGATTGTCATCATGCTCCGTACTTGCTTTTGTCTCCTCAATCATTTCTGTTGTTATCCCTTTAAGAATTGCTATTTGATTACTTATAGCTGCAGTATGATTATTCATGGCTTCTTTTATAAATTCTGTAAATTCTGCATCAAAATCCTTGTAGTTCTGTAAATCAGACAACTGTTTCATTTCTGACACCTCCAAATAGCTTCCAGCACTTTCAAAATCTCCTTTCTTGGAAGCCATTTTATTTTAAAAAGATTTTCTTTCTTCCCACAACCATAAAGTCATAAAGTCACAGCCATCCTCTTGAGCAACTTTCAGCAATTTCTTTATAAATCACCAAACGAGATAATCTTTTCCCCAAACAGCTCTTTAAAATCTAATCCAGCAATTTAAAGCCAGTCTCTGAGCACGAGTCTATTAGCAGACACTTTCCTTTCTAGCTTTCACTTTTAAAATCACAACAAAAAAACGCCATCTTTACTTCCAGCTCAGAAAATCCAATTAGAAACATTGTATCCCCGGAGTTAAGCATTATACTTGCAAAAAGCTTGTCCTCCTGCTTCCGTTCCGCCTGCTTTTTTGAAATCATTTAATCTTCTGTTTGACAGCAGAAATTGGACGCGACGCCTAGCTCTGTAAAAAACAGAGTCCCCCCGGATCCGGAGCTTCAGTGGGCTGAACGGGGAGGTCTCGCCCTCCTAACCCCTGGAATTAATCCAGGGGTTTTCGGGGAGCTCTACCCTCACCCACCTGCTCTCCTCCCCTTCTTTTCCCGAAGGGGAGATTTTCAAGCCGTTTGACAGCTGATTAGCGCTGTCAGAACGGCTCAACGGGATCACGGGGGCGGCGGTCTAAAAAGACCATCCATGGCGCCGTGGTGCCAACCCGGAAGTCCGAAATTTTTAAATTCTTAATGATCTAAGTGGAAACATAAATAAAAAAACACAGAAAAAAGAAACAGATGCTTAAGACAGGAAAGATAGTGATGAATTTTTCAAGAGAACAAATGGTCAAGAACTCTTATAAACTATTAGCAATGGGGAATATATTTAAATTTTTAAAAATGTTTAATTTTTTAGCAAACAAAGAAAAAAAGTGATGGAAATGGACACTGGCAGTATAATTACTTGCAATGTTTGCCATATGTTTCAGCTTATGCCCACATAGCTCAGATACTTTGACACAGGTTGGACTCATTGGACACCACCCTGAGGTTGTGAAAGATTGAAGGCAAAAGGAGAAGTGGATAACAAAGGATGAGATGGTTAGGTAGTGTCATCAGCACAATGAACATTAATACGGGCAAATTGTAGAAGATACTGGAGGATAGGAGGGCCTGGGGTGCTATGGTTCATGGGGTTGCAAGGATTCAGAAACGACTTAGTGACATACCAACAACAATAACTGAAATAGCACAGAAACCCTTAAGTACAGGTGTTCATTGTTTAATGACTGCTTGTTCAGCAACCATCTGAAATTATAAGAAATTGTAAGTGCAGAACAAATGATACTTATGATATCCTTACTGTGCTTGTATGATCAAAATCCTGAAAGTCAGGAATTGGCCTTTATTTCTAACTGTCATGGCATTCCACAGTTACTTGATTGTGATTTGTAGTCTTTCTTGCTAGCTTTCCACAAGCAAAGTCAATGGGGAAGCTAGAAGGAAATTGGAAGTTGTGATTACATGAATTCGATGCTTTAAAAACTATGCAATCCTCACTTAACAATGGTAACTGGGGTCTGCCAAAATTATTGTTGCTAAACTGCATGGTCAAGACTTGTCACAACTTCTACCTGCATCACTTAGCAATGGAAACTCAGGTCCCAATGACTGTCATTAAGTAAAGGCTTCCAGTAAAATTTACAATATAATTGAAGAATTTTAATTTTAATATATATAATTGAATTTTACAAAGTAAAATTGAAAATTAATGACCTACCCCGAAAATATAACCTAGCATGATTTTTCATGCTGCTCACAATATAAGCCCTACCCCTATAAAATAAGCCCTAGTTCAGAGAATCAGCAGTGGGGGTGGGGCAGTGGGGGTAGCTAGCATAGGAGGTGGCAAGGATGCACATGGGGAAGACAATGTCCGGAAGCAGGTTCAGCCTTTATGGCGCCAGGGAGGAAGGAATGTAGTACGTTCCACCACCTGTCTTTCCTTGCAGAGTGTATGGCAAAGGAGGACCCCATTTGTCAGTGGGAACTGAAAAGGCAGGGGCTGTGCCATGGCACCACCCCACCCCACCATTTGCTGGCTGTGAGAGATGGTGCAGTCAGCATGGCTCAACTGGCAGCAGCGGGGCGGTCTGGAGGTCATAGATCTGGGACGACTCGGGTAGCCAAGAGCAGCACTACCAGGGGGGCAAAGAGCCCCCATGAGGTCAGCAGCAGCACAGGCCACTGTTTGGAGGCCAGCGGTTGAGAAGTGTCCTTGTAGCAGCATGGCCAGCAAGCTTTGGGACAGAGAGGACAGGGATGGTGGACTTTCCATCCCGTGCATGTGAAAAAAATAAGAGACACCCAAAAATAAACCCAAGTTCTTATTTCAGGGCCTAAAAGAAAATAAGACCAGGGCCTATTTTTCAAGGAAACACAGTATATTCTACCTAGGAAATAAGATCTCAGTAGAAGAGGTTAGGCAATGGGAATTGAGGACCAAAGGGAATGACATTTCTTTTATTGGATGCATTAAAGTAGAGCTAGAGTCAACATCAGCAGGAGCTGCTGGAATTTAAATCCTGCATTTAGCGGATGCTGAATTTGATGGCTGAGATGTCCATCATTTGAAATTGATGATTGTTTCATCCAATGGGAGTATACTGCGCTGAGGTGGCACAGTGGTTAGAGTGCAGTACTGCAGGCTACTTCAGCTACTTCAGCTGACTCCTAGCTGCAGTTCAGCAGTTCAAATCTTACCGGATCAAGGTTGACTCAGCCTTCCATCCTTCCGAGGTGGGTAAAATGAGAACCCAGATTGTTGGGAACAATGTTGTAAACTGCTTAGAGAGGGCTTTAAAAGCACTTTGAAGCAGTATATAAGTGCTATTGCTATTGCTAAATGTCTCACATAATATCTCACATAGGCTCAAATTAACATCCCACCTTGGTCCTCTTTTATTTAGTGCCTGAGATATTAAAAACACTTTTACTCCTTTCCCTTCTTCTCGTAGAGCCATGTTCCTATAAGGCTGCTCTCATTCCATCCATTTGCTCTAAAACTATGCATGTGTTGTGAATAACTGGGTGTAGGTGCAGGTGACTCTCAAATGGTCTATGTAGAGATCAGAACCAATGCCTCATAAAATGGGAACATTACAGCAGGCTGAATCTTCTTTGAATAAGAATGACACAATATATCAGTCTTCCTCTTCCACCTATGGATTGTATGGGAAGATCCTAATCAGGAAATGCCAAAAAATATTGGCATGATTCAGTGATGGGTTCCACTTACCTTCACTACCGGTTCACTTTCGTGAATGCGGATGCACAGAACATTCATGATGAAATCCAGGCGGTGGGCAGAGTCTCCCACCGCCACCACTACCGGTTCATGCAAACCTGGGCGAACCGGTAGGAACCCACCACTGGCATGTTTGTACTTTCAAGAATCAATGAATTGTGTCTGCAAATGCAAACATTCCAAAAAACCATACATAACAACAACAACAACAACAACAACAACAACAACCACCAATACAGCTTCAACATTCAGTAATAACCTCCTTCCATTTATCCGTAGGCTGATTTTATAGAACAATAAGGAAGTGGCTTCCCAGGATGGAGGGGAAGTATTTCAGAGAAATAAAAGACAATTCAGATTGGATATTGTGTCTGTGAGAAAGAGAAGTAACATACCCCACCCCCCAGTGGTGGGATTCAAGTAATTTAACAACCGGTTCTCTGCCCTAATGATTTCTTCCAAGAACCAGTTTACCAAACTGCTCAGAAAGTTAACAACCAGTTCTCCCGAAGTGGTGCGAACTGGCTGAATCCCACCACTGCCACACCCCCTAATAATTCACAGAGTAAATTGCAGATATAGATAGTAGAGTAAATCAACCCGGGATGAAATATTGCATAGGACAAGGGACGAGCCCATAGAATATAGAGGAAAACAATTAGTAGTTTTAAAGCAAGTACCAAGACGGGTCAGAGAACTGCGAAGACCTTACCAATTTTTGACTTCAAAACTAATCAAGTACAATATTAATTTTAGATGGCTGATATCGGAAGGTATTATGGTCTCATGGCAAGACAAAAGACATAGATTAGACACCTTGGACAAAGCAGAAGAATTCTACAATCAATATGTTATCAATGAAGAAGAAGCAGAAGAAATGGAAGAAAGAGATTTAAGATCGGTGGACAAGGAAAAGGAAATACTACAAATTAAAGAGAGGGGAGATGGAAAAGAAGAAAAAACAGAGAATTATGAGAGAAGACTCAAAGAACCAAAAGAAGTTAGAGGAACAAGAAGCACAAGATCGAGGTATAGGTAGAGAAATGCAGGGAGAGCTAAAAAAATTATCTCTCAACATTAATGAATTAAACTCACCCGTGAAAAGAAGGTAAACATTTAATAAACTAAACTAAATTTGGACATAATAGCAATACAGGAAGTCCATATAAAAGAAAAACAAAAGCAATTGTTGGAACATCCCAAACTAGGGAACATATATGCCTCATTAGCACAAAAAAAAAGTAGTGTTATATATCAAAGAGGTGATTTCGGCTAAGCAAATCTATAAGGATGAAGAAGGAAGGATCTTGATTGTAGAGATAAAAACAAATTAAAAAAAAGGTTTTACTAGTAGAAATCTATGCCCCAAACGGAGGATGAGCAATTTTTATAGGTAATTACATAACATCATTCGTGATATAACATATGATAATATTTGTATCTTAGGAGACTACAATGCAATAACTGATAAAAAAATAGATTACAAAAGTAACAAGATGAAGAAAGGAATAAGGAGGAGGGTGTGGCCGGCATCGGGAGATACCAGGGGTGAAATGCTCCCAGTTCGGACCGGATCGCCTGATCCGGTAGCGATGGCGGCAGGTGGTTTGGAGAACTGGTAGCAAAAATCCCTGCCCCTCCATGTGTTCTGCCCCAGCTCCAGATTTCCGAGGATATTGACACACACCAATGGTCCTTATCAAATTTATTAAGTAGCAAGAATAAACAAGACCGGCAAAGGTTGGCAACCAGCCCAGAAAACAAGATATGATAAACCAAAATACTCTGATAATAAATACGAGTTGTTTCTAGCAAGAAATTTATTAACGGCGTGTGACTTAAATAGGCTAAGGGAGTGGCCAATTATCCTCAACCCTTACTCTCGAGGAGACCTCCTCCTCCTGAGTAGCCACTCCTGCCTTTTGGCAGCCCTGCATGCTCGAGCATTGAGGAGAGGCTCCTCCACTTCTCTCTCTCCACTTGAAGGAGCCTCTGGAGGTTCTGAAGGCCCTGGCTGAGTCTCTGCCTCTGGTACCACATCCTCTTCAGCCTCCTCGCTGTCCGATGCAAGCGCCGGCTGCGCAGGCTGCTGGTGTGACACCACACCAGCCTCCTCGTCGGGATCAGCCACAATCCACGCAGGCTGCTGGCGGGCCACAACACCATGCCCAGCTGAGCCGCACGATCATCAGAGGCTTTTTTTTTTTTACTTTTAAAAGCATTTTTTCTACAAATGCTTTTAAAAGTAAAAAAAAAAAAGCCTCTGATGATCACGCGGCTCAGCTGGGATCATCAGAGGCTTTTAAAAGCATTTTTAAAGGCATTTTTTTTTCCTACAACCACTTCGGCTGAAGAGGTTGCAGAAAAAAATGCTTTTAAAAGCCTCTGACAATCCCAGCTGAGTTGCCTGATTGTCAGAGGCTTCTTGTCAGATGTAAATGCCTTATTCTCTATTGTGTAAATAATGTATATATGGGACATCAGGGGTTAACTTATTCTTTGGATTTTAATGTATTCATAATTTACCACTCCCATTCCTGGCTCCACCCCTTGTATATATAAGGAGCCACCCTCACCATTTTCTTTGCTTCTATCTTGAATATTCAGCGAATATAGAATGCCTATTATTATTAAAGAGAAATATATTTAAATCTCTAATTCTTATTATCTTTATTGAGTCTGATCCTGAAAATATTGCAACAAGCTGGTAGCAGAGGATGGTTAATTGACTCAATAAATAATTAAAAATGTCTAAGAAAGATAGGCCCAACACCAGGGCCTACAGCAAGGAAATAGAAACTGAACAAGAGATGATCAACGAATCCACTAATGCGATTTCGAGAGAATCCGAAGAATACACCACTGAAGAAGAAGAACTGATAAATGAAAATAATGACCAGGAAGAAATCGAAATAGAAAATAACGAACTCAGGTCAGAGATATTGAAGATACTAAAAAGCCAGAAGAACGATGAAAGCCTCATCGCGAACCTCCAAGAAATGCTGAAGAACAACGGAGCAGCGAGAGAGAAAAACGTCATTAAAGAAAAACCCAAAGATCAAAAAACTGTGAGTGAAATGAATACTGAGAAAGTCGTTGTGAAAAAGAAAAGATGTGATCCCGCGCGAAATTTTGAATGGCAGCCATCTTGGTTTCAACGAACTTCAAAAGAGAGTGAAGCAGAGCCAATCAAAACGCTCAGTTCAAAATTTCTGGCGCGAAAAACGCTATCAGACGACGAAAGTGAAAAAGAAGACTCAAACTCTTCAGAAGAACCAGAATCAGAAAGTGAAGACGATTTAACAAAGTCTCAAGTAAAGTCAGCAATGAAAACGCTTTTTGCTGCTTTTGGGCCAAGATTGAAAATTTCCAAGGCACCAACGAAGAAGCAAGAGATCAAACCGACAACTCGAGACCTGCACGCTCCCATCCTGACTTCGAAGGCGACGACACCTGAGCCCAGAGAGCCATGCCGATTCCGTCCTACACCGCAGACCGGATCAAGTGCCAACGCACACGAAAGAAAGAGAAGAGCTGTCGCCACCACCAGAACCCCTAAAACCGAACCAGAGACCGACTCATCTGAAGAGGAGCGGAACGAGAGAGCTGAAATGGAGAGAACCTTCCACGACGACGCCAAGGAAGAAATGAGCAACGCGCATGTGCAAAGCTACGTAGACGGCCCCGAAAGACTTGAACTGGCCAGAGAACCGCGCAGACTCGTTGCGAGCATCCCCATGCCGTTCTGTAATTTCCTGCACTTGCGAGACCACGGACTGCCTCAGGTTGTAAGTAATGGACAAAATAATGTGGGGAACTTACCCAGTGACTTCCCAAAACTTAGAATTGATGGCATTAATTTACAAGAGTGGTATCAACAACTTCAGGTTGTCTTTATGAAAGAAAATTTACTATTCTTTATAACTAGTCCTCCAAGAAGACCTTGGACTTTAAAAATAGATTGTTTACATCATAGAGCATTTTTCATAATAATATCTAGCGTGTCTCCTGCAATGTATCATAGCATCAAATCAAACCTAACTGTGTCAGAAATAATTCAATGCATGTTTAATCTATTTCACAGCGATAGCGTAGCTACAACTACAAGAATGTCTAAGGATTTCTTTTCTTCTAGAGTGAAACCAGGGGTTTCTATAAGTGAGCATTTGATATCTCTAAACAAAATAAGAGCTGAGCTGCAATTGAGGGGGGAAGTGATTTCAGATCAAACAATGAAAAGTGTTATTATCAATTCACTTGATTCATCATGGGATAGCTTTATGTCACACTTAGATACTATTAATTTAGGATATTTAACCATAGAAAGTCTATCTAACAAATTGATAGCAGAAGACAATTCAAGAAAAAATCGTTCCAGTAATCAAACAGAACACAAATCTTTTAGGAAAGTAGCTTTCCAAGAAAAATATAATGAAGCCTTTAGATGCCACAATTGTGGGTCCAGGGAACACAGTAGAAGAGACTGTCCCAAAGTCTCAAGGGAGAGACATAGGCCAGAATATAGGAACAAATACAATTATAGACAGTCTTCCACAGATAGACACAAATATAGAAGCCCACCAAATTACAGAGAAAGTAGAGGGGGTAGAGAAAATTCAAAAGAGAGAAAATCTGGGTCACTAAATGGACTAAACAAACAAGAAAGCACCAAAACACAACAAAATGAGAACAATAATTGGCTTATTGATTCTGGTGCAACCAATCACACCACTAACAACAAAAGTATATTATCTTCATTTACAGAAGATAAGTTTGTGATAAAGGTAGCTAATCAAGAAAAGGTTCAAGTATTAGGCAGAGGAAATGTGACCTTGTCTGGTTTAGGTAAAATAGAGGGGGTATTATTAATCCCAGAAATACCTCATAACATACTAAGTGCTATAAAACTAAGCAGAGATTCTGACATCAATATAGTTTTCTCAAAGGGGAAAGCAACTTTAGAGAAGGACAAAACAAATATAGGCACTGTGATGATAAAAGGAGGTCTACCCTATCTGATAACAAAAGAAAGATGGTTACATAACATTGATTCAAATATGGAAGATTGTATTGAAGCAGATGATGAAAATGTTAGTAACAGTGACAATGATGAATGTAAAATACCTCATGATCACAAAAATACACACAATGAGAAGAAACCAAAAATAGGTAAACCAATTCATGATGAGTGTGCTCACATCTTACATAGGAAGTTAGGACATGCAAGCTTTCCTGTAGTTCAAAAAATGACTGAACACGCAGAAGGTGTCAAAATAAAAAATTGTGATAATTATTTGGAATGCTCAGTATGTAAATCCACCAAACTAAAAACCAGTCCCAGACCAAAAAAATCTAACAGATCAACTAACAATATTTTTGACTTAGTACATATGGATTTAGTTGGTCCATTAACTCCATCAATTACCTATAGAAAACGTTACTTTCTAACAATAGTGGATGATTATAGTCGCTATGGTTTTGTTTACACATTAAAGCACAAGGATGAAACCTTTCAGAAATTTAAGGAATTCTACAAACGCATAGAAACACAACATAATATCAAAATAAAACAAATTATGACAGATAGGGGGTGTGAATTCATGTCTAAAGAATTCTCCCAATGGTTAAAGGATAGGGGAATGCTACATTTCACGTCCAATCCATTTTCTGCGTTTCAAAACGGGATTGCAGAGAGAAAGAATTCCACACTACAAACCATGATTAGATGCACATTAGAGGATGCTGGTTTAGGCAAACAATTCTGGTCAGAAGCCCTACATTATTCAAATTACACTCAAAATAGAACCTGGTCCAGTATTGTGAATAAGACACCGTATGAGGTGATGTACAATAGGAAACCTAAATTAGCACACATGCACATATTTGGAGTCACTGCAGATGTGCACATACCTAAGCAGTTGAGGAGAAAGGGAGAAAACGTATCCAGAAGATTAAGATTTATGGGATATGAAACTGGAACCAAAGGGTACAGATTCATTGATAATAATAACAAATTTATAGTCTCCAGAACAGCTGTGTTCCATGAGCAGGCCAATTGGTCTAAACTGCACCTTAATGAAATATTTCCAAATAAATGCAAAGATGCGATATCTTGCGAGGAAGGGACAATAGAAAATCAAAACATTAACAAAAATAAGAACAAAACCAAAACTTGGACAAATAGTCAGCATAAAATAAAGACAGACACATTAACAAAAAAGGAAGCTAGATATTTGCACGACAACCATAGCAAACCTGAAAGAGCTATTAGAAACAATAGAAATCAAATACCAAGTAAATACAAAGATTACATAATGCATATGAATGGAGAACAAATAACACCTAATACATATGAGGAAGTATTAAAACTCCCTCGTGAAGAAAGAGAAAAATGGGAACTAGCTATGAAAAAAGAGATGGAAAGTTTGCAAGGATTAAATGTATTCACTCCTGCGATCGCACCTAAGGATAAAACAATTATAGGTACCAGGTGGATTTATAAAATTAAGAACCTAGAAGGAGGCAATACTTTATACAAGGCTAGACTAGTTGCACAAGGTTATGCACAAAAATATCCAGAAGATTATACTGACACATACTCCCCCACGGTGAGGACAGAGAGTGTTAAAACAGCTCTAGTAGTAGCATCTGCACTCAATCTGGACGTATTTCAATATGACATACAGACTGCGTATTTACACGCAAAACTAGATAAGGAAATATATGTAAGAGCACCACATAGTCAATACACTAATAAGAATGAAATTTGGTTATTAAACAAGAGTCTATACGGATTAAAGCAATCTGGCAAGAGATGGTACGATTGCTTGGTAAAAGTACTAAAGACCATGGATTTCAACGCTACCACTGCTGATAACTGTTTCTTTGTAAAAAAGAGTGATGATCACATTGAATTTGTATTAATTTATGTGGATGATATTTTATATATAGGAAAACACAAAGAGAGCAGGGAAATCTTTGTAAATAAGTTAAACGAACATTTCTCGTTGAAATCTCTAGGTAAAGTGAATAAATACCTTGGTGTACAAATTAACAAAACTAGAAGGGGATTCAAACTTACTCAGAAAGATAAGATCATTGAACTTCTAAACAAATGTAATTTAAACAATGCCAAAACCTGTGACACTCCTATGCAAACTGATTTCCTTAGAAACACTGATGAGTCTTCCCCTGAATTTAAAGATAATACATTTTACAGATCAGTTATAGGCTCACTCCTTTATATATCTAATTGGACCAGACCAGATATTGCATTACCTCTCAATTTATTGTCAAGATATGTTAGCAAACCAACCATGTATCATTGGGAAGCTGTCAAAAGAATTCTAAGATATTTGAAAAGTACATTAGATTTTTGTTTAGTATTAGAACCTAATAATGACAAAGAACCAAAAATTACCTGTTATGCGGATGCAGATTGGGCTGGTGATACATCATGCAGAAAGAGTACTTCTGGTTATATTTTTCTATTGAATGATTGTCCAGTTTACTGGTACACTGGTAAACAAGAACTGGTAGCCACTTCAACCACAGAAGCGGAATATGTTTGTTTATCCAAAGCTGCAAATAACCTTGTATGGTTCAATGACTTGATCTCAGATGTTTGGAAAAAACCTGCATTACCTTTTGTTGTGCATGAAGATAATAAAGCAGCCATTGAAATATCCAGATCCGATGCCATTGGACAAAGGTCCAGGCATATTGATATAAAATTTAAGCACGTGAGACAATTATCTCAAGATGGATTCATCAAAGCAATACATTGTGATACTTCTGAACAATTAGCTGACATATTAACGAAGCCTTTACCTTCTAAACAGCACAAATATTTAACTTCTAAATTGTATGTATTATATTGTCCTGAATCTGAATGTAATTGGTGTTGTATAGCGAACCGGCATTTAGAGGGGGATTTGTCAGATGTAAATGCCTTATTCTCTATTGTGTAAATAATGTATATATGGGACATCAGGGGTTAACTTATTCTTTGGATTTTAATGTATTCATAATTTACCACTCCCATTCCTGGCTCCACCCCTTGTATATATAAGGAGCCACCCTCACCATTTTCTTTGCTTCTATCTTGAATATTCAGCGAATATAGAATGCCTATTATTATTAAAGAGAAATATATTTAAATCTCTAATTCTTATTATCTTTATTGAGTCTGATCCTGAAAATATTGCAACACTTCTAAAAGCATTTTTTTCTGCAACCTCTTAAGGTGGTAGAAAAAATGCTTTTAAAAGTTAAAAAAAAAAAAGTTGGCCACGCCCACCCAGTCACCCCCACCAAGCCACACCCACAGAACCGGTAGTAACAAATTTTACATTTCACCACTGGGCGATACAGTGTGGATTCTGGAGCTTCAGAAGAGCACTGATATCCCAGCCGATTTTGGGGATGCCTAGGGATCATAGCTGTCTTGTAGGGACAATGAAGAAAGAAGACGCAGTCTGGCATGGATAGGGAAAGAGCAAGTTCCCTGAAGTGCCAGCATTAGTCTTCGACCCATCGGCGAAGGAAGGCAGCCATGGAGCTGTCAAAAGCCGGAGCAGCCACGATCAGAAAGAGGAAGTGTAGGAGTGGTGATTGAACAGAGTATTGTTACCGGATGAGTGATTGGCCAACTCATAGGTAAGAAGAAAAATTAGCGGCTAATTTGCACTTGGGAATTTAAGCGGAGGGGGGAAAAAAGGAAAAGGGAGATATAAGAAAAGGAAGAGGAAGAAGGTAAGGGAATGGGAGAAAGGGAGGAAAGCATCAAGAAATGGGATTGTGGAGAGTTTAAAAGAAAATGGTTAAGAGTCAGTGAAAATATTAATATGTTAATAAAGAGAAGGATGTTAGTTGTAGAAATTATATGTGGAAATACTGTTTAATGTAAGACTGTAAAATACTGTTTAATGTAAGATCAGTAGATGAAATGTGGAAAAAAATGAACTATGTTTTTGATGTGGGAGGAAGCACTAAGTGGAGAGAAATAAAAGCAACAAAAGAATTAATTGAAATTAAGATGGGAATTGAAATTGAAATGTAAAATTGAATGAAAATGAAATGTTAGTAAATGATGTAAATGACAGACTTTTAAGTAGTAAAACAGAAGAAATACATTGTTAAAGGGAAAAAAGCAAGGGTTGGAAGATTATTTTAACAAAGGTTTCAAGGAAAATTCAATAAGTTGAAATATTTGTGAATAATTAAAAGGAGGGGAATTTCGAGTAATATTTTTAATAAATGAGGAAGATCGGGGTTGCCTGGACACCATAGTGGAAAATATTAAATTGAAAATGAATACAGCAATAGAGAGAGATGAAAGAGGAGTAGAAAGTAGAGAGATGGAAGAGAAGGGGAGAAGAGAGAGGGATGGAAGAGAGGGGAGGAAGGAAGAGGGGGGAAATCAGAGTAGGAGAGAGAGCTAGACAGGGAGGAAGAAGGGAGGAGAAGGAGAAAGGAAGAGGAAGTAGAGAGGAGTAGGTGTTCTGCCCCAGCTTCGGATTCCCAGAGAATGTGACACACACCAAGCTTTGCAAACACTGTTTATTTTTATTTTTTTAATTTATAAACTTTATTAAAACAGATATAAAACACATAAAACACATACAACAAAGACATAAAAATACATATACAATAAACAATTATAAATAATCATTTGAAGCGTTTGTTTCGTAATGGTCTTTCAAGTAATACAGTTATACTTATTCCCTTAAATCTTGATTTAATAATTTCTTAGTGCCTTTTTCCCCTCTTTTCTCTTCTATTTTCTAAGACTTCTGCTTTAATAATCTGTATATTATATTTTTCTCTCTGTAATTTTATTCGCCCATAAGGAAGTAATTTGTGCACACTTGGACTTCTATTCTATCTAACTTCTAATTATATTTCTTCCATAGTAGCCCTACGCCATTGATACCATTTATTCCAGACTTTGTAAAATTCAGTGTCTTCTTTTTCCTTTAGCTCTTTTGTCAGCCTATCCATTTTGGCACATTGTGTGATTTTTGTCTATTATTTCTTCTTCCGTTGGGGTTTTTTCTAGTTTCCAATTTTTGGCATATGTTATCCTTGCTGCAGTTAAAATATGTATTAACAAGTATTTTATTTCTTTGGGATAGGATTTTGTAAAGATTCCTAACAAAAAGGTTTCGGGTTTCTTATCTATTTGTAGTTTGGTGATTTGTTCTAGCCATTTCTTGATATTGGACCAAAATTTCTTAGCCACCGGGCATGTCCACCATAGATGGTAAAAAGTGCCTTGTGGATTCTTACACTTCCAACACGCCGAACTATTTTTCGGGTTTATTTTGGCCAATCTTGTAGGTGACATATGCCACCTGTAAAACATCTTTAGCTGGTTCTCCTTGTATGCCACCGCCAATGTTGTTTTTGTATTCATTTGCCAGAATTCTTCCCATCTTTCCAATTCTATTGAGTATTTAAAGTTTTGTATCCATTTGATCATTGTATTTTTAACTATTTCCTCCTCCATCTTGTATCTCAACAAAAATTTATAAATTTTACTAATTAATTTCTCTCCTGAATCTAATATAATTTTATCTAGTTCTTGTTTTTCTTTACATATTTCATACGTTTTTATATATTCCTTATGTTTTGCTTGTATCTGTGAGAAGGTCCACCAATCGATTTCCCTATTTAATTCTGTATCCAGTTGTTGTTTGGGTTTCAATTTTCCTTGATGATCAATTAAGTCTTTATATCTAATTATATTTTTGGTTTCTGTTAAGTTTGGATGTTTTAGTGCTTCTGAGGGTGAAAACCAAATCGGGATTTTTGTATAATGTTGTTTTTTAATTTTTAACCAAGTTAATAATAGAGCATTTCTAAGTGTATGCCTTTTAAAATAAGTGTGTGACTTATACTTTTCATCCCATATAAAGGAATGCCAGCCCATTTGTAAGTCATGGCCTTCAATAGTTAATAGTCTGCTGTTAATCAACTCCATCCAATCTTTAACCCATACTAGTCCTGCCGCTTGGTAATAGAGTTCCCAATCTGGGAGTGCTGTTCCTCCTCTTTCCTTGGAGTCCTGGAGTAATTTTAATTTTATTCGTGGACGTTTCCCCTGCCGTATAAATTTAGAAATAATCTTGTTTAGGCTCATAAAGAAATTTTTTTCTAATTTAATTGGTGCAACCTGGAACAAATACAATAATTTTGGTAGTGTATTCATTTTGATAGTAATGAGATTTGTAGGTTTTCCCAATTGTCCAGGTCTTTTTTTATCTGTGTTATTAGTTTATCATAATTATTTTCTTTTATAGAGAAGGTTCTTGGTGACAGCCATATACCTAAATATTTAATTTTATTAGTCACTTGAATCTGTGTACTATTCTCCAGATCTATCTCCTGTGTTTTCGTCAGATTTTTAACTAGTAATTTTGATTTATTTCTATTTATCTTTAAACCAGCCACCTCTCCATAATCTTCTATTTTCTTAAGGAGTTTTGATACTACTTCTAGAGCTTCTTCTGCTATAAGTACAAGATCGTCAGCAAAAGCCTGGGTCTTGTATTCTTCTCGTCTCACTTTTAATCCTTTGATTTCTTGGTCCTCCCTAATTTTTTTTAACAAAATCTCTAAAGATAGGATATACAATAGAGGGGAGAGTGGGCAGCCTTGTCTGACCCCTTTTGTTATGTCAAATTGGTCTGTCATATCATCATGCAAAATTACTTTCGCTGTTTGTTTCGTGTATATTTTCCCTATAATATTTTCCAGATTTGGTCCAAATTGCATACTCTTTAATTGTTCTTTTAGGAATTTCCAATTTAAATTATCGAACACTTTTTGGGCATCAAGGAAAACCAGCGCAGATTGTTTCTCTGGGTGGGCTTCATAGTATTCAAGTGCATTTATTATCACTCTCATGTTGTTCTTAATTTGGCGGCCCGGTAGGAATCCATTTTGGTCCGAATGAATAGAACTATTCAATACTTTTTTGAGTCTTTCCACTATGATTATGGCGAACACTTTGTAGTCTGTGTTCAGTAAGGATATCGGTCTGTAGTTCTGGATTAATTGGAGGTCAGTATCCTCTTTAGGTATAATGGTAATTATTGCTTCCGTCCAGGTCCGTGGAATTTTTGCCTTCTCTAGCGCCTCGTTATATACCTCCAGCATAATCTCTCGTATTGTATCTTGCACTGTCTTATATAATTCCCCCGGTAGTCCATCCGGTCCCGGAGTTTTGTTGTTTTTTAGTTTTTTCAGTGCTGTATCCAATTCCAATGCGGTTATCGGTCTGTTTAACATTTCTCTTTGTTCATCTGTGATGTGAGACATGTCCGATCTTTGTATGTATTGTTTTATCTTTTCTATTTCTACTTCTTCTTGCAAACACTGTTTAATTCCAAACAAACCCCTTTCAAGAATGCAGGCTTCCCGTACAAAGGGTCCTTATCAAAGTTATTAAGAACAAAGTCCGACAAAGGTTGGCAACCAGCCCAGAAAACCAGATATGAGAAGTCTCTCGCTCTCCAAGATGCTCTGTAGTAATGAGACGTTGTTTCTAGCAAGAAAGCACTAGCTGCGTGCGACTTAAATAGGCTAAGGGAGTGGCCAATTATCCTCAAGCCCTACTCTTGAGTAGACCTCCTCCTCCTGAGTAGCCACTCCTGCCTTTTGGCAGCCCTGCATGCCTGAGCATTGAGGAGAGGCTCCTCCACTTTGCTCTCTCCACTGGAAGGAGCCTCTGGAGGTTCTGAAGGCCCTGGCTGAGTCTCTGCCTCTGGCATCACATCCTCTTTGGCCTCCTTGCTGTCTGACGTGAGCGCCGGCTGCGCAGGCTGCTGGCGCGACACCACACCAGCCTCCTCGTCGGGATCAGCCACGATCTGCGCAGGCCGTTGGCGGGCCACAACAGTAGGAGAGGAGGGAAAAAGAAAGTAAGAAGGAAAGAAGAGAGGGATGGCAGGATTGAGAAGAAAGATTGCTGTACAACAAAAAAGATGAAATGAAAGAAAGGCAACCCTGAACATATATAAATATACTAAGATAAAGAATGAATGGTTAAAAACTAAGAGAATAAATATGAATAAGCAGGAAAATGAGAATTTGAGGGCAAATGAAGATGATGTTTATATAAGTAAGCAAAGAAATTGTATAAGATAAGATATGGCCAATACTCTGTTCAAAAAAGATGTGGGTGAATGTGGGGGGGGGACCAATTAAACTTGATTTAAAAAAAAAGAAGAAGAAAGGAATAAGAAGAATCTTACCCAAAACTTTCTTTAAAATGGTGGAGGAACTGAAAATAAAAGATATTTGGAGAGAGAGACATCAGGGCATAAACCAATATACAGTACATATTACTCGAACAGACACAGATCATGGTCTAGAATTGATATGGTCTGGATGTCAACGGAATTATAATCGGATGTGAAAGAAGTCGAAATTGACACAAATCTTTGGGCAGACCATAATCCTATGAATATTAGCCTGATAGGGAAAAAGAGGGAAGCAAGATGGACATTAAAAAGATCGATTTTAAAGGATGAAGAATTCAAATTAATGATAGCCAAACAACTAAGTCTCTTTTTTAAAGAAAACAAAAAAGAAGATACATCCCTACAAAACCTATGGGATATGGTGAAGACATACATGAGGGGAGTTGCCATATCTTATAGGGCAAAAGAAAAGAAAAGAAAAAAGCGAAGATGGAATTGCCTGGAAGAAGAATACAAAAGACTGGAGGAGAAATTACAAGATGAACCGCAAAAGAGAAATATAAAACAACAAATGGACTTAATTAAACATAAACTGAATCTATTTGAGAAAAAGGACCTGGCACAACAGATAAAAAGGACAAATCAAAAAATTTTTGAGAATGCCAACAAACCGGTGAGATGGTTAACATATAAACTGAAAAAACAGACAGAGAAGAGATGGATTAATAAATTACAAGATGAAGAAGGGAACATATGTTACCAAAACGAGGAGAAGAAAAACATAGTTCAGGAGTTTTATGAGAAATTATATTAAGAGACTGACTGCTATGCGGAAGGGAAAATATTACAATGTCTTGAGAGTGCGGAACTACCAAAAATCCCGGAAGAAATTAAAAATATGTTAAATGAAGACATAAGGATGTTGGAATTAATAGAGGCGATCAAAAAACAAAAAATAATAAGACACCAGGACCAGATGGTCTACCAATAGAATTATATAAAGAAATGCAAGATAGCCTAGGACAAGTCTTACTTGAAGTATATAACGCAGTGTTAGGAGAGGCGAAAATACCATCATCGTAGGTGGAGGCAAATATTGCACTGATACCCAAGGAGAATTCTGATAAGACGCTAATTAAAAACTATAGGCTATATCTCTTCTAAATACAGACTATAAGATATTCACATCAATAATAGCCAATCATCTAAAAAAGTTTCTAAATGAGTTTATTCACACCGACCAGAACGGTTTCTTACCAAACAGACAAATGAAAAATAATATAAGAATAATACTAGAAGTTTTAGAATATTATGAGATACACAGTGGTACACAGGTGGCACTGCTATTTTTAGACGCCCAAAAAGCATTTGATAATGTTAATTGGGAATTTATGGCACAACAATTAAAGTATATGGAATTTGGCGATAAATTTTTAAATATTTTTAAAATATTTAGCGGGGAAGCCTCGGAGTGGATGTCTGAATTACAGCTTGAAGAAAAGCCGGTCAGAGCCAAGTGGTCGTTGGGCGTGGGCAGGATGGAACCTCTAGAGGAAATCCCCCCTGGGGTGACAGTTACCAGATGCCGGTGTGGAGAGGCGACCTGGCAGAAAGAGGACAAAGAAAACCTCCTGCTGACCAAAGCCCTGCAGCTTCTGAAAGCAGCTTTTGAAAGTCGTAAAGCCTGTGAAAGTTATGCATTGCCGGTGCGTGGGGAGACTGAACACCCGGGGTGGGGGAAGCAGAGGCTTCTGCAAGCACAGATGAGATTCCTGGAGCTCAGCCAGAGAGGGCACAGGCTGCTGGAGCTCAAGTAGCGGCTGCAGCCCAGGGCCCCCGGTTGGGGGGGGCAGGGCCCCGGAGGCATCGAATTCCAAAGGTTCCTCTGCTTGCAGTAAAATACGGAGGAGATTCCAAGGCTTTGGGATTCTTCCTAAGCCAAGTGTGGAATCACATTGAGGAGTACGGAGAGGATTTCCCATTGGAGCCTGCCCGCATGAGGAGCGTCACCATGGCCCTGGAGGGGATGGCTGCTGATTGGTTGGTGGGCCTCCATAATGAGAATTCTCCCCTGCTGAGGAATTACTGTCATGGTAAATGTCTAACTACTACATCTCCCTGATCACCCGGACCTGCAAGGGTTAACTGACCACATATCCCATAACCCCTGTAACCACTCCTTACCTCTTTGCCCCTCCTCCTGGGTATAAAGGCTCCGACCACGTGGTCCACAGGGTATTCCAGATGTATACCTGAAAGAGAAAGGTACAAGGTCAGTGACCTCCAGTACCATTAAATCTATAATAAAGTTACAGAAAAGAATCGAAGTCTGTCTTTGAGTTATTGGGCTAGATCCAGCTTTTAACAAAAATGGTAGCAGAGGTCGGTTGCCCATAACTCCAGATAATGACTGAACCCAACACCTACCCTGAAGAAGCAGACAGAGTACAGACCAGAGCTCTTACCAAGAAGATGGCTGAGAAACTTGCAACCAAAGCCACAGCCATGGAAGAGACAGAAGCTGGAAGCGAGCAGGACTCCAGCCTGGACTCACAATCAGATGAAGAGGGGCCATCCAAGGAGATCACCGCCCTGGAAGAAGAAACAGCACAGAAAATGAATAAATTCAAACTCTCCATCCTGAAACTGATGGAGGCAAGCAGCGACAAAGAAAACCTCATCGCGGACCTTCAAAGCCTCTTCGAGCAGCAAGAAGCAGCGATTGAGGCCCCAAAGACCACCGAGAGAGAAAAGCCAGCAAAAAAGGGTAAGCCACCCCAACCCGATGATCCTGAGCTGGCAGAATCCATTTTCGCGCCCTCTTCCCGGCAGCCATCTTGGGACGAGCACCAGCCAATGGGAAGCCAGGATTTGAATCCCTTGGCGCGAAAATGCCCGAACCCCGAAACAGACGAGGGGGACTCAGAAAGCGACAACGAAGAGCCCAACTCTGAAAGCGACCACGAAGAAACTACAATCACTAAGAAAAAAACACCTACCGATCTCGAGTTGCAAAAGGCAATCGAGACCATCACTGCTGCCCTGGGCTCCGCTTTCGAGCCTCCTGCAGCACTCAAAAAATCAAAGAAAAATCCTGGAAAACACAAGAAGGCCAGGACAACCAACAACGACCAGGCAACCGAGTCACAGCCAACTAAAAACACCGCGCACACCAACAACCGGCACAAAAGACCGCCCACCTGCAAGAAGGATCAACTGCAGGACTCAAACTCGCCACCCGCTACACCAACTACGCGAGGCCCGAGGGGGAAGAGAAGAACCGGCTACTCACCAACGCCACGACATCCACCAGGCCGATCCACGCGACCAGGGACCAGCGACCACGAGGGAGGATCCGCCGCCGCTGCCGCCATTACCGCCGAGCCGCTGGGTGCAGGGAATCCTCAACCTACGACCTCCGCTGCTTCCGCGCCGCCGACCCGCGGAAGTCCTCGACTTACGACCGCGTCGCCTCCTCACCTTCTACCCTTCTTCGCCGGGGATCTGGCCATCCAGCAGTGGTGTCCACCTTCAGGAGGAATCTTCGGACCCACCGGGGGTGGGTCCAGCCTCCCACCGACAGGCCTAGGCCTAGGCCTGGGAGCTGCAGCAACAGGAACCTCACCCGATGGACTCCAGCACGGAATGAGTTTTGCGCATGCCCAGTACCTGCCTGTAACAAGAGAAGCAAGCTACATAGATCCAAGCAAGTACAGAATGGCCACAGACATCCCAAAGCCTTATTGTGAGTTCAATCACAGTTTGGACCATGGACAGCTCCCCCCAGTAAGTAACCTTACTAACATTTCTGGGGCAAATTATGCCAATTTGCCAAAATTACAGTTAGATGGGGGTAATGTTATAGAATGGAGTCAACAATTAAGAGTTGCTCTCATGAGAGAGAATGCACTGTTCCTAGCTAACAGACCTCCCCAAAAGCCCTGGTCACTGGAAATTGACTGTATTCATCACAGGGCATTTTGTATCATGTTAACCTCCATTCCATCTGCTATGTATCCATCTATTGAGGACAATCTGACTGTTTATGATGTTATGCAAAAACTATGTAACCTGTTTTATAGCCAGAGTAGAGCCACTACCACTAGAATATCTAGGGAGTTCCACTCCACCAAGCACAAGGCAGGGGTCCCCATGAGTGAGCACATTTTAAAGATGAATGCTACAAGGGCAGAGCTCATGCAGAGGGGGGAAATCATCACTGAAGAGAGCATGATAAGCATAATCATAAACTCTCTTGATAGCAGTTGGGACAGCTTCATAACCCAACTAAATAGCCTCAGCTTGCAATACCTAACACTAGGCGCACTGACCAGTCAGCTCGTTGCAGAGGACACTCTGAGGAGGGAACACCAACTATCCAAAAGGGATCCTAGACCCACGAAGAGGGTGGATTTCCAAGATAGGGCCAGGGATACCTCAGAATGTTATTCTTGTGGGTCAAGGAACCACTTAAAGAGGGATTGCCCCAGGAACCATAGGGACAGGGGACAGCACGACAGTAGAGGGGGGAGGTCACCTGAACGCAGGTACCCAAAGGAAAGGGGGCGAGGGTGGTCACCCAACCCCAGGAAACACCACGAGCGCAGAGACCACTCCAGGGAAAGTAACTCTGGCTCCATGTAGGGGATCAGGCACGATGACCCAAATGACAAACATAAGGCAGAGAGAAACACATGGCTCCTGGACTCAGGGGCCACAAGTCACACTACTTGTAACCCAGAGCTGCTAGACTCACTCACAGAAGTAGACTCAGAAATAAAGGTGGCAAACCAAAGCAAGGTCAAAGTAGTGGGGAAAGGAAACGTACACATCACACAGATAGGGGATTTAAAAGTGGTACTGTACGTGCCAGAGATACCCCACAACGTGCTAGCCATCACAAAGCTGACACGGGACACAAACATAGAGATAAAATTCAAAGATGGAAAGGCACACTTGATCAAGCAAGGGAAAGAGATAGGAAAGGTAACCATACACGAGGGACTTCCCTACTTCACACCCAACGCAAGGGAGGAAGAAGGCATTGATACCAACACGAACCACAAAGTAGATGAGTATCCAGAAATAGAGGGGGTGCAGCAAGAGGCAGGAAGTGGCCATGAGAAGGCCAACAAGTCTGTATCTATCGGTAAGCCATTGCATGATAACTGCGCCCACCTCCTCCACAGGAGGCTGGGACACATAAGTTTCCCCATTGTAAAGAAAATGACGGAATGTACCGAGGGTCTCAAAGTAAAGAACTGCGAAAACTACTTGGAGTGTTCAATCTGTAAGCGTTCTAAGATCAAGGTTAAGGCCATCCCCAGGGGATCCAAACGAACCACAGAGTCCCCCTTCCAATTGGTGCATATGGACTTGGTAGGGCCATTGAAACCCTCTGTTGGGCATAGGAAGCGATTCTTCCTCACGATTGTGGATGACTACACCAGATACGGGTATGTCTACTCCCTCAGACACAAAAACAAAGTATTCCAAAGGTTTAAAGAATTCCACAGAAGAATAGATATGCAACATAACATGAGAATAAGGCAGATAATGACAGACAGGGGCTCAGAATTCATGGCCAAGGAATTCACAAGGTGGCTGAGAGAACAGGGCATAGCGCATTACATCTCTTCACCTTTCTCCCCTTTCCAAAATGGAGTCTCAGAGAGAAAGAACGGAGTATTGCAAACCATGATGAGGTGCGCCCTGGAGGATGCTGGGATGGGGCAGCATTTCTGGTCAGAGGCACTACACTACGCTAATTACACCCTGAATAGACTGTGGTCAAGCTCTATCAATAAGACACCATACGAGATGCTATACAACAGAAAGCCCAACATCGCACGCTTACACATATTCGGCGCCCCAGCCGATGTCCACATCCCCAGGCAATTAAGAAAGAAAGGGGAGAAATTATCAAAAAGACTGAGATTCGTGGGTTACGAACCAGGCACAAAGGGCTACAGATTTGTCGACAACAACAACCGTTTTGTGGTTTCCAGGTCAGCCAGTTTCCACGAAAATGCAAACTGGTCGAGGGTACACTCCAACGACATTCCCACCAATAGGGTCACATTCGAACATGGCCAAGGGGAAAAGGAGGTCAGAGAGATCGGAGGGTATAAAGCCAACAATCGCAAGGCGAGCATCAAAGAGTGGAAAGAAGGGCACCCTTCCCTGAAGATAGATGACCTGACAGACAAAGAGGCAGACAACATGCAGGAAACCGAGCCAACCCCCAGCAGGCCAATCAGAGAAACCAGAAACAAGCTGCCAAGGAAGCTGGAGGACTACATTATGGCCATCCACAACACCCATTTCACATCCAGCTCATACGAGGACATCCTCGGGCTCCCCCAGAAAGAGAAAGAAGAATGGATGTCTGCCATGGAGAAGGAGATGGAGAGCCTAAGGAACCTCCAAGTATACTCACCTGCCCAAATTCCAGAGGACAAAAAACCAATAGGTGTTGTGGCCCCGCCCTCTGAGCCTATCCCATCGGAGGAAGAAAGCTCCGAGCATGAGGAAGAGGAGTCAGCCAGGCCTCCCTCTCCAGGCCCCTCCCCTCTGGCACTGTCTCAGGAGCCAGCCGAGGGAGAGGAGATTAGCCGGGAAACAGGTGTCTCGGATGAGAGTGAAGGAGAGACGTCATTCCTGGACGCACGCCACCGAAGGCGTGATAAACGATTGCAGCAGCTCAGGAGGCGTGCTAGGGATTAGAACTGAGTCACTGGACCACACCCCAGTGACTATATAAGAGAGGGTGGTGGCCAGTGATCCCTGTGACGAACAAAAATAAACCTTGGATAGTCACTAGAGCATCGTCCGAAACTGCTGAGAGGAATATTTATTTCTGTCGGACTCTTGTACGCTGAGTATATTATCTTTCTGTTTCTGTGGCAATAAAAGCACTTGGCAGACGGTGTGTATATCGCTGCCAAGTTGGAGATAAAGACCTGGGTGTGTGCCAAGTGCTTCCTTAACCCTCGGCTGGCTGTGTTTGTGTGTGTGTGTGGACGGGGACAGATCATCTTGTTCATCACCACATACTCCATCGTTAACCCACGATGGACCAACAGCTGCAGCAGCAGTTACAGCAGATGCTGGAGGCCAATCAGCTTCTGCAACAGCAAGTAGCACAGCTAACTGCCCAACTTGCTTTGGGATATGCTCCTGCAGCTCCACCTCCTCCCCCTCCCCGTCCGAGATGCCCAGTGAACATGCCAGTTAGGTTTTCTGGGCAGCAGGAGATGATGGGGCAATGCCAACTGTTCATGGCGATGAGGCCGGAGGATTTTCCGGATGACCGGGCTCGGGTGGCATGTGTTATCAGCTCCCTCTCTGGCACTGCCGCCCGATGGGCCACGCCCCTGTTGCTGCAAGATAGCCCCTTGCTCCTGGACTATCAGGGCTTTTTGCAACACCTGCGCACCATGTTTGAGGACCCCCTCCGGGTGCAGACGGCAGCGAGGCGCATCAAGGACCTCCGCCAAGGCAAGCGCCCCCTGCAGGACTATATTGCGGAGTTCCGACTGCTAGGCCAGGATTCGGCTTGGAATGAGGTTGCGCTGATGGATGCCTTCCAGGACGGCCTCTCCGACGAGGTGCAGGACGAGCTGGTTCGTGTGGAGGCGCCACAGACCCTCGACGCGCTGGTGACCCAATGCCTGCGCATCGACGCCCGCCTGCAACGGCGACGGCACTGTCGGGCTCTTCCGGAACCACCGACAGCGTCGGCACCCTCGCGTTTCGCGCCGACAGCGCTCCGGACCGCACCGCGTTTTGTGGCGACGGCTGAGGAGCCCATGGAGCTCGGAGTAGCCAGACCTCAACTGACGGCCCAGGAGCGGATGCAGAGACGCCAAGGGGGGTTGTGCCTCTATTGCGGCGAGGCTGGACATTTTGCCGCTTCGTGTCCCCGGAAGTGGAGTGGACCGCTCAAGCCTGTTCCGGAGTCTCGGCGTGACCAGCCGGGAAATGGGCCAGGCCTGGCCTAGGGGAAACTCTGGGTCAGGCACGTGACCATGCCCCGCCGGAGTCGGTGCCTGTGGACTGTGAGCCCCCTCGGCACCTGATTTTGAACACCCGGGTGTTGTTGGCTAACCGGTCGGAGGGGCTCCAGGCGCACGCGCTGGTGGACTCGGGGGCCACCATGAACTTTATGGACCAGGCCTTTGTGGCCCATTACAAAGTCCCCTTGGTTCCAGTGGACCCTCCGTTGAGGGTTGAGACTATCGATGGGCAGGAACTCGTGGCGGGGCCCATCAAATTCGCTACCCAACCCTTGCGCCTCGCCATTGGGAACCACGAGGAGGCGATCCAGTTTTACGTAACGGCGGATCTGCACTTTCCCTTGGTCCTGGGGATTGCCTGGCTTCGGGCGCACGACCCTCAGGTGGCATGGTCGAGAAACGCCATCTCGTTCCCGAGCCTGCAGTGTGTCGACCACCTTCACCACACCTGTGCCGGCCAGGACGTCTCTGCCCTGAACGTCTCCTTGCCTCCGAAGCTGACGCCCTTCGCCGACGTGTTCAGCGAGAAGGAGGCGGATCGCTTGCCCCCGCACCGACCCTACGACTGTGCGGTGGACCTGATGCCCAACGCGCCCCTGCCCTCAGGACGCCTGTACTCCATGTCAGAGCCCGAGCTGGCCGCCTTACGGGACTTTCTGGAAAAGAACCTGGCCCGTGGGTTCATCCGGCCTTCGACCTCCTCGCTCTCGGCCCCGGTCCTCTTCGTTAAAAAGAAGACGGGGGACTTATGCCTGTGTTGCGACTACCGGCGCTTGAATGCCATCACAGTGCGAAATCTCTACCCCCTGCTGCTGATCCCGGAGCTGATGGAGAGGTTGCGGGAGGCCTCGATCTTCACTAAGCTCGATCTCCGAGGGGCCTACAACCTGGTGCGCGTGCGAGAGGGGGACGAGTGGAAGACGGCATTCGGCACTTGGTACGGACACTTCAAGTATACCGTCATGCCGTTCGGGTTAACCAACACCCCGCGGTCTTCCAGCACTTGATGAATGACGTGTTCCGGGACATGCTGGATCGGTTCGTGGTGATCTACTTGGATGACATTTTGATCTATTCCCGGACCCCGGAAAGTCACCTCCAGCATGTCCGCCAGGTCCTGCAGCGCCTGCAGGAGCACCAGCTCTATGCGAAGTTGGAGAAATGCTACTTCTTCCAGACTTCCATAGAGTTCCTCGGGCACATCATCACCCCCGAGGGCATTGCGATGGACCCGCGCAAGGTGGAGGCCTTGCGCAGTTGGGAACCCCCGCGTCGGGTGAAGGACGTCCAGCGTCTGTTGGGATTCGCCAACTACTATCGGACCTTCATCCCGGGCTTCGCCACCCTGACCTTGCCGTTGACCCAGCTCCTTCGGAAGAAGGTCCTGTTCCAGTGGGGGCCCCCGCAGCAGCAGGCCTTCGAGGTCCTCAAGCAGGCCTTCCTCACGGAGCCAGTCCTGAGGCACCCCAATCCACACCGTCCGTTCGTGGTTGAGACGGACGCGTCCAACGTGGCGATTTGGGGCGGTGCTGCTACAGGCTCTGGTGGATGGCGGCACTCTTTTTCCCTGCGCTTACTACTCCCAGAAACTCAATCCTTCTGAGCGCAACTACACCATCTGGGAAAAGGAGTTGCTGGTTATCAAGGCCGCGTTCGAGGCTTGGCGACATCACCTCGAGGGGGCCCGACACCAGGTGGAGGTGCGGACGGACCATCGGAACCTGGAGCACCTCACCACGGCCAGGAAGTTGAACCAGCGGCAGATCCGGTGGTCGTTGTTTTTCGCCCGGTTCAACTTCCACGTCACATACGTTCCGAGCAACCTCAACCAGAGGGCGGACGCGCTATCCCGTAAGCCGGAATACTTTTGCCAGCGGACTCCTTGGTCACGGTCCAGGAACCGGTGGACCTGCGGGCTCAGGTGCTGGAAGCGCAGCAACGGGACGACTGGTCGCAGCAGCGGAGATCGGTCGTCGGCCCCGCGTCCCCATGGACCGTGGAGGAGGGCTTGCTCAGGCACCGGGGTCGGCTGTACGTGCCCACGAGTCCGCTCCGAGCCCTTGTCATGAACCAGTGCCATGACAACCCCGCAGCGGGGCACTTCGGCTTTTTTAAGACTTTGAACTTAGTGACGCGGACTTTTTGGTGGCCTCGGGTACGGCACGACGTGCACGCCTACGTGACGTCCTGTGTGACGTGCCGACAGGCCAAAGCCACGTCCGGCCCCCCTCCTGGACTCCTCCAGCCGCTGCCGACACCGGAGAGACCGTGGGGAGCCATCTCCATGGACTTCCTGACAGACCTGCCCCTGTCCGCTATGTTCACAACCGTCCTCGTGGTGGTGGATGCGCTCACGAAGATGGCACATTTCATCCCGTGCCGCAGCCTGCCCTCGGCCCGCACCATGGCTCGCCTGTTCCTGCAACACATCTTCCGCCTCCACGGCCTGCCAGACCGGGTGGTTTCGGACCGCGGGGCCCAGTTCACGGCCCGCTTCTGGAAAAGCCTGATGGCCGCGCTGGAGGTACAGGTGTGTCTGTCGTCGTCGCACCATCCGGAGACTGACGGGGGCACGGAGAAGGTCATCGGCATACTGGAGCAGTACCTCCGCTGTTTTGTCAACCAGCAGCAGGACAACTGGGCCGAGTACCTTCCCCTGGCGGAGTTCGCCTTTAACAACTCCCAACACACCTCCACCCAGATGACCCCGTTCCATGCCAACGTCGGATACCATCCACAGCTTTTCCCGTTGACCATCATGGACTCCCCTGTTCCCGAGACCCGGGACTTCCTCTCGGAGCTGCAGGCGGTGCAGCAACTGGTGCGGCAGTAGCTGATCCAGGCGAAAGAGGATTATAAACGGTTCGCCAATCGCACCTGCCGGGCGACGCCACCGCTGGAAGTAGGAAATCGGGTGTGGCTGTCCACGAAACACCTCCCCACGGACTGGCCGGTGAGGAAACTGGCCCACCGCTTTATCGGTCCCTTCCCTATCGAGGCGGTCATCAACCCGGTGACCTACTGGTTGACTCTACCCCGCTCCATGCGGCTCCACCCCGTTTTTCATCGGTCCCTCCTGGTCCCTGAGGCCCCCGCGAGCCATCTCCGCCGCCCGCCGACGCCTGCCCCCCCCAGCCGCAGCCGACGAGGACGACGCCTCGACGTACGAGGTGGACAGTATCCGGGACTCCCGTTGGCTGAAGGGGCGCTTCCAATACCTCATCGCCTGGAAGGGGTACGGGGCCGAGGATTTCACCTGGGTGGACGTGTCTGCCGTTCAGGCCCCTGACCTGGTGCGAGCTTTCCACGAACAGTTCCCGTCCCGACCCCATCCTGACCGTTAGACCCGGGGGAAGGGCCCTGTGGTGGGGGATAGTGTTGTGGCCCCGCCCTCTGAGCCTATCCCATCGGAGGAAGAAAGCTCCGAGCATGAGGAAGAGGAGTCAGCCAGGCCTCCCTCTCCAGGCCCCTCCCCTCTGGCACTGTCTCAGGAGCCGGCCGAGGGAGAGGAGATTAGCCGGGAAACAGGTGTCTCGGATGAGAGTGAAGGAGAGACGTCATTCCTGGACGCACGCCACCGAAGGCGTGATAAACGATTGCAGCAGCTCAGGAGGCGTGCTAGGGATTAGAACTGAGTCACTGGACCACACCCCAGAGACTATATAAGAGAGGGTGGTGGCCAGTGATACCTGTGATGAACAAAAATAAACCTTGGATAGTCACTAGAGCATCGTCCGAAACTGCTGAGAGGAATATTTATTTCTGTCGGACTCTTGTACGCTGAGTATATTATCTTTCTGTTTCTGTGGCAATAAAAGCACTTGGCAGACGGTGTGTATATCGCTGCCAAGTTGGAGATAAAGACCTGGGTGTGTGCCAAGTGCTTCCTTAACCCTCGGCTGGCTGTGTTTGTGTGTGTGTGTGGACGGGGACAGATCAATAGGAACCAAATGGGTGTTCAGAGTTAAGACATTAGAAGACAACAAGGTCCTGTACAAGGCAAGACTAGTCGCGCAGGGTTTCGCCCAAAGATACCCCGAAGACTATACAGACACCTACTCGCCAACCGTCAGGGCGGAGAGCGTCAAAAGCGCCCTGGTGGTGGCCACCATCCTGGGCTTGGAGGTTTTCCAATTCGACGTACAAACAGTGTACCTGCACGCCGAGTTGGACAAAGAGATATACGTTAAAGCACCGCCTGGGTACAACAAGGGCGGGAACCAAACCTGGCTGCTGAACAAAAGCCTGTACGGGCTCAAGCAGTCGGGCAAAAGGTGGTATGACTGCCTAGCCAAAGCTCTCAGATCCATGGGCTTCGAGGCCACCTCAGCCGACAAATGCTTCTTCACGAAGAGAGAAAACAACACATTCGAAGGTGTGCTCGTTTACGTGGACGACATCTTGTACATCAGCAAGCACAAGGACAGATGTGACAAGTTCGCCACTGAGCTGGGTAGCCACTTCTCCCTAAAGTCACTTGGAAAGATCGATAAATACCTAGGGGTCCAAGTGATAAAAACCAACAAGGGTTTCCGCCTCTCCCAGAGAGAAAAGATCATCGAGCTGCTGTCCAAATGCAACATGTCCGAAGCAAAACCCAGCGAGACCCCCATGCAACCAGAGTTCCTGAAGACCATGTACGAGGAATCTGAACCCTTCACAGACAATAAGTTGTATAGATCAACGATAGGGTCACTGCTGTATATTTCCAACTGGACCAGGCCTGACATCGCCTTGGCCGTCAATCTACTGTCCAGACATGTAAGCAAACCCATGGTAACACACTGGAACGCCATCAAAAGACTACTTAGATACTTAAAATTCAGTGCGGATGCCCTACTTTGCCTAGAGCCAGAAACATCCGAGAAACCAAAGCTAACCTGCTATGCTGACGCTGACTGGGCTGGGGACATAGAGTGCAGAAAAAGCACCTCTGGCTATGTGCTACTACTCAACAATTGCCCCATCCATTGGTACACTGGAAAGCAAAAACTGGTGGCCACATCAACTACGGAAGCAGAATTTGTTTGCCTATCCAAGGCCGCAAACAACTTAGTATGGTTCAATGACCTGCTCTGCAACATCTGGGCTGAACCTTCATATCCCATAGTCATCCACGAAGACAACAAGGCAGCGATAGAGATCTCAAAGGCCGATGCTATAGGTCAATGATCTAGGCACATTGACATTAAATACAAACATGTCAGGCAGTTTTCAGAAATAGGTTTCATTAAGGCAGTACACTGTGACACAGAGGAGCAAACAGCAGATATTCTCACTAAACCCCTACCACATAAACAGCATGCGTACCTCATGTCTAAAATGCGTGTTTACATGTAATTCGTGCCTGTGCCTGTATATTCTCTATATGTATACAACCACTTCCCCAGGTACCCAGTTAGACATTTAGAGGGGGTTTTGTCATGGTAAATGTCTAACTACTACATCTCCCTGATCACCCGGACCTGCAAGGGTTAACTGACCACATATCCCATAACCCCTGTAACCACTCCTTACCTCTTTGCCCCTCTTCCTGGGTATAAAGGCTCTGACCACGTGGTCCACAGGGTATTCCAGATGTATACCTGAAAGAGAAAGGTACAAGGTCAGTGACCTCCAGTACCATTAAATCTATAATAAAATTACAGAAAAGAATCGAAGTCTGTCTTTGAGTTATTGGGCTAGATCCAGCTTTTAACAATTACAACCAGTTTATGGTGGCCCTCCAAGTGCGCTTTGAGGACCCCCTGGCTGAGCGGAAGGCTAGAATCAGAATGAAGTCCATAAATCGGGTGAAGATCGGTGGCTGAATACACCCAGGAGTTTCGCAAACTAGTGCGCCACATGAGGGGTTGGTCCCAGGAGGCCCTGATGGAATGTTATAAAAATGGCCTTAACGAGGACGTCTACAAGTATTGTTGCTCCCGATGGGCCCCTCGAGACCTGCAACGCTGGTACGTGCTGGCAGCCGATGTGGAAATTGACCTGGCCAGAGATGGCTATGGGGGGGGGGGGGGCGAGTTTGGAACAAGCCTTCCCCCTCTCCACAGAAAGAAGGCCCCAGAGTTTCCAAAGGGGGGCCAGCCTCGAAGCCTAAGTCCACAGCATGCTTCCGATGTGGGAAGGAGGGGCACCGGGCTGCTGATTGTTTCTTCAAACTCAGTTCCAAGCCAACCCCTGCTGAAGGGAAGAGAGCCGACAAGGCACCAGCAAAGAACCGCGAGACAGCCCTGAAGGGGGTGGAAATCATTGAGTTCGCTCCCCCAGGCCTGGGGGAGTTGGAAGCTCCGACCACCGCAGGAGACAGCGAAACCGAAACCGACAATGACCCCCTGGTAAGTCAGTATGGGGGCCCCATGACCATCCTGGTGGAGTTAAGGGTGCCATCATCCGGCGCCCAGGGGAAGATGCTGGCCCTCTTGGACTCTGGGTGTACTAGGTGTGTCATCAGCCCAGAGGTGGTGGAAAAAATGGGACTGAGACTAAAAACAATGAAAGTGCCCATCACATTCTGCCAGTTGGATGGGTCAGTAGCTGGGGGGGGCGGCCCACTTTGTGACTGAACCAGTTGAGATGTGGATGGGGGACCACCGAGAGACTTTGAGCTTTATCGTGGCCCCTGGTATGGAATGACCCCTCTTGCTTAGACTACCCTGGCTCCGAAAATGGAACCCGCAGGTGAATTGGAGGAAGGGATGGTTACCCATCCGCTCCACCCAACCGGGGAAAGAAGGGGAAAAACCTTTTTGCATGGCCAAAGCTGCGAAGGAGCTGGCGGCGGCGGTGAGCAAACACATTACTGGGGAGGAAAGAATCCCTAAGGCAGTGGTTCTCAACCTTCCTAATGCCGCGACCCTTTAATACAGTTCCTCATGTTGTGGTGACCCCCAACCAGGGGTGGGTTCTATTTTTTTTTACTACCAGTTCTGTGGGCGTGTCTTATTTTGTGGGCGTGGCTTGGAGGTCATGTGACTGGGTGGGCGTGGCTAGCTGGTCATGTGACTGGGTGGCCATGGCTATGTGTATAGGGACTACTCAGAGGGCTGAAAAAAGTCATTTCTGACAGGTCCTCGCACTTTTGACTGGTCCTCACACTTATGACCATCCTCACATTTATGCCTGTGCAGCATTCTTAACAACCATGTCACTCATTTCACAACTGCTTCTCTTCAACTTGGTGAAGAGATAGGGCAAAAAACGTAAAATGTGAGGACAGTCGTAAATTCGAGGACTGGTCAAAAGTGCGAGGACCAGTCAAAAATAACTTTTTCAGCCCTCTGAGTAGTCCCTGTGCACAAAAGGACTACCCAGAGGGCTGAAAAAAGTGATTTCTGACAGGTCCTCGCACTTTTGACCGGTCTTCGCACTTATGACTGGTCATCATTTATGCCCATTGTAGCATTCTTAACAACCATGTCACTCATTTCACAACTGCTTCTCTTCACCATGGTGACAAGATAGGGCAAAAACGTAAATTGTGAGGACAGTCGTAAGTTCGAGGACTGGTCAAAAGTGCGAGGACCAGTCAAAAATAACTTTTTCAGCCCTCTGAGTAGTCCATATGCATAAAAGGATACAGCAATAGAGAGGGATGAAGGAAGGGAAGGGAAATTAGAGTAGGAGTGAGGGTAAGAGAGGGAGGAAGAGAGGAGGAGAAGGAGAAAGAAAGAGGAAGTAGGGAGAAGAAGAAGGGGGGGAAGAGAAAGAAAGAAAGAAAGAAAAGACAGAGGTGGTTGGTTTGAGAAGAAAGATTGCTGTACAATAAAAAAGATGAAAGGGAAGAAAGCCAACCCCAAACAAATATAAAGATATTAAGATAAAGAATGAATTGTTAAACTTTAAAGAATAAAAGAGAACAAATATGAATAAATAGCAATAATTAGAAACACACATACAAACATACAACGTATTTTCTTTGAACAGAGTATTTGGCCGGTTCACAAATTTAAACAGTTGTAGGAGGTTAGCACCCTCCCCTTTCCTAGAAGAATGAAATATTAAAAAGGCAGAATATTATATTTCCCTGGATGAGAAATGGAGAAGCATATTTTACAGACAAAGCAGCTCCCACCTTCCTGCCCCCCACCCTTTGTTAATGGGCCAGAGGCAGAAAGTCAATCCTTTGTCAAAGGACATTTGCAACACAATAGCAACAGAAACTAACACAATGGGCCCCATCTAGCAACCGAAACTCACCACATGTGACCTGGGAAGCATGTGACCTGGGAAGCACAGGCTAGCAAGGCTAGCTAAGACCCCCACCCCCTGGGAGTCTGACAACCAATCAGGATACTCTTTCGGGGCCCCAAGAAATGCAAAGCCAGAGAGAGCATAAAAACCCAAGGATTTACTGTATCTGCCCCTTTTCTGTTCAGGAACTCAAGCCATGTGATCCTGTCCACCATTAAACCATCTTTCCAAGCAGTCACCATGTTTCCAGTGTCTTTTTCCCCACTTGGAGCAGAACCCAGAGGGATATTTCTTCCAACACAGTGTTTAGTCATTTCAATTAAATTTACAATTTCTATATTTCCTTTTTACCATATTTATTCCTCATCTATTTTTTAAAAAAACCAATATTACCCTTCATCCTCATCTCTAATCTTAATCAAATTCAATTTTTCCCTTCTATTCTATATTATACCCCTTCCCATTGTCATCTATTTTTATATCCATCCTCACATTGGTTAATTATGTAATTATGTAATACAGTTGTTTAATACAAATTCAACATTTTAATATAAATCAATTAGTTATATAACTATCTTTTTTGTATATTAATTAATATGAACATGAATATTCCAATTATTTCCATGCAATCCAATTTCTTACAAATCAATTAATTATATTTACCAATAATAATAAACCAAATAATTTCCCCCATATATTCCTCCAAACCACAACTTAACCATTTCTGCTTTCAACATAATATACAATTAATAGTATCTCAATTATTACAATTCCCTAGTTAAATAGAGCTTTTTTTCTTTTGTATTTTAAAATCTTGAACCTCCTCTTTTGCCCTAAATTTCCCATTGTTTGAAGTTTTGCACCTACCTTTTTTGGTGAGGAAAAAGAAAAAGAAATCTCTCTGCCTCATTTTGTCACGTTGCAGCAAAGACCCTGCTTCCTTACTTTCAATTTCGCTTTTTCAGCATAGCTAGGGGAAAAAAAATCTGCTCCAGGAATTTACCTCTTTGCAGCTAGCTCTTTGAAGCCCCGCGGCAAGAATTTGAAGTTTTTTTCCCTCTAGCCATCAGCTGGGACTCCGGAGGCAGCAATAGATTGGGAGTGGGAGGGGTAAGCAAACGGCAACCGGCGATCCAGAGGCAGAGGGTGAGGGTGAGTGAAGGCGTGGGGGGGGCGAGAGAGGGCTTTGGCGACCCCTGTGAAATGGCCGTTCGACCCCCAAAGGGGTCGCGACCCCCAGGTTGAGAACCGCTGCCCTAAGGAATATTGGGACTTGACAGCATCGGAGGCAGAGAAAGGGCCATCTGGGAGGTACGTGCTGCCTCCGGAGCCTCCAGAGTCGGACCTCAGCAAGGCAGAGGAACGGGGAGCCTGTTCCCAGTGCGCGCATGCGCAGAGCAGCCAGAAGGCAAGAACAGTTAAAACAAAAGGGATGACTTGAGAGTAGGGCTTGAAGTTGATTGGCCCCTCCCATAAGACTTAAAAGAGGAGCAAAAGAGGAGCAAAGGCATATGGGCCTTTGCAGGAAGCAACATTGTTCAGTTTAAAGTCTGAAGCTCTGTTTGATTCTGGACTCCATGTGGCTTTGTCAATTAGGTCTTTGGCAGCGTGTCAAGATAAAGGTGACGTGGTTACCTTTAAAGGATAAAGGATAAAGGTGCGTGATTATCAGCCTTATCCCGAAGGACTCTTTACAACTATTTGAGACTCATCTGTGAATGAACAAAATTCACAGCTGTTGCAATAAAAGAGGTTTTTGGGACTACTAGTGTGTTTTACTGTCTCGGGAAGCCTAGGTCAGAACATTAGGAAAGAAATCTACAAACTGCAAGCCTTGGCAGATGATCTGGTTTTTATTCTTGAGGAACCACTACAATCAGGCGTGAAGCTCATGGAAGTATTAGAAGAATACGGAGATGTAGCCGGACTGAAAATTAACAAAGACAAAACTAAAATGATAGTCAAAAATATGATGAACAAACAGAAGGAGGAGTTGACCAAGAGAACAAATATACAGATAGTGAAGAAAATGAAATATTTAGGAATTTATATAACCGCAAGATGCACTTCAATCAAAGAAGATAATTATGCCAAACTAATGAACCACATAAAAGAAGATTTGGAGAGATGGAGAAATTTGAGGCTCTCTTTAATGGGAAGAATAGCGGCGATCAAGATGAACATCATACCAAAATTACTCTTCCTGTTTCAGAATATTCCTATAAAATTAAATAAAAAGTATTTTGGAAAATTGAATAAAATGACATCAGACTACATTTGGCAAGGGAAGAAACCAAGGATTAAATTTAAACTTTTACAAGAAACAAAAGAAAGAGGAGGGTTTGGCATACCAGATTGGGAGTTATATCATCAAGCAGCAACGCTCACCTGGGTAATAGATTGGATAAATTTAAAAAATAGAAGATTGTTAATGTTAGAGGGCCACGACCTACATCTAGGATGGCACACATTTTTGTGGTACGGGAAACAAGTAGCACACCAATATTTTCAAAGACATTTTATAAGACAGGCATTATTGGAGATATGGCATAAATTCAAACAGAACTACAGGAAGGTTCCGATTTGGTTATCCACATTAGAAGCGTTAGTGCACCCAAATCTTATAAATCGGGAAATATGTCACCTATAAGGATAGAATAAATGAAGACGGGGAACTGAAATCAAGGCAAGAATTAAAAGAACAAGGGGTAGAATTGGAGTGGTGGTCCTATTTACAAATCCAATCACGTTACTTGAAAGACATGAAAGAGCGGGGCATTAATAGGGAATCAATGACAATAGATAATATCTTTCTGGGGACAAATGATAAATTGGTAAAGAAAATTTATAAATTCTTATTGGATTATAAAATGGAGGAAGAACAAGTCAAGGAAACGATGGTGGCATGGACAATAAATTTTGGGTACAATATACAATTGGAAAAATGGCAAGAATTATGGGAAAAAATAGGAAAATAACATTGGGAATACCGTATAAAGAATAATTATGTAAAATGTTCTACAGGTGGCACCTTCCGCCAGTGAGATGGGCAAAAATGTTTAGAAATTTATCACCAAAATGTTGGAAATGCAACCACGAATCAGGCACGTACTACCATATGTGGTGGTCATGTAAAAAAGCAAAGGAGTATTGGCAGAAAATTCATTTATAGCTGGCAGAAATAACTGGAGAAGAAATAGAATATAAACCAGAGCTATTCTTATTGGGAATTATAAATGGGAAATATAGTAAACGGGTAATTTACTTAATAATGCATATTATGACAGCAGCAAGAATGATCTTTGCCCCAAATTGGAAAAATAAGGAAATCTCCCTAGAAGATGAACTGATTAAAAATATTTTAAAAATATGTTGACTTCCGCTTTGCTCTCTGTCGCTGCCAGACGGTCCCTCGGGACCGCCAGCCCCGTCGCCTGTAAAGAGCCGCCTTTACAGCTGAAAGGCGGCTCAACAAACTCCATTTCCATAAGGAAATGTGAGACAGAGCAGGTGAGGGCAGGTAGAGCTCTCTGCAAAGCCCCCAGAGTTTTTTTTTTTACTCTTGGGGACGAAGCAGATGAGGCTCCCTATTTCCCTCGCCGCCGCTCCGGGCTTCGGGAGACCTCTGCCTTTTTGCAGAGCCAGGTGACGAGAACAAGCCTTTTAAAGAAAATTAACAGATTGTTTAATCAAAGAGGATGAGATCTGGACCTGGGACCCTAAATCGCAAGTATTTTCATTGACTTTATAAATGATATTGAAGAAAGGAAAAAAGAAATTTAAAATGGCGACTGTTGAGGCTTGAGAAGGGAAAGCTGAAAGTCCTTCTGTTTCAATAGTTTAACAAGCCACAAAGTAGCGGAATAAATACTGCTGGCTACAATTGAGAAGAAAAAGTTCTACTTTTATGTTTTTTTCTTCCTGGAGATCTGATATTGATCTTGTTTGGAAAGAAGCTTTCTTTTCTTAAAAAAGAGTTTGTCTGTGTGGAAGGATGGCGTTTAAACTAAAAAAGCCAGACAAACAAGCAGCGGGGGGGGGATTCCCCCATTTACAAACTACGTGAACAAGTTTCAAACCTACAGACTCAGAAAAATGATTTTAACTTAATTGAATTTCTCTTGGAGGAGATGGTAAGAAGGGATGAGATTGTGAGCCAGAATCTTGAAAAATTCAAGCAGGAAATTAAAGAATTGATACAATTAAAGTATGACAATTTGAAACAAAAGATTATAACAGTGGCTGATGCCTTTACAGAACTATTTATAAAGATGGATAATAATATTAAGTTATTAGAGTCTAAAATGGAGGAAGTTGATGACAAGATTTATAATTTGGATAATAAAATACAAAAAATTGAAAATGATTTGATAAATATTCAAGACAATAGCTCAGAAGAAAAATTTAAAATGGAAGTTGATCATAAGACTTGCAATGTAGAAAATATAAAACAACGGATTGAAAAAGAAGTTTTAATGATGCAACACAGGTTCACAGAATTTGCGATCAGAATGAGAGGAGTACAGGAAAATAATAGGGATGATTTAAGGAAAATATCTGCTGAAATTCTGGCTGGGATTTTACAGGTTCATCCTAAGGAAGTATTTTGCAGGATTGATAGAGTCTACAGAGTAAATTCTTGGATTGCAAAGCAAAGGCAACTGCCTAGAGATGTGGTGATTTATTTTACAGACAAAGAAATAAGAAATAATATTGTGCAAAAATCTTTTAATTCTACTTTACAACTGTATGGAAGAAAGATTTGGATATATAAAGAGCTACCGCCTAAGATGTTAGTAGATAGAAAGAAATTTGGATTCCTGGTGACTGAGCTTAAAAAACAAAATATTTTATTTAGGTGGGATGTTCCAGTTGGTATAATATTGAGATATCAAGGAGAAAGATATCAATTAAATACTGTTGAAAAAGCGGAAGAATTTTATCATAAGATTTTGAAAATGAGTTCAACACCTTCATGCACAACACAAGATAAGCAGAAGGAGTTGGAAATAATGGAAAAACATCGAGCTACAGAGGTCTTTGTAGATGAATCACCTTTGGATCCTTTAGATGTCTCAGTTGGACTACCTATAAATAAGAGAGAAGCGGCGTTGGATTCTAATGTGATGACTCATCAAGTCACAGACAAGCATGGAAATCAATCAGTTGATACACAACTTATAGAAAAGAAACATGAATGGCGATCTAAGCCACAAAAGCAAAACCAACAAGATCAAGTTATAGATCAGAACGAAAACCGAACAGTTGATATACAACTCATAGAAAGGAAATCAGGATGGAGATCAAACCCACAAAAAGTAAAGAAAAAAAGAAATAGGTCTCACAAAAACAAAAATTTTTAAACTAGGCAACAGCGAAGCCAGTTATCTAAAAGATGATTGAATACATGAAAAGACAGTTGAGGCGAAGTATTGGTTAATATTATCCTGAGGAGAGTGACAGACCTCTGCAATGCTGTATTTTTGGGATGTGAAAAGGGCCTTAAACTGTTGGATTGGAATTATCTATTTTGGATTCTTTGATAAATGTATTATGTTTATGCTGAGTTATATGGCAAGAGAGCTACGTTGGGGCACGCAGAAGATCTGGTTGTTACCCCATTATGATGGTTGGAATTAATAATCTTGAAGAAAGCCACTACTACAGATACTATATGGAATACAATTATAATGTCACTCGGGTGGTTGTTTTCTTTTTTTTATATACATGAAGATATTTATTATTGATGTGGGCAGATGATAACTGAGGATTCCGAACATTCTGTTGGAATTAGGATGTCATGTTACCCTAATATGGGTGATGGAGTTATCAATCCAGTGGAAAGACATTAAAGAAGACATTATATGGATTACAAGTTTAAAGTCATTGATTTTATCTATATAAGGGAATTTTTTTTTAGTAGGGTGGGCAGAAGAATAAAGATATTAAGAATTGTTATGTATGGAAATTTTGTAGGGAAGTGGGTGGAGACAGGCTAGTTTATTGACTGTTTAGTTTAAGAAAAGGGATGTTTAAGAGATATATTTATGGGAGTGGAGGAAATGGACAGACTATGAGTTGAATAAATGTTAAATTAGGATTTATTATATAGTTTTATAGTGGAAGGTTGCTTTGAAATGTTATATTAATATACACATAAGATTAAACGTTAAATTAGGATTTATCATATAGTCTTAAAGTGGAAGGTTGTTTTGAAATGTTATATTAATATACATAAAAGGTTTGATTTAAGAGATATATGTATGGGGAGGAGAAAAAGGGCAGATTATTGTTAAATTGGGAGTTATAATAATATTACTATGCTAAACCAGAAGATATTACACAATGTTATAGTAGAATGTTATTTTGAAATGTATAGTAAAAGGGGGATATAATAATATTATTAGAAAGAAAGAGTCAGTATTTGGGGGATGGAGTAAGGGGATGGTAAAGTATTATATAATCTGTTATGAATTTGGATCTTACTTTGAAGAAGTCACAGGGGGAGGGGTGGCGAGGGGGGGTTAGGGAGAAGGGGGGAGAAAAAAGGGAAAAATCTGTATTTGAAAAACTTTTTCAATAAAAATATGTATATATATATGTTAAAAAATATGTTAAGCCAGCCCGGCTTGCTGAAAAAAGAAAGTTTTAAGGGCACGGCGGAAGGCACCGAGGTCTTGGATTCTCCTTATCTCTGGGGGCAGCTGATTCCAGAGGGTAGGTGCCCCCACAGAGAAGGCCCTCCCCCTGGGGGTCACCAGCCTACATTGTTTGGCTGATGGCACCCCGAGGAGGCCATCTCTGTGGGAGCGCACAAGTCGGTGGGAGGTCATCGGTAGCAGCAGGCGGTCTTGAAGATAACTAGGTCCTATGCCATGGAGTGCTTTAAAGGTGATAACCAACACCTTGAAGCGCACCCGGAAGACCACTGGGAGCCAGTGCAGCTCACGCAGGAGCGGTGTTATGTGGGAGCGCCAGGCGGCTCCCGTGATTACCTGCGCGGCCGCATTCTGGACCAGTTGGAGCCTCCGGGTGCTCCTCAAGGGGAGCCCCATGTAGAGAGCGTTGCAGTAGTTCAGGCGCGAGGTGACAAGGGCGTGGGTGACTGTGCACAGGGAATCCCGATCAAGAAAGGGCCGCAACTGGAGGATCAGGCGAACCTGACAGAAGGTCCCCCTGGCTACAGCCGTCAGATGTTCCTCCAAGGACAGCTGCGTATCCAGGAGGACTCCCAGATTGTGTGCCCTCTCCACGGGGGCCAAAGACTCGCCCCCGATAGTCAGTGATGGAGTCAACTGATTATATCGGGATGCCGGGAACCACAGCCACTCAGTCTTGGAAGGGTTGAGCTTGAGCCTGTTCCTCCCCATCCAGATCTGCACAGCCTCCAGGCACTGGGACATCACTTCAAGGGCATTGTTGGGGTGGCCTGGGGTAGAGATGTACAGCTGGGTGTCATCAGCGTACTGATGGTACTTCACCCCAAAGCCATGGATGATCTCACCCAGCGGCTTCACATAAATGTTGAACAGAAGGGGCGAGAGGACCGACCCCTGAGGCACTCCACAAATGAGAGGCCTCGAGGTTGACCTCTGCCCCCCTGCCAACACGAACTGCGACCGATCTGAGAGAAAGGAGAACCACCGTAATTGTTGAATTCATTCTGGCGGGCTTCTCATGAGAGTTTCAGTTTAGGAAAACACAGGACAAGCGTTTTCTCGGGATGAGAGAGCAGCAAACAAAAGGCTACAATCTCTTTTATTAGTTATCCAAATACAGCATCATCAGAAGGCGTTATTATGGCTACACATCTCATATTACATACAAGAGATAGGAAAGCAATGGTAAAGATGCAAAGCAAAACCTAACTCTGGCTGCTTGGTACCAGATACTACCAGGCGAGAGGCCCATCTCTGTTATCTGATTCTCAGGAATGTGTTTACAAAGAGATAGGAGATGTGTCTGCTTTGCTTCTCAGGAATGTTTATACAAGGAGATATCTTTGCTTTTGCAGGCACAGCCTATGTTATAAACAAAGAGAGAATGAATAGGGCCCTTCAGAGAGTATCCATATGAACCCGCTTTTCATAGTTTGATTATTTCGATGCTAAGCTCCATACAAGTGTCCAACCAGTTAAACTGGTCTATACATGTACTATGGCCACTGCATTCCCACATTTCCTCTGTTTTTGTTTTTTGCAACAGGGTTCAGCTGTGTTGTTATTATGATGTTCTCTTTATGCCTGGGAAACATGCCTATCATCATAGCAAACAAAGCAGGAATATATTGAATACTACAACATACAGAAATAAGCAAAGCAATAATCATGAGTACAGTAGACAATATGTTCTTCAGCCATCTGGTTTCTGCAAATGTTTTTAGCTCACCCATCCTTTTATTACGGTGAACAAAGTTAGTGGAAAAGTGGCCAGGAGATGTCAAGCGAGGTAGGCCATCAAGTTTCTGAGGTGTATTCCAGTTATACATTTCCACAAATCGCTCACACAAATTGTAAATCCATCCGGTTTCAGGCACCCAAGAAAACCACATGTCAGGAGTTTGTAACCTCTGAGTTATCTTGGAAGCCCTATCTTGCAAGTCCCGAGCACCTCCTCTTACCACACCTGATTTGTTCCTCCAGTTCCAGAAGGGCTTTGGTTTCACTTTTCAGGACGTCCTTCCTATTGGAGGGAATAAAACCTTTGCATATTTGCAGAAGGGAGGGGAGACATTGGATACAGCAACAAAGCAAAACAAGCAGTACAATTATAGATACAATATTTGGCATAATTGATTTCAACCAAAAACCATCCGGGAGCCATGACCAAAGAGCAGCCCAGATGTCAATGGCGCCAGATCCATTGGATGATAAGGGATTGTTTTTTGATCAAGTTTTCCATATGTTCTATGGTGTGAGTGATGTTATACTGATAATCAGATACATAGGTACAACAATGTGAATGTATAAGGGCACAATCGCCTCCTTTAGCTAAGGCATATCGGTTTTGCAAGACTACCTCTCTGATTTCAGCCAGTTCTTTATTCATCAGCTTCAGCACCTTGATAGTCTCGTTGAACATATATACTGTCCAGTTATTTAATAAATGAAGATCCCAATAGTTCATTGCCACCCGAGATTGGGCAAGATACCTCTGGATATCTGAGTTTTTAATGAGCTACCCAGTGTCAGTGATGGGTGTGGTTTAGGAAATAGGAGTAGTGGAGTTTGTCCGATTAGCAGCTATTTGAATGTCTTTTACTGTCCCATCATGATTGAATGTAGAGGCTGCTGACATGAAGGATCATGAGATGTAGGGGCAATAGATGCAAGATCGTGACTTAATTCCAAAATCCATGATATATAGTCTCTTTTATGTAATTGTTACAGAGGCCCATTGTCCTTATCCACTCCCCCCTCAGCTGGAAATGTCAATATGGGAACCTTAGGTGTTGGAGTAGACTTAGGTAGAAAGTAAGGACCTTGTGCATAGACAATGCGTTTGTGGCAGGAGCGTTCTTACATGGTCACTTGAGAGTCCCAAAGCTAACAATGTCCAAGGCCATAAACAAATCATAGTCACTTATACGTGTGAAACAAAATTACTAGCAAAATTAGAAAAACAATTCTACTAACATTAGTATGTGTAAGAAAGTGTTAAAATGTATGTGTACAATGTGAAGGTATTTTTTCTCCTGATGAAATCTTCCGCTGTGCGCAGGGGACCAACTTCCGGTGTAGTTCTGCAAAGCTGATGGTCACCACCTTGCGTTAAGAGTCTGTTGCCGGGAGGACTCAGCAAGATGTTTTTTCTCTTAAATCTCAGCACCAGGGGTTTCTCCTTCTTTTTGTTGTAAATGAAATGGTCTTACGTGTCTTCCGGGGATCCAAATGATGCGATCGTTATGCTGGACAGCAGCGTATCCACGGCCCCAGGTAATAAGGTCAGCGGGTCCTCTCCATGCAGGATCAGGTTGTTGGTGGAAATAGACCTTTGGTTTTAGGGCAGCTGATGGATAAGCAGAAAAATGGCGGGTCGCAGCCGATGTGGGAGGCTGTCCAGTCAGGTTAAGGAAGTTCAAAGTATATAAACAAAGATTGAGTTTGTTTTGCATGGCTGGGAGGCCGAGGCATTTTTCCTCTTTCAATTTTATAAGCCAAATTTGTGTGTGATGGACCACTTCTTATAAAAGTCTGCAAAGGCAGTACTGGTGTAGCAGATCCATTGTCAGTTTTAAGTTCAATTGGGCGTCCCATCGATGCAGAAATCCGAATACAATGATTTATTACATGTTTGGTTGCTTCTCCCCTTTGTGGAGACGCCATGATAAATCCTGAATAAATGTCCACGGAAACATGCAAATATTTCCATGGGGCAAAGGATGGGTACTGAGTTACATCCATTTGCCAAATTTCACAAGCTTTTAGTCCTCTAGGGTTACACCCATAGGGATAGAATGAGCTTGTTGACTACAGGTAGGACATTGTTGTATGATGGCAGTCGCTTCAGCTGCCGTGAGACCAAATTGTTTCGCTAATGCTTTTTATTTTGATGAAAATAGGCATGACTGTCCCATGGTGTGATGGAAGATATAACCATGAGCGCAGTTGCAGCTTTGTCATTTCCCTCTTCCAATCTCTGTCTCTGCTACCCACAATATCTATAACCTTCCAATAAACAAATCTCCTTATAACACTAAACATTCAAGTCCTTCTCCCACTGCCATTCTGACTTCCAAGCCAGCCCGTCTGTGCAAACCAACTTTCTCTTAAACAATTCAACTCCTTCTTACATTCCCTGTAACACTGGGTTCTTTGCATACCAGTCTTTATTCAAAATAGCACAATTATCTATTCACAGCCTACAATATCCAGTCAATCCTAAAATTTTCTCAACTCTTCAGGTGTTATTTTCTTTCATTAATTAAATGTCCTAAGTATTTTATCTCTCTGTCTACATATTGTAATTTCTAACTCATCTCTGTGATAATTCCTAAAAATGGCAGCAGTTTATGCTGCTGACAAACAAAAAAACAAATAAACAAACAACAGACAAACAAAGAACAAACATGCCATCTGTTAAGTATGCAAAATGCACGTAGACATAAAAACATTAAGGAGTATTTTGAGTCAATGCTCTGAAATAGAATTGGGTATGAAAGTATTTAAAACGTCAAAAATGTTCAGAAGGAAAAAAATCAAAATTGCATTCTGAGCCGTTCAGTGCTCTGCAAAGGCAGGTATCAGATATCACCCTTTCACTCCCGCCTTTCTCTGGCTCGTTCTCTGAGAGAAAAAAAAAATGGTTAAAAGTACAAAGTAGCCCCCCCCCCTTTTTCGTGCCTCTCATCTCCCAGGGAAAAAAGGGAGGGGGTGAGGGAAAGGAAAAATTTTTTAAAACAGACCAAGCCTCCCTTCTCCTCGGAGGGCAGGGAGAGAAAAGAAAAAAAGTGCTTATACACAAAATTACATTTCATGCAATCCAATACACACCCATTCAAATCTGTACTGCAATCAGACCTTTTATATAATACATCCTTCATGCGAATCAGTCATTCAAATTATTTCAATGAACTAGTTTATTCCCAAAACAGTGAAAAACTTTCAGGCAACAGTCTTAATCACAAAAAGTGATATGGGCCCATAACCATTGCCCGGTTTTCCACAGTTTCAAGTTCAAACCCAGTCAATTTTTGCTGGCCAGCCAAGCATATCAATTCCACACACTATCATTATAGATGCACATCAACAAAATATTTTTAACAGAAATCACTTCAAGTTGATTAGTTCAAATTATCTGAGTCTTCCCATTTAGACAGGCTCCAATTTTATTTCCTGCTAAACCCCGGGTGGGAAGAACAATAAACAATTTATTTATTTATTTATTTATTTATTTATTCAGCCTGAGAAACATACTGAGAATCAGAGATCAAATTAAAAGCTTGTTGAGAAAAAGTGTGAAAGCTAAGATAGTCGCAGACAATTAGTGTAAGATTCTTTCCAGATGTCCTTGTAAGCAGTGGCTCCTCTGGAGAAAATCATTAAGCAAGTAAACCTAGGATCTTTAGGCAAATGATATGAAATACAGCTTACATAGTCAGTTAGAGCACACTGAAGAGATGAATCATTCCGAAGACAAAAGTAAAAGTCAGATTTTGAGATAGAAAGAATAATATTTATTAGATCAGTTCCATTTCTTCGACAGTCTGGATTACGTCCCAAGGTTATAATTTCAGCAATAGCTTAAATAAAGGGTAAAACATTTTTAGATGGTAATGAGACAAATAAAGCAATGTACTTTTTGCTGTTCTAAAACAGAATTAAATCTCCTGGCTTTTTCTTTTAGTCAATAACTCAAATAATGGACTAAGTAAATGCATAGGTAAAGAGAAATATGAGCAGTCCCAATTAATAGTACCCAGTAATTGTTGCAAATTTAACTTTGGGTAACTTTAAAAGCCGGAGCAGAAAGAGATTGCACATACAGATAAGGAGCTGTATTTTCTCTGGGGCAATGTGCAATTCATTTACACATAAATCATTTTGTATTTTCAAAAAGCCAATTAGGTTGTATTTTTTGTGCTCCAATTAAAATGTCATCTATACGATGATCCTGACACACTTTAATCATATCTGCCAAATTAAGATTTTTTCCCAGCCCAACAATAGCTTTTAAGTGGTGTTGTTTTTTAGCTTTCTTTCTTTATGTTAGAGAAGGCTTGTTGACGCTTGCCAGAAACAAGCATTTTTCTGAAGGCTTGTTAAGCACATTCAGAAGAAGCTTGCAAAATTGCAGCCGGCAGACACACTGAAAGCATTTCAGCAATTTATTCTATCCATCCCCCTTTTTTTGTCTAACTGTTTCTTTAAATTCTGCTTAGTGGGGGTGTAACTGACTCCTTCAGAATGAGCTGATGTTTAATTTCATGCCGTGCGTCTGCGTGGGTGATTTAACGTGAGAGCAATCTCTCAACAAAGTCTGAAAAGGAACTATTAACAGTGTCCTGAAGGCTTTTATTTATTTATTTTTTAATGTATCATAAAACACTCTATAACTAATCTCCAGAGTGCAAAAATTTTTTTCCAGGGCTGGGGAGGTTTGTGGAGGCATGTTCCCATCTGCTTCCACATATTCACTTTTAAAGAGCCCTTTTATTGCCAAAAGTATTTTAGAAGGTAGATCAAATTCTTTTTTTATCACGGGCAGGACTTTCCCGTTATCTTTTTTAAAAACAATAATATTAGTCTTGGATATCTCACCAAGCTCTTCAGATACTGCGTCTGCTGCTTGGAAAGACCTCCCCCTATACTCACGAAAGATTGTCGCCGTGTTTCAGGCAAAATCGTGGTGCACAGCCTCTTCCAGGCGGTGAGAACAGGGGTTCCAAGAGACGTATAGCCTCAAGGGCTATCATGTCGGGGTACCTGGCAATTTTGCCTCCATACTCACGATTTATGGGAGGGTGCTTCGTCCGCAGACGACCGGCCCTGGTTTGCAGAGGCTTCTTCCAGCCGAATGAGTATGAAATTACCAAGAGACATATAGCTACAAGCAGGGTTATCACGTCGGGGTCACCAGATGTTGAATTCATTCTGGCGGGCTTCTCATGAGAGTTTCAGTTTAGGAAAACACAGGACAAGCGTTTTCTCGGGATGAGAGAGCAGCAAACAAAAGGCTACAATCTCTTTTATTAGTTATCCAAATACAGCATCATCAGAAGGCGTTATTATGGCTACACATCTCATATTACATACAAGAGATAGGAAAGCAATGGTAAAGATGCAAAGCAAAACCTAACTCTGGCTGCTTGGTACCAGATACTACCAGGCGAGAGGCCCATCTCTGTTATCTGATTCTCAGGAATGTGTTTACAAAGAGATAGGAGATGTGTCCGCTTTGCTTCTCAAGAATGTTTATACAAGGAGATATCTTTGCTTTTGCAGGCACAGCCTATGTTATAAACAAAGAGAGAATGAATAGGGCCCTTCAGAGAGTATCCATATGAACCCGCTTTTCATAGTTTGATTATTTCGATGCTAAGCTCCATACAAGTGTCCAACCAGTTAAACTGGTCTATACATGTACTATGGCCACTGCATTCCCACAGTAATACGGTACCCCCCATCCCCAACTCCTCCAACCGGTGCAGCATGATACCATGGTCGAGAGATCTAACAGGGCTAGGACAGAGGAGTAACCCTTGTCCCGCGCCCTCCAGAGATCATCTACCAACGCGACCAATGCCGTTTCCGTGCTGTGCCCAGGCCTGAAACCCGACTGGAACGGATCTAGATAAGACGTTTCCTCCAGGAATTGTGGAAACTGTCGCGCGACCACACTCTCAACAACCTTCACCACAAAGCGAAGGTTGGAGACAGGACGGTAGTTGGCTAATACTGCCGGGTCCAGGGAAGGCTTCTTGAGGAGAGGCCTCACCACCGCCTCTTTCAAGGCAGTGGGGAAGTAACCCTCACTCAACGAAGCGTTGATAATTCCCTGGAGCCAGCCTCGTGTAACCTCCCAGGAAGCCAGTACTAACCAGGAGGGACACGGGTCCAGTAAACATGTGGCCGCACTAAGTCTCCCCAGAATCCTGTCCACGTCATCAGGAGTCACAGAGTCAAACTCTTCCCAGATAATGTTCTCAGGACTATTCCTCGTCACCCTGCCCGAATCTACCCAGTCAGAGTCCAAATCCCCCCCGGATCTGAGCGATTGTGTCATACAGGTATCGTCCGAAATCCTCAGCCCTGCCCTCCAGGGGGTCCTCCCGTGGAGGAGGGAGCAGGTCACCCTGAACAGGGCAGCCGGACGATTCTCTGATGACGCAATAAGAGCGGAAAAGTAATTAAACTTTGCCGCTTTTTTTTTTTAATTAACATAAACAAACATAAAACACAAATACATGTAAACACTTATACATTAACAAAGAGTCAATCGACTAACTTCTAGAACACCTTCGCATCGGTGATTAATGTCCATTTAACCAATTTTCCTTAATCATACTATTTACAAATTCACTTGCTTATACCTTAATATATTCATTGAAGTTCAGCAGTATCTTTCTACAAACATATTAACCATTTATTTATACAATCCTACGGCTCATCTCATGTATCTATTTCTACAATTCTTGAGTTATGTTCTCCTAATGTCCTATGTTGTTGGCCCTATCCTTCTTTCTAACCATGTGTACCATTTTTGCCAAACTAAATAAAAGTCAGTGTTCTCTTTATCTTGGAGCTCTTTTGTGAGCCTATCCATCTCTGCGCATTCATTTATTTTTGTTATTATTTTTTCTTCTGTTGGTATTATCTCGGATTTCCAATTCTGAGCGTACACTATAAGTGCCGCTGTCAATATGTGGATGGTAAGATATTTTATCTCCTTGGTACACTGTGGTGTAGTCATTCCAAATAGAAAGAATTCTGGTTTCATTTCTACACTTTGCCTCGTTGTTTCTTTGATTATTCTCTTAATCTCTTGCCAGTAGCGTTGTGCCTTCCTGCAAGACCACCAGAGATGGTAATATGTCCCCATTTGTGTCTTGCACTTCCAACACATTGGTGATGTGTTTGGAAACATTTTAGCCAAACGTGCCAGAGGAAGGTGTCATCTATAAAATATCTTGTATAAATTTTCTTTGTATGGAATCGACAGTGTCATCTTATAATTTTCTGCCCATAGCTTGTCCCATCTATCCAACTCTATATTGTGACCTATATTTCTTGCCCAGCTTACCATGTTTTCTTTCACTGTTTCCTCCTCTAATTTATACCTTATTAAATATCCATAAATTTTAGATATTATTTTCTCATCTGTGCCTTTTAAAATTTTATCTAGTTCACTTGGTTGGCTTTGAAAATCATAATGTCTCCGGTCTGCTGTATATTTTGACTCAATTTGAAGATATGGCCACCAATCAATCATAATGCCTCGTCTTTCCAGTTCTTGTCTCGTAAGTAGGTCTCCCTCACTACTCAACAATTCTTGATATTTCCGCATCTTTCCTATTTCTATAGTGTTTGGATAAATTAGCGCCTCCATAGGCGACAACCATCGTGGGATTTTACTATAGTGTTGCCTTCTGATATCTTGCCATGTTTTATATAGTGCACCTCTTATTACATGTCTCTGGAAGTACGGATGTTGCTTGTCTGTGCCTTCCCACAGAAAGTCATGCCAACCTCGACTCAGATCAAATCCCTCCAAGTATAGCGTTCTCCTATTTGATAGATCTATCCATTCTCTGATCCAATTCAACACCGCTGCCTTGTAATATAGCTCCCAGTCTGGTAGACCTAGGCCTCCCTTCTCCTTAGTGTCCTGTAAGCATCTTATTTTAATTCTAGTTTTCTTTCCTTGCCAGATGTATTTCATTATTGTCTTATTGAGATCCTTAAAGAAATCTTTTCCCGGACCAATTGGTATCACTTGGAAGAGATATAGGAGTCTTGGTAATATGTTCATCTTTACAGACGCTATTCTGCCAAGAAATGATAGTTGTACCTTATTCCATCTTTCCAAGTCTTTTCTAATTTGCTTCATCAATTTAATGTAATTGTCCTCTCTAATAGTTGTTGCTTTTGTAGTAAGCCAAATTCCCAAATATTTTACTTTCTTCGCAATTTGCATTCCTAATTCTTCTTCTAATTTTTCCTCTTGTGTCATTGTCATATTTTTGGTCAAGACTTTGGTTTTTTGTTTATTGATCTTAAGCCCTGCCACTTTGCCATACTCCTCTATCTTCTCTAATAATTTGACTCCCGCTACTTCCGGTTGTTCCACTATGAAGACCACATCATCCGCAAAAGCCTGTAGTTTATACTCCTCATTCCTTATCTTCAGTCCTTTTATTTCTTCTTCCTTTCTTACTTCCTTTAGAAGGACTTCCAGTGAGATTATAAACAGTAGAGGCGATATCGGGCATCCTTGTCTTACCCCCTTTTGGATGCTTATTTTTTCGGTCATATCTCCATTAATTATAATTCTCGCTGTCTGGGAAGAATATATTTTCTTAATCATTTTCAGGAATTTGTCGCCGAAATTCATAATCTGCAGTTGTGCTATAAGGAATTTCCAATTCAAATTGTCGAACGCCTTTTGCGCGTCGAGAAAGATTAGCGCTACCTGATTATTGATGTTTTGCTCGTAGTATTCGAGAACGTTTATTATTGTCCTCATGTTGTTTTTTATTTGTCTCCTTGGGACAAAACCATTTTAGTCGGGGTGTATATAATTATGTATAATTGTTTTCAGCCTCTGTGCTATAATTGTCGTGAATAGTTTATAATCTACATTTAACAGCGAGATGGGTCTATAATTTTGGACTTTAGTCGGATCCGTATCTTCTTTGGGGATGAGTGAGATAATTGTTTCGGCCCAAGATTTAGGTGTTTCTGCTTCCAGCAGTGCCTCATTGAGAACTTGTAGTAGTAGTTCGTCTATTGCAGACTGGCAGTTTTTATAAAATTCCGTTGGAATTCCATCCGGACCTGGGACTTTGTTGTTCTTCTGTTTCTTTCGGGCTTCCATCAACTCCATCATTGTTATTGGTTTATTCAGTATTTCTCTGTGGGATTCCTCTAATTTCTGGATATTTGCTTTTTGTAGGTATTCCATAATATCTTGGTCTTGAGTCTCTTCTTGTGTGTAGAGGTTTTGATAGAATTCCCTTACTATACGTTTTTTATCTAAATTCATACTATATAGTTGTCCTGTTTCATCCTGCAATTGGTATATTATTCTTTTTTCCCTCTCTTTCTTCAGTCTGTATGCCAGCCAGCGACCTGTTTTGTTTGCATATTCAAAGTATTTCTGCTTGGCCATTTTCATTTTCTGTGCGATTTCTGCTTGTGAAATTAAGTTCAACTCATGTTTAGTACGATTCAATTTTTCCCTTGTTGTTTTGTCGTCAGGCTGTTTCTGTAATTGTGACTCATATATGTTGAGTTCTTCCATTAATTTTTTCCTCTTTTGTTGTTTATCTTTATTTTTTTTTGCTGTGTATGCTATTGTGAGGCCTCTTATATAGGCCTTAGTAGTGTCCCACAGATTCTGTACTGAAGTCTGCTCCTTTGTGTTTATTTGATAAAATATTCTAAGTTCGTTCTCCATCATCTGCACATAATCTCTATCTTTTATTATTCCAGTGTCCATCATCCACCTCTTCTGCTTTCGCTGTCCTCTCCATGTTATTTTTATAGGATTATGGTCGGCCCATGTATTCGGTATAATTTCGATGTCTTGTAGATCCTTCCTGAGGTCTGGCGTCATCCAGGCCATGTCAATCCGAGACCATGACTGGTGTGGGTTTGAGTAGAAGGTATATTGTTTGGTTTGTTTGTTGGCCTCTCTCCATCCATCATGTAATTGCAATTCTTCAGTCATATCCTTAAATGTATCCGGTAAGATTCTTTTTCGAGTCTTACTTTGTTTATTACTTCGATAGTCATCTTGTATATTCACGATTGCGTTGAAGTCTCCGACAACACAGATATTTTCGTACTCCAAATCTTTAATTGTATCATGTAGTTTCTTGTAAAATTCTCTCTGGTTTCCATTAGGTGCATAGATAGAAGCTAGCAATATTTTCCTTGTTTCTGTTTGTATTTCAGTTATTAAAATACGTCCTTCCGAATCTGTATATATCTGTTTAGCTTTTAAATGGTTTTTGACATAAGTTGCCACTCCTCTCTTCTTATTATCTCCTAGGGATGTGAATAATTTTCCTAATTTTTGATTCTCCAACAATATTTGTTGCTGTCTTTTAATGTGTACTTCTTGTAAAGTTATCACATCTAAGTCCAATTTTTGCAATTTCGTAAATATATATTTCCTTTTCCTTGGGGAGTTGAGTCCGTTTATATTAATTGATATAATTTTTATTTCTCCTTCCATCTCTATCGAGTTTATCTATTTGTGATTTTCAACTTTGTTGTGTTTCTGGTAACTCTTTGAGTCTTTTCCCTCGCTCCCTCTCTCTCCATTCTTTCTCTCTCCAATCTTTTTGCCTCTTCCTGATCTTTTTCTTCCTTCTCCATCCGCCGTGTCCCGGGTTCCGCTTCTCTCCTTGTCTCCTGTTCCTCTTCCATTGTAAAGTGCTGGTCAAAGAATTCTTGAGCCTTTTCCAGACTATCAATCTTGTACTTTCTTTCATCCCAGGAGATAAGTAGGCCTTCCGGTAGTAGCCAGCGGAATTTTATTTTAAATTTATTTAGCTGGGTGATCAGGAAATTATAATTTCTTCTTTGATCTCTCGTTCTTCTTGGTATTTGTTTGAGAGTTATGATTTCTCTTCCCTTGTGCATGATTGTCTCTTCCCTCATCTTCCTGTAGATCTCTTCCTTAATAGATTTTTTCGTGAATCTTATGTGAATTTCTTTGGGTAATTTGTTTCTTCTTGCGTAGTTCGTGTACACCCTATATATTTCATCCATTCCATTTCGCAGTTCATCCTTATCCACCTGGGTTGCCTTTGCCAGTATCTCAATCATTATTTCACTTAGATCCTCATCCTTCTGCTCTTCTACATTTTGAAACCGTAAGTAGAATGATGCCTTTACCATTTCCAGATAGGTTAACGCGTCCTCAGTTTCCTTATTAAATGCCCCATGGTCTTGTTCCATTCTTTCCATTCTGTTGGTCGCATATTCTACTCTTTCTTCCACCTTTTGGATCCTCTGCTCGTTTTCTGTTATGTTTTGCTGAATTTGTTCTATCTTCTCATCCATATTTTTGATGTTATCTTTAATTTCACTCACATCTGACCTCAATACTTCATGATTTTTCTTGGTCTCTTCATGATTATGTGCCATGGTTTCCTGCATTCTATTCATGCCTTCCTGGATCATTGCTAATGCGGAGTGGATGTTCTGTAGGGCAGGGCTCATCTTCTCCTTTTCTGTGGTTTCAGTTACTTTCTGTTGAGCTGGTGAGGTCATAAGTATCATTTGGCCCGATGGTGTTTTCTTACTTATTTTAGCTGTTGTCGTTATACTTGTGGTCGCCATTATTATCTCTTTTTTTATTCTTTCCCCGATTTTCATATACTGGTCAATATTTCTAGGTCTGTTTTAAAATTTCACCCAAATTTATTTTTCGCTTTTTTCCAGGCTCCTTTGTACTTATAAATCAATCAGCATGGGAAGCTAAGTGGGAGGGTCGAGGGAAAAATGTAACATTCTAGCACTCCATCAGCTAATTCTCCCCGGTATTAAGTATTTGAATAAGTGGTATATTAGTAAGTAGGGGGTAAGTGCAATATGATTTCTCTCAGAAGGTAAAGGGATGTAGTTAATATAAATGTATCTAATATACTATGGACTAAATCTTTAATACTAACTATATATAGATCAAATTAATATATCACTTAATCTATTAATATACACTTCTTATAAATAAGGTCATACTATGCAATCAAATGTCAAACGTAGATTCCTTAAGAAATTGTCTAAATATTTATCTTACTTATCTAATTTATCCAATTTATTTTAATTTATATAACATACGTATATGGATATACTTTTGTAATTATAATATAGCTATGTTAAGTATAATATAATCCGGATCTTTGATTCTAGTTTTATTAAGACAAATTAACAAATCATTGAGATTCTAACTATATAAAGACAAATTAATAGAAATTATATTTAGCTATAATAAAATCTATATCTCTGATTCTACATATATAAATATATAAAAACAAATTAATAAGGCAATAATTCACTTAATGGGTACAAGATAAGTATAAGGTAATGTTATGCAGTCATATAAGTATAGATTTCCAAAGCAGTGAGTATATATACACCAAATATTACTTCTTAGTCACTGTTGGTAATTAGTAGTTGGTCTTGGTAGTATCTTGTATTCTGGCAATCTTTATATCAAATATCCAATTATAGTTCAAGTCCACTTCCTTTCAACTTTCAATAGTTTCAATATAATATATCCATGTATTATCCACTTGTTCCGTAATCCTCAGTTCAAGTCCTCACCGGGATAAGCCGTGGCAGAAACAAAAATTATAAATCCAATGTATTTCACGTCCGATCGTACTTTTTCCTCCCTTTACTTTACTTTTTGTCCAATACACACCGATCGTGCGCCAAAAGTATCAAGCGTCTGCTTCCCCAAATAACTCAATCCAATAGTCCCGTTGCTTTATTTTTATATATACTTTATTGAGTTTTAAAAAAGGTTTTTTTAAAAAAAAATAAAATATCAAATCTCAGGTAACATCTGAGGTATCGTGCGATTACATATATACAGTATATACACAGCAAGTATCTTCAAATCAATCATTATTATTAATCATTTTTAGAAATAGGTATATCCTTATAGTCATATTCTATTATTCCACCATATGTACCACCTTTGCCAAACTGCCTTAAATTTTGAATTTTCCTCATCTTTAAGCATACTGGTTAATTTCGCCATTTCTGCACATTCCAAAATTTTATTTATTATTATCACCTCTGGAGGGACTTGTTTATCCTTCCAATATTTTGCGAAGGTTAATCTGGCCGCTGTTATGATATGTATTATTAGTTGTGTCTTGTCCTTAGAGAACCCATCTCCCGTCATTCCCAATAGGAAAATTTCTGGAGAAAATTCTATATCTTCTTCTACTATTTCCTGCAGCCAGGCTCGTATTTTTGTCCAGAACTTCTTTGTCTCTGAGCAGGACCACCACATATGAAAGAAGGTGCCAATCTCCTTTCCACACTTCCAACAAATTCCTGAGGCATTAGGAAATATTTTTGCTAATCTAGCTGGGGCTAGATACCATCTATGAAATATTTTGTAGTGGTTCTCCCTATAAGTAGCAGATTTAGTAAAATTATAATTTCTATTCCAAGCCTCCTCCCAATCATTAAAATTTAGTCTGTGGCCAATATTTTTTTCCCAAATGCTTAGTTGGTTCCTCGCTATCCCTTCTGCTCTGTCTTCGCCTAATAAGAGGTTATAGAATCTGGCTAGCATTTTCTTTTCCATCCCCAGCATAATTTTATCTAAATTGTTGTACTTCATCTCTATCCCAAATTGATCCCTATCTTTTTGATATCTAGAGCTTATCTGCATGTAACTCCACCAGTCCAAATTAAAGCCTTGATTGTTTAAAGTTTCTCGAGGTCTAAGGGTACCATTTCCATCTAGTATGTCTTTGTACGTGCCAAATTTTCCAATATCCCTTTTATTAGCAGCAAGCAACGCCTCTGTAATTGAGAGCCAAATCGGAATTTTGGTATAAAATCTTTGTCTAATTTCTTCCCATGTTTGGATCAGAGTCTCTCTTAATTTGTGTCTGTGAAAATGTAATTTCTTTTTATTCTTTGGACCCCATAAATAAGCATGCCAGCCTGCCTGTAGATCGTGGCTTTCTAATGTCAGAATTCTCTTATTTTGTAATGTGACCCAATCTTTGATCCATACTAATTTGGCCGTGTTCTGATATAATTGCCAATCCGGTAATCCGAAGCCGCCCATGTTTCTTTTCCCTTGCAGCGTTTTATATGCAATTCTTGCCTTCTTCCCTTCCCACAAAAAATCTCGCACCTTCCTTTCCAAATCTAGAAAATATTTTTTATCCAGGTTCACCGGAATGGTTTGAAACAGAAATATGATTTTGGGAAGAATATTCATTTTAATTGCTGAGATCTTACCTGTAAAGGATAATTTTAGTTTCTTCCATCTATCTATATCCTGTTTTATTTTTTGTAGTAATGGATTATAATTGTCCTCTTTTAAGGAGGAATACCTTACAGTGATCCAGATTCCCAGATATTTTATCTTCTTTGTTATTTGCAGTTCCAGGGACTTTTCTAACCGCTTCTTGTTCATCTCCTCCATATTTCTTACTAAGATTTTGGTTTTAGTTTTGTTAAGTTTAAAACCAGTGACTTCACCATACTGTTGTATTTCCTGGAGTACCTTGGGACCAGATTTTAAGGGATCTTCCATTATTAAGGCCACGTCATCCGCGAAGGCTTGTATTTTAAAAATTTCTTTCTTAATTTGTAATCCTTTAATTTCTTTGTTGTCTCTAATCTTTCTTAATAGAATTTCCAGCGCCATTATAAAGAGTAAGGGGGACAGGGGGCATCCCTGTCTGACTCCCTTTTGTATCCAGAATGTCCGTGTCTTATCCCCATTTATTAATATACTTGCTCTCTGTTTATTATATATATTTTCAATCATCTTTCTAAAATTTGTGCTGAATCCCATCAAATCAATTTGGTTAATCATGAATTTCCAATTTAAATTGTCGAACGCCTTTTGGGCGTCCAAAAACGCTAACGCCAGCTGTTTTTCCGGGTGTTGTTCATAGTATTCTATAACATCTATTATTGTCCTCACGTTATCCCTCATTTGCCTCCCTGGGAGGAATCCTTTCTGATCGCTATGAATCCAGCCATTTAAAATTTTTTTTAGTTTCTCCACAATTATACTAGTGAATAATTTATAATCTGAATTTAACAGAGAAACCGGCCTGTAATTTGCTATCTGTTTTGGGTCAGCACCTTCTTTCAAAATGAGAGTAATATAGGTTTCCTTCCAAGAGTCTGGGATTCTTGTACCCACTAGTACCTCATTGAATATGTTCAACAATTTTAATAGTAGTTCTTCCTCAAATTTTACGTAAATTTCCCCCGGGAGTCCGTCTGGACCTGGTGTTTTATTTTTCTTTATTTTGGCAAGCGCAGATTTAAGTTCTTCCATTGTGATTTTATTATTTAACATTTCTCTCTCTTCTTCTGCTATCTGTGGCAAGTTAGCTTCCATCAAGTATTGTACAATTTTGTCTGGGTCAATCACTTCCTCTTTATATAAGTCTTCATAAAATTTTCTCGCTCTTTCTAACTTATCCATTTCTTTTGTCAGAATGTCCCCATTGATGTCTTCTAATATAAGAATCTGATTTTTTTCCTGTTCTTTTTTTAATCTATATGCTAGCCATCTTCCCGACTTGTTGGCGTTTTCAAATTGATAGTGTTTTATCCTCTTAATTTTTTGTGCCAGCTCTTTCTGATCCAGGACGTTAAGGTTGTGTCTTGCCATCATCCATTTTTGTTTGGCCATCTCGTCTCCCGGGTTTTGTTGTAATTTGCTATCTGCTTCTTCCAAGTTCTTATTATATTCGTCTCTAACTTTTCTTTCTTCCTTATTCTTAAATGCCATATATGAAATCGCTACTCCTCTCAAATACGCCTTCATAGTATCCCATACAATTTCCTTCGCCGTATCTTGCCTGCCGTTCTCAATGAAAAAGCGCTTGATTTCTTCATTTAATTTTATTATAAAATCTTTTTCATTCAAGAGGTTAGATCTTAGACTCCATCTTTGTTGTCTCCTCTTGTTAACGTAGTGCCAATGTATTTCCAGAAATTTATGGTCTGTCCAAGAATTTATGCTTATATCTGCTTTCTTAATTTCTAAACCTAATTTTCTAGTAGTCCAAACCATGTCAATTCTAGACCAAGAATTCTGTGGGTTTGAGAAAAAGGTATAGAGAGTCGTGAGGATGTAAAGAAAAAGGTATAGAGAGTCGTGAGGATGTAAAGTACGCCATATATCAATTAAGTTGAGTTCATCAACAAGATCAAAGAAGCTTTTTGGCAGCGGTAATCTTTTATTCCTTTTTCTCTCACCACTTTTATAGTCTTTCAATGGATTAACAATTCCATTAAAATCGCCTAGCATACATATTTCCAGATGGGCCCAGTTCCCTAATTGTTCATGTAGTTTTTTATAAAATTGTCCCTGTTTCTCATTTGGAGCGTATACTCCCACTAACAACATTTTTGCATTAGCTCTCCTAATTTCTACCATTAAAATTCTCCCTTTAGTATCTTTATGTTTTAATTCTGCCTCGATTCCCTTTTTCACATAAATCGCCACACCCCTTTTCCTTTTCTCCGCTAATGACACAAATAACTTACCAAATTTAACAAATTCTAAACGATTTGCCTCATCTTCTTTTATGTGGACCTCCTGTAGACAAATTATATCTGGATTCTGTTTTGTCAATTTTGATAGGATTATCTTTCTTTTTTTATGGTTGTTTAAGCCATTGACATTTAAGGATATAATTTTTAGGCCGTCCATTTCTTATTTTGTGTCCGGGTTCTAGTTTTTATTTGTCTTTAGGGTTACCGCTCTTACTGGTCTGGTCTTTTTTCCTTGCCCTTCCGCTTCTTCTTTTTTCTTCTCCTCCTCTATATCTTCTTTTGTAGTTTGCTCTTGTGAGGTCTCTTCTTCCGTATTTACTGTATCGAGCTCTTCTTTACTAGTCTGTTCTTCTTCTCCTCCTCTTATTTGTTCTAGGAAGTCTTGTGCTTCAGATAAACTATCGATTTTAACTTTTCTTCCTTGCCATGACACAATCATCCCCTCTGGCAGAATCCATCAAAATGTGACATTCCTTCTATTTAAGTAGCTCGCCAGGAACCTATAGTTTTTCCTCACTTCCCTCACTCTTCTAGGTACCTGTTTTAGGATATTCACCTCCTTTCCTTGGAATTCAATCTTTTCTTCTCTCGCTATGTTGAGAAGAATATCCCTCACTTTCTTTCTGGCGAACTTCACGTGGACCTCCCTGGGAAGTCTATTTCTTCTAACATAGTTCGTTTGAACCCTGTAGACCTCATCAAGTTCTTTAATAATATCTTGTTTGTCCTGCTGAAGGACATCTGCTATCAACCCGGCTATTTTATCACTTAAGTCCTCCTCCTTCTCTTCGTAAATATTTTGGAGGTGAATGTAGTATGAGGCCTTATCCATTTCCAGCTGTAGCAGGGACTCTTCAATTCCTTTGTGTTGTATCGCATATGTTCGGTCCACCATGTCTAATTTTTTCTCGCTTTGATCCATCCTCTGTTCTACATCTTGGATTCTCCTTTCATTATTCGCTATAGAGGCCTGAATCTCAGACATTTTTGCGTCCAAAACATGAATATCTGTTTTAAGTTCAGAATGACTATTTAGCAGTTTCTCCTGCATTGCAAGCATGGTTTCTTGAATCATGAATAGCGAAGATTGTACTGTTTGAAGGGTTGGAGTTGGTGGTGGCTTATCTGACTTTTGCATACCTTCTAAGGGTTTCTGAATTACCGGGGACAGTGTTGTTAGAGCAGGGTTAGATGGAGCTTTTTTAACTGATTTCAAAATTGTCGAAGTCATTGTTGCCATTTCTTTCAGGGTTATCTTTTGTTCTTTTATAATTTTCTCAATATTTTTCCAAATGACCATTCAATGATTTTGCCCTATTTACTTTATCGATTCCTCTTCTTAAATCTATTAAGGGATTTCCTATCTTAATTAATTAGTATCGATTCCTCAATTCAGCAAACTATCTTCCTTAAATCAAGCCTTATGGATATTGTAGTTGTTATATAACTAAATTCAAATCTTAATATAAGAGTTAATATAAGTCTTAAATATCAATATTCAAAGCTTAATATATGAAATTAAGATAAATAGATTAATAAATATTGTAAATATTGTCTATAAAAATAAGTATTCTATAATAAATAAATGTAGCTAATATAAGTAGATAGATATTGATTTAAATAACTATATATATAATATAAATATAATAGATGTGATTATATAATTAATTTGTTAATTTTAAATCCAAATCCTTATATATAAGTATATAGACATATAAATACCTTCAATAACAGCAAGATAAGATCAATGTTTGGATTCTATACTCTATATTCCTTAGCTATTTATGGTTAATTCTCATTCGTACTATTATTCAAGAGATAATCAAAGTTCCAATATTAGAGATCCAATTAATCAATTAATCAAAAGACGTAAAAAATGGAAATCAGAATGTCATCAATTATATATATCTTTAGTTGTATAAGAGTGATGTCAGCCAAGTCATAAATCCTCTTCTCTCCCCTCTCCACCTGCTTCCAATGCGTTCCGGCAGTTCTCTATGGTGGATCCTGCTGCTAGATCGTCCTCCTGTCAATCTTCTGCTAACTCCCTTCTTCAAATCAATGATGGCTGCACTTCCTGTTTCTTTGCAATACTCACAGGAATAAAAAATTCAGAGGATCAGAGTCTCAGTCTCTTGCTTGCTTGCTTTTCACTCCGCTTCCAATCACAGCGCCAGCCGCATCAGCACTCGCCCTCCTCTCCCTCTCACCACGACCTCCAGAACTCTTTATACGAATAAAAACTGCTCTCTGCATATTCCTGGTCGGCTTGACGGGTCTCCGCCGATATAATCCGCTCCCACTCTCCGTCGCCGCCTCACTCGATCGAGAACTCCTCACCTGGCTCCGCCGACCTCTCTCTCCACGCCAAACGCTTCAAAGTATGGAAAAGTGGTAACCTATCTGGCACAGCACCTCAGATCTTCCTCTTAGCTCCCATCTTTTTTGCTGGCTATTGCGGCTTCAGGCCAGCCATTAAAGGGCCGGCTCGCCGCGTTGGTTCGACAGAGCTGCCGGGTCCAGCGGGAGGTGGTTGCGCCCCACACTCTCGCTCGCCCGGCTCTCTCTCTTGTCCGCAGGTCTCTCCGGGATCTGCGCCCCTAAGGGGTCCCCAAAACGCGGTGATAAAGAGTGAAAGGGAGCGGAGATCGCCCACCCAACACCCTGTCGCCTCAAGTCACCAACCGGAAGTCTCATTTTATAATATAAAATGATTATACTTTATAATAAAGTCCCGTTGCTTTATTATCCAATTATCCAATTAACTCGATCAATAAACTCGATCCTGTTAAGGAAGCCTTTATCTGGATTGTCCAGTAAGTATCGGCAACAATGTTATAAGTTCTAAGTTGACTGCGTTCTCCCTGCCGTTGCTCAATATGGCTTCACCGTCCTTTCTTCTATGGATATCCGGGGCTCTAAAAGTCCTCCCGTTAAGTCTTTTAAGTTTTCAGAGACCTTCGCTCTCCCAGCTTTTTGTTATGAAGCTCTGGTTATCAATCACACACTTCGTTCAACCGTATTCCCTCTGGATTCTTTCGGATTCCACTGACTACCAGATTACGCACTGTCACTTTCAATATGGATTCCTCCCCTTCACTCCACTTATCGGTCGCCGCTTCTCTTTCTCCTCTTTTACTCAAGGGTTCCTTCCGCCCGCTTTCTCCCAACCGTTAGAAAATGCAGATATACCTTTTCAATCTTTAATCCTCACTTCTGTTTTCACCGATGCTTTTCTTTTTCAATCTTCGCTTCCCTCTTAACAGCTGTCAGCGTTTCTGGCCAGCCGGGCGGCTGGTTCTTCCTCGTTCCGAGTTAGAGGAGTTATCCTGAACCTTCGGGGGGATTGCCGCCCTCCCCGAGGTCCTCAGAAATTTCCCCTTCTTCTACCGACCTCTACGGGGTCGGTAGCGCCGAAATCAGCGCCCGCAGCGAGGATATTAGGGGCTTTGGAAACGGAGCACCGTTCCTTTCGTCCCTAACACATTGACGTCACCGCCGGAAGTCCAAACTTTGCCGCTTTTATCACCACTAGGTAGGTCTTAATATGCGACCTTACCGGTGTTCGATCAGATTCAGTGAGACTGGCCCTCCAACCGGTCTCTAGGTGTCTTTTCCGGCGTTTCATCTCCCTCAGCTCCTCAGTAAACCAAGGAGCTGAGAGGGATCGGCACCGGGTCAGAGGCCGCAAAGGCACAACTCGATCCAAGGCCCCACCAGCTGCCCGGTCCCAGGCGGCCACCAGGTCCTCGGCCGAGTCATGCGCCAGATTCTCAGGAAGTGGCCCAAGCTCCATCTGGAACCTATCAGGATCCATCAGGCACCTGGGGCGGACCCATCTTATTGGCTCCGCCTCCCTGCAGTGGGGTATGGCAGTTCGAAGGTCCAGGCGAAGGAGCGAGTGATCTGACCATGACAAGGGTTCCATGTCTATATCCCCTATAACAAGACCACTCAACCACTGGCCAGAGACAAAAATCAAGTCCAGAGTGTGACCCCCCCCCGTGGGTGGGGCCATGAACTAACTGGGTCAGGTCCATGGCCGTCATGGAAGCCATGAACTCCCGAGCCAACTCAGACATTTCACCAACAGTCGGCAAGTTGAAATCACCCATGACCATGAGCCTGGGTGTATCAACTGCCACCGTGGCTATCACGTCGAGTAATTTGGGCAGGGCCGTTGCCACGTGGCAGGGAGCCAGGTACGCAAGCAACAAGCCCGTCTGAACCCCATGACCCCATCTCACAAAGAGGGATTCACATCCGGCAATCTGAGGCACAGTGGTCTCCCTCAGACCGAGATCTTCTTTAATAATGACTGCCACCCCCCCGCCCCTCCCCTGGGCCCTCGGCTGGTGGAACACTCTGAAACCTGGTGGGCACATCTCAACCAGGGGGACCCCTCCCTCCGGGCCCAACCAGGTCTCGGTAATACCCGCCAGGTCCGCTCCCACCTCATGTATGAGATCGTGGATGAGGGGGGCCTTATTTACCACAGACCTGGCGTTGCATAGCATCAGCCGAAGGCCCAGAACCTGAGTATCTGTGCCACCTAGCATCCGAGATGAGCCTTGGGGACCGGGGCATGCAATAGCTCTCAAACAGTGAGTGCGCACCCCCGACACATGATATGGCCCCCTGCTCACACCATATCTGCCCCTTCCATCGACCGTGCTGATGGTACATCCCTCTTTAAGATAGCCCTCCATCCCCTCCCCAATCCCTCGTCCTGCACCCTCCAAACCGTTACTCTGTGCTGGGCTCGGCTCCGACCTTAGTGGATTCCCCCCCATCCCCTTTGGTCACCACCCGCCTCCCGGGTCCCCTTAAAATTTGATTAAAAGCCTTAATTAAAAAAAACCTCAGACCACGCTTCGAGGCATGCCACCACTCGGGGTTCCAAAACCCGTCCTTGAGGTAGGCCTTCGATAAGTTCGAAGGCCATGTCTGCGAGAGGGGGGCATCTCGCATAGCGAGGAGGGTCGCCGAAGTGTACGCCCAAATAAACATAAGAGGTGGATGTAAGACAGCGACAGGGAACCAAGATGGTAAAAAGAGGGGCAGATATGATGCCAAGATAGAAGTAAACCAGGCCAGTATAACCACCACTCTCTCACAGCGGTGGAGGAGTCTGAAAAGCTGCAATGAATAGGTCCAACGGAACCAGCCGCAACCGTCCTCTCACCGTGGCTAGGCGGAGAACAACCGCCAGTGGAGTCATAGAACAGTTCTTAAGAACATAATGCAGCAGCAGTCCACCAGGACTCACGGCTCTTCAGCCTGAGGCTCCATATCTCTGTCCAATATGCCGAGTCCAATAAAGGCAGTAATAGGGAGTAAAAGTATGAGATGTAACACATCGCGATGGGAGAAAAGCCAGGGATCAGATAGCAGATCAATAAGGAGGAGGATGACAAAGGTCCCAACAAACAGCTGAAGATGAATAGGCAGGGTGGGCCAAACCGAGCCAGGCAGTAGTCCGGGGGGCCCATCAAAGGTGGGGGGGGGAGGCCACAGGGAAAAGCAAGATGTACAATTACCACTTCCCCGCCGGCAAACTCCCAACCCCCCCAGATCTTCTCCAGGTCCACTCACCCCGCAGTGATAGCCTGTCCTCGCAGGGCTATTACAGCCCAGATCTTCCCAGCCTATATATGTAAATACTGAATAGACCAAATGTATATAAGTAGTAAGGTATATATGATATTTATCTTTTATTTTAGTATGTATGGCAAAGATAATGCCCGGACGGTTACACCGTGTCCAATGTTTTAATATGTGTTTAATAAATTTTTTCAAAAAAAAGAAAGAAACTAGGTTGCAAGTACTGTGCGAAACATGACTTCGCAATAGAGAGTGGTATTCATGTGTCTTTCCAAGATTGAGGCGGCTGGGAAAAATAAGGAAGTGCAGCAGGCATCTCTAAGGAAGAAAATGAGAGAACATTTCATATCGAAATCGCACACCATTTGTAGAGACAACGTAAAACAAGCAGAGCAGGAAGCCATAACAAAAGCAATGGACAAGATTTCTGAAAGGCAATATGGCACCACTTCTAAAATGTTCAAAACTGTTTACAGCCTGGCAAAAGCATGCAGACCAATTTCAAGCATAGAGGAATTGATAGAATTACAAACTGAAAATGGAGTAGATCTGGGAATAGGATTGCATTCAAGACCAACAGTTGTGAAAATAGTTGAGTGCATTCAAACGAAATTAAAACCCAAATGTTTACCAGCATCATTGAACAGAATCTGAAAATATGTTTGAACATTGACGAAGTCTCAACAGTATCCTGCAAACCAGTTTTGATAGTTTTTGTAAAAGTTGAGGACTCAGAGGACCCACCAACAATTTTTGTCGAGTTTGTTGAATTGAAGAAACAAGATGCAGAGACAATATGTTCCGCAGTTCTGGAAAGTTTACCTAAGGTTAGGTTTACCCAGGATTACCTACAAAAAAATCTAATAGCATTCTGCTCTGATGGTGCCAGCGTTATGTTTGGGAGAAAATCTGGAGTGAGCACTAGAATAGCAAAAGAGTTTCCAAACATCATCATATGGCACTGCTTGAACCATCTCCTCCAACTTGTCTTAGATGATGCCATAAAGGAAATAAAGCAAGTAAATCATTTTAAAATATTTATTGATAAGATATGCTTTATTTTTCAGCAATCCAATAAGAACCAAATTGAACTTGATGAAATATCTGAAGAACTTGACATTAACATCATAAAGATTGGTAGAGTTTTTGGACCAAGATGGGCTGCCTGTAGTTTAAGGGCAACCATAGCTATGTGGCATGCTTATCCTGAGCCAGGCTAAGATTCGATATTGGGATAAAACTCAATTATTAGAAATCCAAATCTTTGGTCAAGACAGAAGTGCCTCTTCCGTGCCAAGGTGCTGAGATGACAAACGGTATTTGACGTAGGTACAGAATTGTAAAAGGGCAAACTGACCCTAAACAGATACATCCTGTTGTTTAATGTTTATTGCACCCCAAATGTCATGTAGATTCTAGAGAGGAAATACTGTTTTCCTTACTGTCCTCTTTACTGCTTGTGAGGCGCCTTTGAGCCCCTTATCTCCTTTTATTATGTCTTGGGCTCCGGAGCTGAAAACCTGAGCCTGTGGGAACAGGGCTGTTATGTCTTTCCTAGAGATAGATTAAAGGGTAACTTCTACGTGTGAAATGTCGCACTTTTCGTAATAATTTTGCCTTTATACTGTATAAATATCTGGTCAAAATCAGCCATCTTTGTTCAGACCCTTCGCTGTCTTTGGACTGTTTGAACCTTGCGCAATAAACTCTTTCCTGCATTGAAGAGCTTGCTCTAGTCCGTCATTTTTCCTATAACAGCTGGCGACCGCGGCAGGACTAGGTGCAAGGCGATATTTCGCTGAGGACCGTTTCGACCCCTCGGGACCATCGGGAGGTCGCTCCTGAACATTCTCCAGGCGCCACGGAGATACATCTCCGGGAGACAGCAGCGATAACCCTATGGGCCTGACGGTGCTCTGATCGAGTCCAAGAACCCTGCAGTGCAGGAAAGGTGGTCTGAACAAATTCCTGGCCAGGAATCTACGGAGTGGGAGCGTTTTAAGTGAGTATATTGTAAAAGAATTGTACCTGCCTCTTTTGAAGGCAGAAGAAGGGATCTGATCAATCCCTTGGACTCGGGGTAGTTACCCTAACGAAGTCCGTGTCAGGTTGTGTGGGTGGTTAAGCCGTCGCATTTCTCGCTAGTGGCCGTGAGTTTCCGGGGCTACGAGTCGACGGCAGTGTGACAGGATGGGAGGGGCTCAGAGCGTGCCAAATACTCCGTTGGCATGCATGTTAAAAGGTTTTGACAAGTATTTTAGCAACCCTTCCTATCCGAAAGGATCAAAGGAGCGATTAAAATTTTTATGTAAGCATGTGTGGCCATTATTGGGGACAGGGTGGCCCCCGCAGGGATCACTAAGGGAGGAAACGGTGGATAAGTTGTGGGGGGTGATTGTAGTGAATCAGGATAAATATCTTGATCAATTTCAATACATTGATCAATGGGCGAGAGCCCTAACAGAAAAAGCTGAGGATTTGCTGCAGTGTCAGGCTGAAATGGTCAGACTATGTGTATCCAGATCTGGCGGAAAGATTAAAGGGGGGAGAGAAGGGGGGAGAAGTGAGCAAGAAAAAACCCAGGCAAAAAGAGGAGAGGAATATTCAAGAAGGAGAAAAGTATTGACAGAAGATGAGGAGGAGTTAGTTAGACCCCCACCGTATGCTCCATTGTGGCAGCAGCCCCCAGCGCAGCAGCAGCTCCCAGCGCAGCAGCAGCCCCCAGCGCAGCCCCTAGACCAACAGCAGCAGTTGCAAGGAGCTGTAGGAGGAGAGGGAGGTGGAAATCAGAGACGCATGAGCGATCCCGGGGCTAGACCGAAAATCAGGAAAAGTTCCCCGCTGGAAGAAGGTAGTCGGAGTGAAGGAGAAGATCGGGATGATAAGGGGTTGAAGGAAGCAATAGGAGAAGAGCAGGTGGGGGTGCAAACTCGCGCGGTAACAGCTAAGTTGAAGGCTAGCAAGCAAGAAGTTACAGCGCCTTTGCGCCAGGTGGATCAGATAATAGTAAACCAGCAGGGGCAGGTGGAACGTCAGCCCCTTTTTCAATACGTACCGTTTACTACTACTGATCTTTTAAACTGGAAGCAACATTATGGGCCGCTGACTACTAAGCCCACTGAGATGGCGGACCTGTTTCAAACTATTATGTTAACACATAATCCAACGTGGCAGGATGTGCAACAGTTGTTACGCACTCTGTTAACTCCAGAAGAACGAGAGAAGTGGAAAGCGGCAGTTAGGCAGTGTGTGAAAGAGACGTTGCCAAATGATGCGGATGTGCAGCCGGAGGTGTTGGTCCGGGCGCCCGAAATAGATCCGGGCTGGGACCCTAAGGAGGAACAGGACCGGACACGTTTGAGGGAATATCAGAATTTGGTGGTGCAAAGTCTTAGAAGAGCAGGGAAGCCTCCAGTAAATATGTCCAAGCCATCTTTAGTGATGCAGGGCGCGGATGAAAGCCCGGAGAGTTTCCTGCAAAGATTGATTGAAGCGTATGAGTTATATACACAGGTGGATCCAAGGCAGGGGGATAATGTGCGGATGTTGAATGAAAGATTTATAGCTCAAAGTTATGAGGATATACGGCGAAAATTGCAGCGGGTAGAAGGAGCCCTTGGGAAGAACACGACGGAATTGTTGGAATTGGCACGGAAGGTGTATGTCAATAGGGATAAGGTGGAAAAGAAGGAGAGAGATGCTAGAATGCAAAAGAAGGCTGAATTATTGGCAGTAGCACTACAGGGAGGAATGAGTTTCGACCCCAACCCAGGGACTCCCCTGGGCCCTAACCAATGCGCCTATTGTAAAGGAGAGGGCCATTGGCAAAGAGAATGCCCCAGACGGATGATGAGAGGTAGAGGGATGATGAGAAGACCTGAGTTTGGAGCAGGGATGAGGGGGCAGTTTGCAGGGAGAAGGGGAGAACGAGGAATGAGGGGGGGCTTGAATAGAGGATTTGGACAAAGAGGCTTGGGACGAGGCTTTGGTAGAGGAGCTAGAGGGGGTGCCGGACCAAGAGAAGCGGAGAGTATTGGATTGGCAGACATGGTGTGGTCAGATTGACGGGGACCAGGCTTGGAAGAACCCCCGCCTGAGCCGTTGGTTACAATAAGGATAGGGGGCCAGCAGACAACATTTTTAGTGGATACAGGAGCAGGTAGATCAGTTGTAAATAAGCAAATTGCAGCCCCTGGATCACGTAAAATCCAGGTTCAGGGGGTATCAGGACAGATTATGGGAAGGCAGGTCCTAAAGCCTGTGATGTGTGATTTCAAAGGAGCTGAAATCCAGCATGAATTTTTGTACATCCCTGAGTGCCCTATTCCATTGCTAGGCAGGGATCTGCTGAGCAAATTAGGGGCAACAATTTCTTTTGATGAAGGCAGTCAGAAAATGACTATAAGGCATTCTCCGGAGGAGATTTGGAGGTTGATGATAGGGAGACAGGTTGGTGAGAAAGAAAAGGAGGAAAAGTGGAGGATGTTTGATGTGCCGGGTTTGTGGGCAGAGGACAATCCACCAGGTTTTGCAGCACACCACCCTCCAGTGGTGGTTGAGCTAAAGCCGGGAGCAATGCCAGTTAGAATAAGGCAACGTCCCGTTTCATGAGAAGCGATCTATGCTATCTATGAGAGTATACAGAAATATTTGGAAGCGGGTGTTTTGGTGCCTACTCAATCCCCATGGAATACCCCAATTATCCCGATTAAAAAGGCAGATGGGTCTTATCGCCCGGCCCAGGATTTGAGATTTGTGAACCGCCTAACAGTTACCTTACACCCAGCCGTGTCTAATCCATATACTTTGTTAACTTTAATCCCACCCCAGGTGGGGTGGTTTTCTGTAGTTGATTTGAAGGATGCCTTCTTTACAATTCCTATTCATCCATCAAGCCAGCCGCTGTTTGCCTTTGAGTGGGAGAACCCTCATACGGGCACAAAAATGCAATACACATGGACTAGGTTGCCACAGGGGTTTAAAAATTCCCCGACATTGTTTGGAACAGCGCTGGCTAGGGACCTGCAGTATTACATGCCTCAGCAACCGGGGGATACAATTTTACAATATGTTGATGATGTTCTAGTGACAGGACAGACAGAGGATTTATGCTGGGACAATACTAAAATGTTGTTAGACTTGTTACTCGAGTGTGGGTATCGGGTATCAAGGAAGAAAGCTCAACTAGTGAAAGAGAGGGTGAGGTATTTGGGTTATGATATTGAGAAAGGACACAGAGCTTTAGGACCAGAGCGGAAACAGGCAGTTTTGATGCTGGCCGAACCTAGAACAAAGAGACAACTGAGAAGCTTTTTAGGGTTGGCTGGCTTTTGTCGTATTTGGATCCCTAACTTTGCTTTGATGGCAGCACCCTTGTATGTAGCCACCAGGGGCGCCAATACGGAACCCCTTGAATGGGGGGGAGAACAGAAAAAAGCCTTTAAAGATATAAAACTTGCGCTAACCCAGGCGCCGGCGTTAGCCCTACCGAATTTGCAGAAGCCTTTTAATTTATATGTAGATACAAGTAGAAATATTGCAGTGGGGGTGCTTACCCAACCGCTGGGAAGTTGGCAACAACCAGTAGCATACTTGTCAAAACAATTGGATGGAGTAGCACGAGGCTGGCCGCATTGTTTAAAAGTGTTGGCTGCAATTGCAGAATTAATTCAAGATTGTAATAAACTTACTTTTTCCTGTCCTATAAACGTGCACTCTCCCCATGCGGTGCAGTCTGTTTTGGATGCTAAAGGACATTTATGGATTAGTGGGCAGAGATTGGCAAAATATCAGGCAATCATGATTGAGAACCCCCAGGTGCGTTTGGTGATGTCTAATAGGTTGAATCCGGCTACGTTATTGCCAACGGAAGTGGATACCCAACACGATTGCTTACAAGTATTAGACAAAGTTTATTCCACCCACCCTGATTTAACGGACATCCCGTTACCCAACGCACAGTTCAATTGGTACACGGACGGATCCAGTTACATTGTAGATGGGTATCGGGTGTCTGGATATGCCATTGTAGATGATGAAGGAGTGGTGGAAAGCGGACCTCTAGGAAGTGGACATAGTGCACAGGTGGCTGAGTTGTGGGCATTGATACGTGCCTTAGAAAGGGCCAAGGGAGAGACATTGAATGTGTGGACAGATAGTAAATATGCATTCCTTACTTTACATGCACATGGGGCTGTTTATAAGGAACGAGGGTTTAGAGATTCAACAGGGAAAAGTATTTTGCATGGACATCTTATTAGCCGCCTGATTGAAGCCGTAAATAAACCAAAGAAAGTAGCAGTGATGCATTGTAAAGGACATCAAAGAGGAGATGATAAGGTAGCTATAGGGAACAGAGCAGCGGATGTGGAAGCAAGAGAAGCGGCAAAGCAAGAGGGGCCCTTGCCCGATTTATCTGTTTGTGTAGCAATGGATTTAGGGGTTATCCCCCCTGAAATTAAACCAACATATACACAACAGGAAAGTGTGAAAGCAGTGACAGACTTGAAAGCTCAGGTTGAAGATGGGTGGTATGTATTACCAGACAGGAGGATTTTCGTACCAGCCTCAATGGCATGGACACTAGCACGCCTAGCCCATGAAACAACACACATGGGAAAAACGGCTTTAGAATTGGCATTAGGAAGAGATTATTACATCAATGGGCTGGCCGGAGTCGCTGCCGGAACTGTTGCAAAGTGTGTTACATGTGCTAAGGTTAACCCAAGGCAAGGGCCCTTACTGCCCCCTGGTGCCATACCCCGGTCATACATCCCCATGGATTATATTATGATAGACTTTACTGATATGCCTAGATGTGGATTGTTTAGAGCTCTGTTAGTTATGGTGGATATGTATACAGGGTGGCCTGAGGCTTTTCCAACAAAGACCAAACAGGCACGGGAAGAGGCAAGACTATTATTGAAAGAGATAATTCCCAGATTTGGAATTCCTAGTCATATCTCATCGGATAATGGTCCGGAGTTTGTCCATCATATTAACCAGGCAGTTGCAATGGCGGTAGGAATAAAGTGGCGGTTTCATAGTTCATTTCGGCCAGAAGCAGGTAGATGTGTAGAATGAATGAACAGGACTCTAAAGGAAAGGATTACTAAGATTTGTACAGATAGTCACTTAAAATGGCCAGATGCTCTACCACTAGCCTTGTATGCAATTCGAAGCTCACCAAGGGACCAACACAAGTTATCACCATATGAGTTAATGTATGGACGACCGCCAGGGTTGTTAAGAAGGAACTTGGCAGGGTGGCCGGATCTGGGGCATAAGGGGGGGGTTTGGAATATGGAAATGATACAAGAACTTAACAAGCAAGTTGAGAGGCTCCAGCGATATGTGATGGAACAAGTGCCCCCCCCCCCGGTTAATAACCCATTGTCACCCATTCAAACCAGGGGATCAAGTGTGGGTCAAACATTGGAAGAAGGAGCCACTGGAAGGACGGTGGAAGGGACCTTTTACCGTTATTATGACTTCTCCCCTTGCTATTAAGATTGCAGAATCAAAGTCATGGATCCACTGGACACGAGTCAAGGCGGCAGCAGAAACTGGCTGGAAAGTTATCATGGATAAACAAAATCCCACTAAGCTAACATTTAAGCGTGCTCAAAAATAGCTTTTTCTATTTTATATAGGATACTTGGAGGTGTGATCGATTGTGGGGATCCTCAACGGATCATAAGAGTGGACTACATACCCGGGTTGTCGCATTATTTTGGAAGCTGATTAAAGACAAGTGACTGAAGAACAAAGGATCCATGTGGGAGGAGAGTTGGATGTGGGTGTGTTGGGGATTGGGGGTATTGGTTCTGTCGATTATTGTATTTTACAGGTATAAACAGTGGTTTTGTGGACGACCGAGGAGCATCACGGCACCAGCTACTCCAATTCCTAACTGCCCAGATCTTCTCCTGAACACCCACACAGTATAAATTGTTTGGTGACTAAAGAAATCTTGATTGTAATAAGTAAAAGGCGATTTCTGAATGTATTAAGATTTTTTTCTTTCCAATGTGTTGGTTCTGTAATTGTGGATGTGAGTGCTGTTGTTGCGCTCATTGTATAGACTGTGTTTTATGTACAGGGTGTTTGATTGAGTGTGACATAAAGATCATAGAAGAAGTACTAGCACATTATTTGGTGATAGGGTTAGAGACATCTTATTATACACTTAAGGTTAGCCCCACCGTTGAGAGAGCATTGAGGGATCGAAACAAGAAGGACCGGGAGGATGCAGAATATGGTGATCATTGGACTGGGATTATGGATGAGCGGATGGGTAGTGAGACTACGAAGTGAGCCAGACATTCCCATGACAGAAGCAGTAAGTAAGGGGAACTGTGACCCATGCATACGCACAACATTGCAGGGAACACGGGTTTCCAATACTTTGATTTATCACACTCAAAAGCCTGACGGGTGTAGGGAGTACATACCCCAAACCTGTCAGGTAAACAATACCATATATCACATGTGTATGTTGAAAGATAAGGTACAATGTTACAACCCTGCAGAAGCCAAGCAGATTACTACTTATGAAATGTCAATATATACAACAGAATGTGGGAGAGAAGAACTTTTGAATAAGACAGAGTTTAGAAAATTAGGAAATCCAGTAGAGATAACATTTGATGCCTGTTTAGCCATCAATCATAACTGTGATGTGTGGAAGTCAACATGTGGGACATTAGAATGGGAAAGAAGTTATATGTTGGACAAAAAGTATATGTGCCGAAAGCAGGGAGAATGCAGTGATCGGGACACATATAGTTATTGTCCATACTGGGCTTGTGCAGTTATGTGGACAGGAGATCAGCCTGGGGGCTCCCAAAGATGTAAACTGGAAAACGGGGTAGCTAGTAGTAACTGTCAACGGAACCAATGTAATCCTATAAAGATTACATGTACCCCGACAAAATTATGGAAGGAGGACTATGGATTAGGAATTTATGTGAAGGGAAAGGATCCTCTTGTAACCCTTCGATGGTATGTCACTAAAGTTACCAGAGCGACGCAGGATACGAAAGGGTTGTTCTGGTCATATTATTTGGAGATGGAGAAGTTGAATGTACCCGAAATTCCTAGTCATGTAACAAATACCTTTGTCAAATTGGCTGAAGACATAGCCCATACCCTGAATGTATCGAATTGTTTTGTTTGTGGAGGAACTAACATGGGAGAAAAATGGCCATGGGAAGCCCAGGAATTAAATTATTCCAAAGTCTTAGAAATGGATTATAAGGGTAATCTGTCATATAATAAGGGTAAGGATGGAGACTGGACCTTGACTACTAGTTTGGTAGGGAATGTTTGTTTCCAGAGAAAAATTGTGGCAGGCTGTTATCAGGTAGGAAACCTCATATGTACAGGAAAATGGGAAAGTAAGGTATGGTGGTCAGGAGGTAATGCCACAGAGGGAACTGATGAAATGGCCCTGTTTAAGGTAAACGGGTTATCCTTTTTAAAAGATCCAGATAATCAGACCCTTGAATGGCTGGCTCCTGATGGACTATACTGGATATGCGGTAAGACGGCATATGGGGTTCTACCTAAATCCTGGTGCGGAGCCTGTGTCCTGGGACTAATTAGGCCTGGATTCTTTTTGCTTCCCCTTAAAACCCGACAGGTTTTAGGTGTCCCGGTATATGATGAGGTGGGAAACTTAAGACAAAGAAGACATGTAGATACATCGGCAATAGGAAAAGCTAGGGTCGGAGGCAACCAACGTAGTTGGGGAAGTGAAGAATGGCCTGCAGAGCGAATTATTGAGGTTTATGGACCAGCTACATGGGCGGAAGATGGCATGTATGGCTATCGGACCCCTATATACATTCTGAACCGTTTAATTCGTCTGCAAGCGGTGGTTGAAATCATCACCAACGAAACTGTAAAAGGTCTTACTCAATTAGCTAGGGAGAGTGTCAAATCAAGGACATATATTATGCAGAATAGATTAGCCTTAGACTATTTGTTAGCTAAGGAAGGAGGGGTATGTGGAAAGTTTAATTTGACTAACTGCTGTATAGAAGTTGATGAAAGCGGAAAGGTTATTAAGGAAATAACAGACAAAATGGTTAAAATAGCTCATGTGCCAGTCCAGACTTGGAAAGGCCTTAATTTACAGGATATGTTTTCAGGATGGTGGCCAAAGTTACCTGGCCTACAGGCCATTTTTGGCCTGGTGGGATTAATAGCTGCGGGGTGTATTTTTCTCCCATGTATTTTACCTTTGTTTGTTAAAACTATTTCTAAAAGTCTATCCTTGCTGGTGGAACGTAAGACAACTGCTCAGGTGATGGCTATGTGGGATTATAAACGGCTCCAGCAGGAAGAGGACCTGGAGGTGTGACTCGTCTGGATATGTCAGATGAGTCACAAAGGGGGGGTATGAGCCAGGCTAAGATTCGATATTGGGATAAAACTCAATTATTACAAATCCAAATCTTTGGTCAAGACAGAAGTGCCTCTTCCATGCCAAGGTGCTGAGATGACAAACGGTATTTGACGTAGGTACAGAATTGTAAAAGGGCAAACTGACCCTAAACAGATACATCCTGTTGTTTAATGTTTATTGCACCCCAAATGTCATGTAGATTCTAGAGAGGAAATACTGTTTTCCTTACTGTCCTCTTTACTGCTTGTGAGGCGCCTTTGAGCCCCTTATCTCCTTTTATTATGTCTTGGGCTCCGGAGCTGAAAACCTGAGCCTGTGGGAACAGGGCTGTTATGTCTTTCCTAGAGATAGATTAAAGGGTAACTTCTACGTGTGAAATGTCGCACTTTTCGTAATAATTTTGCCTTTATACTGTATAAATATCTGGTCAAAATCAGCCATCTTTGTTCAGACCCTTCGCTGTCTTTGGACTGTTTGAACCTTGCGCAATAAACTCTTTCCTGCATTGAAGAGCTTGCTCTAGTCCAAAACTAAATTATTAACAAAAAATATGACGGAGGTAAGGAAAAAAGTACTGGAAGAATCAATGGAGATCCAAATCACCAAGAAGGTAAAATACCTGGGGGTCTGGATTTCATCAAGGTGCTCGGCCCTCAGAGAGGATAATTATTTACCATTGATTAGAAATATTAAACAGGATCTGGAAAAGTGGGGAAGACTACAGATATCATTATTAGGCAGAATCGCGGCAATAAAAATGAGCATATTACCCAAGTTATTGTATCTATTCCGAACGGTCCCTGTTAAATTAGATAAAAAATTCTTTCTGGAGCTCAATAGCATCATCAGGAAATTTATTTGGGAGGGAAAGAAACCAAGGATAGCAATTAGGAATTTACAGGACAAGAAGGAAAGAGGGGGTTTCGGATTACCTAAATGGGAGTTATATCAAAAAGCTGCAAACCTAGTATGGCTGAAAGAATGGGCAACCCTAAGAAATAAAAGACTGTTAACTCTAGAAGGGTATGATCTCCAGAAGGGTTGGCATGCATATCTCTGGGATACTGGGAAGAAGATAAAAACTTACTTCCATAGACATAAAATAAGGGAGATCTTGATACAAATATGGGGAGAGATGAGACAGAAGCACTATAGGAAAATTCCGAGATGGCTTTCCACCATGGAGGCTATAATATATCCAAATGTATTAGAAATGGGTAAAACGTTCAGATACAATGAATTATTAGATGGGGGAGGGAACCTTAAAACAAGGGAAGAATTGATGGAACAAGGTATTTCTATAGACTGGTGGCCATATAACCAAATTAAATCCAGATATAAAAAAGATAAGGAGGAATTTGGCATTGAAATGAGCATAAATGGATTTGACAAGATATGGATGGGTACGGACGACAAAATTTTAGCTAAATTATATAATTACTTATTGGAGTACGATATGGCAGAGGAAGTAGTTAAAGAACCGATGTTAGCATGGGCCAAAAATATAGGACAGAATATAAATTTGAATGAATGGGATTCAATATGGAATAATAACCTTAAAATGACAAAGGCGACGGCTTATAAGGAAAACCAATACAAGCTGTTTTATAGATGGCATATGGCCCCAGCCAGGATAGCGAAGATCTACCCCAATTCGAGCCCTAAATGTTGGAAATGTGACCATCAGCAGGGTACTTTTTATCATTGCTGGTGGACATGTAATCAGGCACAAAAATTCTGGAGGATGATATGGGTGTGGATTAGAGAAATAATAAAAGAAAATTTTGATTTTGACCCAAAAGCTTTTCTCCTGGGAATTTTGAAAACTGAATATGCAAAAAAGAAAAAGTATTTAATTATACATATTCTGACAGCCGCTAGAATTTCCTTTGCCCAGTATTGGAAAGAAAAACAAATACCACCTCAAGAACATGTTATTGGAAAAATATTGGAGTGCGCCGAAATGAACAAATTGACTTCAGAAATTAATGACAGAGAAGATTCAGAATTTTATAGCGTGTGGGACATGTGGTACGAATGGATGGGGGAAAGAAATAAAGAAGGTAATAGAGATTAAATTTTAATTAATTAACAAAATCTATATGAATAGTATTAGATTTAGTCTTAGAGAGTTGAGCATTATTATTTTTAAGTGTTTGAAATTAAATCTAGCTTCAAGAAACAATATCAACAAAAGAGAAGCAATAATGTATGTAGATGTATATATGTATATAATTGCACCAATGAACTGAAAATGTACCGATTGTATCACTATATGTTATAATAAAATCAAATTTAAAAAAATAAATAAATAAATAAATAAACTCTTTCCTGCATTGAAGAGCTTGCTCTAGTCCGTCATTTTTCCTATAACAATCCAGCGCTACATCAATATTTTCATGCGAATGCAAAATATTCAGGTATAGCTGCCCGTATGGAAAATAAATATTTCTTAAATGATTTGGCGTTGATGATTGATATTCTGGAAGAAATCTCACTTCTTTCAACTGCACTGCAAGCACGCAATACGGACATCATAAAGGCTGAAAAACTGGTGAGAAGATCAATGAAAGCATTTGAACTGCTTACAAAGGGAAAGGGCCCATACAAAAGAAAAGTTGACGGACTAATTACTTCAGAAACCTTCAAAAATATAAACTTGGTAGAAAATCATTGATTTGTTGGACTTCATTGGGAAAGACTTTTAGGAAGCATCATAAATTTGCAGAAATGATTGATGGACTATGAACAGTTAAAAACAGGACAATTGCAAGACACCACAAATAAATTACAATTTCTACATTTTTTGGTGCCAGAGTACTGGGATTTTGCGGAAGTAGTCGTTCCATGGACAGCAGCTGAAGAACAACTGCGCACATTTGGTGACATTTTCAATTACAACATTAACATCAATGACTATAGAGACTTTGTGGAGAATGTGTTAAAAGATTTGAAGAGGTATGCAATTCCTGACAGTATTAAAAAAGCAAAAGATATTGTCAGAACAATTGTTGTAAGTTCTGCAGAAGCAGAAAGGGTTTTTTCAAAAATGAACTTCATATGTTCAGAGAGCAGAAGTCGCCTAACCGTTTCCAATTTAACCAACCTCATGACCATCAGCGTTATCGGACTACCTCTTCCAAAATAGGACCCTATTCCTGCAGTGAAAAAGTGGTTCAGAGAACACCATCGCTCAGCCAATGATCCGCGCGTCAAGTTCAAGAAAAGTGGAAGTGAGGAGAGTGCCACTGAAATAGCTATGTGGAAACATCTTAAAGCTAAAGATGACTAACAGTTTTTTTAAAAAAATAGTTTTTATTGAACATTTTCCAAGTTTAAAAATCACAAGTAAAAAAAACTATAAGAAAAAAAATACAAATAAAATACACAAACAACGCAACAATACAGTATAATTCTACAGCTTTCCGTATCAGCATGTATGTTCTGCCTTTATAATTCATTATTCAATATTTGTCTTCTCATAAAATACAATTCTAGTAATAGTATAATAATTATATTGTAATAATCCTCTTCTACATCTTTATCTGACTCGGTTTCAGCTTCCGATAGATTAGAACTCTGTATTGGCATGAACATCTCATGATTAGCGTGTATCTTGTTCCAGTTCTGCTCTGCAAAACTAGCAGACCTTGAGATTACAACTCGTTTAGTACCATCTGTAAATCTGTACCCCTTCGTTCCTGGCTCATACCCAACAAATAGAAGCTTTCTGGCCTTTGACCTTTTCTCCTAGTAGCTTTCGGAATATGCACCCAGGCATAACTACCGAATGTTCTTACATGACTTAAAGACGGTTTCCTACCATGGATCAGGAAATATGGTGTTTCCTGTATTGCCTCACTCCATAACCTATTAACAATATAATTCGCTGTTAATATGGCTTCTCCCCAGAATGACTTACTCATGCCTGCATCAGCAAGCACAGCATCTTTCATTGTCTGTACCACACCATTTTGTCTCTCAACCACACCTTCAGAAGGTGAATATGGGTTTGTTTTTCTATGCCTTATGCCTAGACTGCTTAACCACCTTTGAAACGTCTCAGACATAAACTCTGTCCCCCTGTCTGTTTGAATCTGACATACATTACATCCATGCTGTCATTCTACAAGTGTTACCCATTTCCTGAACTGTTGCAATACCTCAGTCTTATTTTTCAGTAAATAACAATATCCATATCTACTGTAATCGTCAACTATAACTAATGCATATCTCGCACCTCCTAAAGAGGGTGTCATAGGACCAATCAGATCAGCATGAACTAATTGTAATACCCTGTTTGTAGATCTAATACTTTTCTTACTTACAGGATACATTTTAGCTTTTGATTCTTTACACACAGAACAATCCAAATATGCATTACATTTCTTTAATTTCAGCCCCTCAGCTTTGTCCGGCATTTTCCTCAACATGTTAAAGCTTGCATGCCCCTAATCTTCTATGTAACAGGTGTATACAGTTGTCATGTGTAGAAACATTTTTAAGTACACATGCACACTTAGGTTCTTGCATTCCCAGAACATACAGAACATCCTTTTTAACACCTTGTGCACATACCTATCCATTCTTCTTAATAGTATATAGTCCCCCAGCAAATATTTCATACCCCTGCCTGTCTAACATGGATATACTTAATATACACTGCTCAAAAAAATAAAGAACACAAGCAGAAGACATCCGAGATCTGAATGAATGAAATAGCCTTATTAAATACTTGGTTGGTTACATACAGTAGTTTTGTGTTCCCTTTAGTTGTTTGAGCAGTGTATAAACTACTGTATGTAAAGAACAAAGTATTTAATAAGGCTATTTCATTCATTCAGATCTCGGATGTCTTCTGCTTGTGTTCCCTTTATTTTTTTGAGCAGTATATTATGCTCTAAAGCAGGTACATATAACATGTTGTACAATGTAGCATCTATTTCTGGTACATACACATTACCTTCCCCTATTACAGCAGCTTTCTGTCCATCAGCCAGACTAACCCACGTTTTCCTTGCTGGTTTCAAACCAGAAAAAACATGTGGATCATTAACAATATGCTGGCTTGCCCCACTGTCCAATAACCACATATTACAAGGAGAGCAATGAGATACACGACGAGAGAGAGATATGCCCTCTAATGGTCACCTGTATATAGACACCTCTTAAAAGGGTAGCAGTCTTGTGTGGACCCCACCAGAGTCTTAACCCGGTGATGCCAGATGCTGAATCATTCCCATTGCATCAGCATTCAGTTGCCTCTGCTTACAACCTTTCATCAGCTTACAGCTATTAAATCTACATTCCCTGACATTTTGACTATACCCCAAAATCACAAGAACAAAATTCAAAGCCAGGAAAAGAAATACAGAAGCTGCTAAAAGAACACCATCTCCAATTTTTTTCTCTTCTAATCTTCCCCTAATAGTAAGGGAAACAATGTTGCAGTTGTGAACTTGAGTCCATTCATTGAAAAAAGTGGAAACAATGCAGGTCCATTAAGAAAGGCAGGCTAGAGGCAATAGATAACAGGATAAAATCAATTACACATGCCTGACAGGATTAGGACCAAGGGAAGCCGGTTAAGACCCATCACAAGCCTTTGCAAAACAAGTAAAACCAATCAAATAATAAAAGTACACAAAGCAAACCTCAAAATTACAAAATACTGTAAACTGTATAAAAATCCTTGCACTCACCAAGATAATTTGTCAGCCACCCCAGAAACATGCTGCTGTCACTGATGTTTCTGGAAACCAAATAAACAGAGACCGTTTTTCCTTGTAGCCAGCCTCCATTTTATTTCCAGCATCTTTCTCCCAGCTTGGAACCGGACTGGATTTTTCTTCCAACAATTTGTCACCTCAGACGGGACTCCAAGCTAACCTGACCAATGGACCTGCCCCAGGTGAGCCTCCACCTTACCGGCAGCAGATCCCTTGCATCTGTGGGTGGGTTCCCCAGACCTTGCCTTTTGAAGCAAGGGTAGTAAAGGGAGTTGAACCTGGGCAACAGACTGAAATCTCTGAGCAAAATTCAACTCTTCTAGGAGGGACCCTCATACTCTGTAAAAAGGAAGTCAGAGTCATTAGTTTGTGGTCTGAAACTGGGACACAGGGCTAGGGTGGCTTAAAAGTCACCTTGTGTGGGCTAGTGCAGCTTAAAAAGTCACCTTGCTCAGTTAAGGCTGAAAGACTGCCTTACCAGGGGCAGAGGACTCCAGGAGACAGTCACTCTGTGGATGCAGGAGAGTAAAGGAAGAAAACTCACTGTGAGTAACAGGAACAAGGGTCAGAGTCTTGCCTGAAGATGGGAGACTGCTAAAAGCCTGGGATTAAAAGAGGTTACCCGTCCAGTTGGGAATGAAAAAGAAGCGTGCACACCAATTATGCAAGAGAGGGACTTTGTTCACGGATGAAGCAGGAAAACCAATTAGCTACATAAAGGTACTTAAAAGAAAAGGAAAATATAATAACATTGATCTTTCTCCCCTTCTAGATTTTTGCCTTTCCTAATTTAGATTAATTGAGATTTATGATTATGATTTAGATTAACTGAGATTAAGAATGAACAGGGTGTGTAAACCTGATAATTCTGTTTTCTTTTCCTCTTTCCCTAGTCTTTCTGTGTGTGTGCGTGTGTTTGTGTGTGTCAAAGTCTTTGTGTGCTCTCGAGGTAAATATAACTGTTAAATGTCTCTAATCCATAGAGACAAGAATTTTAATAATTTTAAAAATTATTTGGTGAATCGCTTGATCCTCTTCTTGTAGAGACCCGGGACAAGCGAAAGATTTTGCCTTCAACGTACAAACGGTCTGAAAGAAGGTCCTCTCCATATTACAGGAGAGTTTCTTTTCATTCCTACTCCCAAAGAAGTCTCTCCAGGCAGGAATACCTTCAGGGATCTTATAGGTCTTCGGACCATCAATACTTTCGAGATAGGAACAGGCAATTCCAGTCCAAGCGGCCCTTTCACGGTTCTGGCTACCACCAGTCCCGCAGTCGTAAGTGACTCACCGCCAAATCCTTCTATAGGGGGTCGCCTGTCCCTCTTTGCGGACAGGTGGGAAAGGTCAACACCAGACCTCTGGGTCCTTTCAGTAGTGAAATTCGGCCTCCCCCTGGAATTCGTCTCCAAACCTCTGACCCGCTTCCTTCAATGTCCACCTTCCAAAAGCAAATCCAGACGTCAATTGATGAACCAGGCCGTTTAGCACCTCCTGCAGATACACGCCATAGAGGAGGTCCCCCACGAACAGTGGAAACAGGGATATTACTCCATCCTGTTCGTAGTTCCGAAGCAGTCGGGGGGGGGGGGGGTGGAGAGCCATTCTGGATTTTAAAAATCTCAACTCCCACATAGTGTATCGCAGATTCAAAATGTGTTCACTAACCTCTATTCTTCAAGGGATTCGTCCCAACGATTTTCTAGTTTCCATAGACCTCATGGAGGCTTACCTTCACATCCCCATCCTGCCAAAGCATTGACAGTATCTCCGATTCAGCTATGCAGGCAAGCATTTCCAATACCGGGCTCTTCCCTTTGGGCTGGTATCTGCACCAAGAGTATTCACGAAGGTCCTGGCGGTCGTGGCACCTCACCTGAGACAAAAACAGGTAAGGCTCCAGGCTTATCTGGACGATATTCTGATTCAGGCTCACTCTTGAGACCAAGCCTTACACGACTTGAACCTCACGATCCGAACCTTGAACGATCATTGGTTCCTGGTCAACTACAAAAAGAGTCAGTTAGTGCCAGTCACCAGGATCACCCAACTTGGTGCCATCATAGACGCAGGTCAAGGGACCGTCTACCTGTCCTTGGAACGGAGGTCAGACATCAGGGACCTAGTGACTCATATTCGCAAAAGCCCGTCAGTTCCATTGGCCACTTTATCCAAGCTCCTATGCAAGATGGTTTCCTGCATTCAGATCGTTCCATGGGCGCACCTTCACGCCCGCCACTTACAGTGGTTCCTGCTTCCCTTTCAACGGAAATGCCAAGCTCACACCATGTCGACAGTCAAGAGTTCCACTCTCAGTTAGGCAATAGCTATATTGGTGGACATCGCCTTCTATAGACAAGGGGTGCCTCTTCATGAGTCACGACTGGCTTATACTCACTACAGACGCCAGCCTTCATGGATGGGGAGCTCATCTCGCATCGCACGTAGCTCAAGGCCGTTGGTCTGCCTCCGACCTCACCAACCCTATCAACTGGCTAGAGCTGAAGGCCATTCGCCTCGCCCTCACGCAATTTCAACTGTTTGTGCAAAACCATCATGTTCTGGTGTTGACAGACAATATGGCGGTGAAGGCACATGTCAACCGTCAGGGGGGTACCCACTTGAAGCGTCTCATGGAGGAATCGTTTCGCCTAGGCAAGTGGACAGAGCAACATCTCCTCTCCATCAGAGCGGACCACATAGTGGGGACGGAGAACACACAAGCAGATTTCCTCAGCAGGACTGAGGTGGACAACGCCGAATGGCAGATCCATCCTGACATATTCCAACAGATGTGCAACAGGTTCGGCATTCCTGCCATAGATCTCTTCGCAACGAACCTGAACACCCAGCTTCCTCGCTTCTTCCCGAGAGATGGCATGCTGCGAAGAGGGGGTTGAGGGGTTTTTTATTTAAATTTTTAAAGAAAATTTTAAGGGGACCCGGGAGGAAGGGAGGGGGTTGTGAAAGTGGACCTGGGGGGGTCCAGATAGCTACTGAGCGGGGTGACAGGCTGATTGGCTGCAGCAGAGGGGTCAGGAAAGAAAATTTATCCGGGGAGCAGGGGGATAACAAGAAGGGCAATATAATTGAAATAATGAGTGGGAGGGGCAGGTATGACGGGCGCAGGGGACCATATCATGTGGTGGGGGTGCGCATACGCTGTTTACGAGCAATTGCGCACTCCGGTCCCCAATGCGCGCCTCGTGGCCTGGGTTGTGCAGAGTCTCAGGCCCAGGGTCCACAGCTGATGTTATGTAATGCCAGGTCGGTTGTCAATAAAGCCCCCCTCATCTGTGATCTTATATTGGAGGGGGGTGCAGACCTGGCAGGTATTACGGAGACCTGGTTGGGCCAAGAGGGGGGGGGTCCCCCTTGTTGAAATGTGCCCACCAGGTTTTCGTGCATTTCATCAGCCAAGGGCCCAGGGGAGGGGTGGGGGAGTGGCGGTGATTATTAGGGAGAGTCTTTGTCCGAGGGAGACCACTGTTCCTCAGATAGCTGGATGTGAGTCCCTCTTTGTGAAGTGGGGCCGTGGGGTGCAGATGGGTTTGCTGACTGCGTACCTGGCTCCCTGCCACATGGCAGCGACCCTACCCGAGCTACTCGACATCATCGCCGGGGTGGCGGTGGATACCCCCAGACTTGTTGTCATGGGGGATTTCAACCTTCCATCCGCGGGTGAGACGTCAGAGGTGGCTCGGGAGTTCATGGCTTCCATGACGGCCATGGACCTGACCCAGTTAGGTCAAGGCCCCACTCACATAGGAGGACACACTCTGGACTTGATTTTCATCTCTGGTCAGTGGTTGAATGATCTTGGTAGAGGGGACTTAGACATTAAACCCTTGTCATGGACAGATCATTCGCTCCTTCACTTGGACTTTCCTACCGCTTCCCCCTGCCGCAGGGAGACGGAACCGACTAAATGGTTCCGTCCCAGGCGCCTGATGGATCCTGAAAGGTTCCTGACGGAGCTTGGGCCATTTCCTGAGACTCTGACACACGACTCGACTGAAGAGCTGGTGGCCGCCTGGGAGAGTGCGGCCGCCGGAGCTTTGGATCGTGTCGTGCCTTTGCGGCCTCTGACCCGATGCCGATCTCAATTGGCTCCTTGGTTCTCTGAGGAGCTGAGAGAGATGAAGCGTCGGAAAAGACGCCTAGAGAGCATTTGGAGGACTAGTCATTCTGATTCCGACCGGACACAGGTGAGGTCTTATATCAAGACCTACCTAGTGGCGATAAAAGCGGCAAAATCTAACCATTTTTCCGCTCTTATCGCATCTGCAGAGAACCGCCCAGCCGCCCTGTTTAGGGTGACCCACTCCCTTCTTCGGGGGGGAGTGCGGGAGGATCCCTTGCAGGGTCGATCTGAGGATTTTGTGCAATTCCTGCACGATAAAGTCGCTCGGATTCGGGATGGCTTGGACTCCGACTGGGTGAGTCCGGGGGAGGAGACGAGGGTAGGTCTTGAGAATATTATCTGGGAGGAGTTTGATCCTGTGGCTCCCGAGGATGTAGACAGGGTTCTGGGTAGGATTAGTGCCGCCACATGTTTATTGGACCCGTGTCCCTCCTGGTTGGTACTGGCCTCCCGGAAAGTTACACGAGGCTGGCTCCAGGGGATTATAACTGCTTCTCTGAGTGAGGGTGCCTTTCCCGCCGCCTTGAAAGAGGCGGTGGTGAGGCCCCTCCTCAAGAAGCCTTCCCTGGACCCGGCTGAATTAGTTAACTATCGTCCGGTCTCCAACCTTCGTTTTGTGGTGAAGGTTGTTGAGAGTGTGGTGGCACGACAACTGCCCAGGCACCTGGATGAAGCTATCTATCTAGACCCGTACCAGTCGGGCTTCAGGCAGGGGCACAGCACAGAAACGGCATTGGTCGCGTTGGTGGATGATCTCTGGAGGGCCCGGGACAGGGGTTGCTCCTCTGTCCTAGTCCTATTACATCTCTCAGCGGCTTTTGATACCATCGACCATGGTATCATGCTGCAGCGGTTGAAGGGGTTAGGAGTAGGGGGCACCGTTTTGCGGTGGTTCTCTTCCTTCCTCTCCGGCCGCTCGCAGTTCGTGTTGGCAGGGGGGCAGAGGTTGACCTCGAGGCATCTTGCATGGGGAGTGCCACAAGGGTTGGTCCTCTCGCCTCTTCTGTTCAACATTTTTGTGAAGCCGCTGGGTGAGATCATCTGTGGTTATGGGGTGAAGTGTCACCTGTACGCTGAAAAAATGTCACTTCCTGTCCCACCGGGAGTTGGGAAATGGGCTTTTTCAGCCTCTGTAGGGCCTCCAAGGGAGTGGGAAAGGCTGTTTTCGCCGTTCCCAGATACACAGAGAGGATCTGGAACCAGGTAAGAAAGAAAAATGGGCCTACCAGGCCATCATGTGCCAGGAGCGGGGGGGGAGGGGGAGGGGGTTGCACACACATGCACATGGGCACGTGCGCACACGACCCTCCCCTGCCCCCCCTCTCCTGGCACGCGATGGCAAAAAGGTTAGCCATCACTGCCTTAGACGTACGGAGGGCTCAAAGAATTTACATCAAAAGAACTGCCCCTTTCAGAAAATCTGAGGCCTTATTCATTTCCTTTTTACCAAGTTCCCTAGGATACAAGGTCTCCTCTGCAACTATTGGTCACTGGATCAGGGCTTGCATCGCCTTGGCATATCAGGCCCAGGCGATTCCTGTTCCCAGTCGCATTACTGCCCACTCCACTTGGAGTGCTGCTACTTCAGCAGCTTGGGCGACCCAGGCCTCCCTTGAGGAGGTCTGCAGGGTGGCCACCTGGTCTACCCCCTCGCTGTTCATACGTCACTACAAGATAGATGTTTTTGCTTCTGCTGAAGCGTCATTTGGCAGGAGGGTTTTGCAGCAGGTGCACCATGCAGGGGTCTCTCCAGGCCCTTCGACATCCCGCCCTTGAGACTGCCAAAAACTTTGGTATGTCCCTCATCTGGACAATGTCACACCCTGATCAAGGAAATTGGGCATTGGTCTTACCTTAAATGCCAGATTTCTTGATGGGGGTGACATTGTCCAGCCCCTCCCTCTGTCTCAGTGCCTGTACAGTTAATTGTTCTTGTTCAGTAGTTTATTTCCAGTTGTCCCGTTGGACCGGTTTCTATACCTGACAATGATGGTTCCTGTTGGAGATCATTTTTGTGACCTTTCTTCGTCGAAACTCAACCTGAAAGGGAGGAGCAAGGGGTGTGGTCAAAAACTATGACTCAGCCAGCGTCAGATCCAACTGATACAGCCCTCATCTGGACAATGTCACCCCCATCAAGAAATCTCGCATTTAAGGTAAGACCAATGCCCATTTTAAAACAAATATTAAAGGTAGATCCTCTATGCCCCTGACAATTTTTTATTTTTTTTAATTTTTATTTTTTATTTTTTAAGACAAACATTTAATACATCAGTCATCCCTTCCCTGTGACATCTCGGTGTTATCTGCCAAAATTCTTCTTCTTCCATAAGGTTCCTCTATCTTGAGCTTCATCCAAACCATTATAACAATTCATTGCTAAAACAATATTCTAGTCATCAAGTTTTTATATATAATTATAAAATTAATCATTTATATCTCTTTTCCAACCAACGATAAAAATAATTCCATATCTTAAAATATTCTAACTCTTCCCTATCCTTAATCATCAAAGTTAATCTATTCATTTCTGCACAATCTAAATTTTTTTAAATTACTTCTTCTTCCAAAGGTATTTTCTCTGCTTTCCAATTTTGAGCATAAACAATTCTTGCAGCTGTTATTACATGTATAATCAGGTAAATATTTTCCTTACTATTTTTTTCAGGAAGGATACCCAATAGGAACAACTCTGGTTTAAGTTCAATATTTTATTTATTTATTTATTTTATTATTAAATTTCTATACCGCCCTTCTTCCTGAGGACTCAGGGCGGTGTACAGCCAAAATTAAAAAACATGCAGTACAAATATTAAAAAAACAATTAAAAGATATATAAATTTGGCCCAATTAAAACTCACTACCAATTAAAACATTTAACATATGTAGCTGTATCATTTCTTCCAACCAAGTTTTAATTTTATTCCAATAATTTTTTGCTTCAGGGTATGTCTACCACATATGGTAATAAGATCCTGGTAATTGGTGACATTTCCAACATTTAGCTGATTTATCTTTAAACATTTTTGCTAACTTCTCCAGTGGCATATGCCATCTATAAAACATTTTATATTGATTTTCCTTATATGCAGTGGACATCGTTAATTTATAGTTCCTTTCCCATAATTGTTGCCATTTTTCAAGATCAATTGAATATCCAAAATTTCTTCCCCAAGCTATCATTGTTTCTTTTACTTGCTCCTCCTCCAATTCAATGTACAGCAAGAAATTGGAAAAACTTTTTATTAAATTTTCCTCTGTTCCTGTGAGTATCCTATCTAACTCAGCCTTTTCCAAATAAAAACCATATAACTTAGCATCTTTTTGATATCTTGTTCGTATCTGCATATACATATATCAATCTGTCTCAATCCCCTGTTCTTCTAGTTCTCGTTTCTCTTTCAATTCCCCCTTATCCGTTAATAAATCCTTATATCTAACAATATTTCCAAAGTTAAAAACATTTGGGTGTATTAAAGCTTCCATTGTTGATAACCATGTTGGTATTTTCACATAATATTTATCTCTAACCTTCTCCCATACCAATAACAATGCATTTCTTATATAATGTCTATGAAAATATGTACAGTATGTATCTTATTTCTACCATACCACAAAAAAGCATGCCATCCCAGTTTTAAATCATGCCCTTCCAATGTTAACAACCTTGTATTTCTTAATTCAATCCATTCCTTCAACCATGTCAATTTTGCTGCTTAATAATATAGTTCCCAATTTGGTAAACCAAATCCCCCTCGTAATCTCGTGTCTTGCAGCATTTTTATACTTATTCTTGCTTTTTTCCCTTGCCATATAAATTTCCTCATTATCTTATTAAGATATTGAAAGTAAGTCTTTTCAATTTGTATTGGCACAGTTTGGAATAGAAATAGCAATCTTGGTAATATGTTCATCTTTATCAATGCAATCTGTCCCATAAGTGATAATTGAAGATTCTTCCATTTTTCCAAATCTTTTTCAATTTGTTGTTTTAATTTGTAATAGTTTTCTTCTTTTATTGTTGCACATTTTGAGGTTAAATATACTCCAAGGTATTTAACTTTTTTCACCACTTGTATGTCTAAATTTTCTTTTATCTCTCTATTTTGTTTTTCTGTTGTATTTTTCGCCAAGATTTTTGTTTTATCTTTATTTATTTTCAAGCCAGAAACTTTTCCATATCCTTCTATCTGTTCTAGTAATTTAGGGCCTGTTGTTTTCGGTTCCTCTATAATGAATACCAAATCATCTGCAAACGTTTGCAATTTTTACTCCTCTTTTTTAATTTTCATCCCTTTTATCTCGTCATTTCGTCTAATATTTCTATTTAAAACTTCTAGGGTCAGGATAAACAGCAATGGTGATAGAGGACATCCTTGTCTAGTACCTTTCATTATATTAATCTTTTCTGTAATTTCTCCATTCATCATTATCTTGGCAAATTGTCTGTCATATATTGTTTTTATAGTATTTATAAATCTCTCCCCAAAATCCATTCTCTGTAATTGTTTTATCATAAACTGCCAGTTCACGTTATCAAAAGCTTTCTGTGCATCTAAAAACATTAGCCCGATTTGTTTTTTTGGGTGAGTCTTATAATATTCCAAAGTGTTCAAAATCATCCTCATATTGTCTCTAATTTGTCTTTTTGGTAAGAATCCATTTTGATCAATATGAATATATTCATTTAGCGGTTTTTTCAACCTATTTGCCATTATTGAAGCAAAAATCTTATAGTCTACATTTAATAACGAAATTGGTCTATAGTTTTTAATCAATTGTAGATCTGTATCTTTTTTAGGTATGAGTGTCACATATGCCTCTCTCCATGAATCTGGCATTATGGCCTTCAATAATAAGTCATTAAATAAGTCCAACATTACATTACTAATCGCTTCTTGTAGTGTTTTGTACAATTCAGCTGGTAAACCATCTGGTCCTGGTGCTGTTCCACTTTTTTTTCTTTTTTTTTGCTTCTGTTAATTCCATCATTGTTATTCTTTCTTCTAGCATTCCTTTATATTGTTCTGATATTTTAATTAAATCTGATTTTTCCAGGTAACTTTGTATCTCCTCCTCGGAGATCTTCTCTTGAGAGTAAAGTTTTTCATAATATTCTTGAATTACTTTATTTTTTTCTTCAGTTCTATATTGTAATTTCCCTTCTCCATCTTGTAAATATTTTATAGTTTTTTTCTCCTTCTCTTTTCTTAATTTATATGCTAGCCATCTTCCTGGTTTATTTGCATTTTCAAAGAAATTCTGCTTCGATGCTCTCAATTGGTTTGCTAATGATTCTTGTTCATTTAGAGTTATTTCATGCTTCTTCAATTCCATCAATTTCTTATTTTTTTTTTATTTTGAACATCTTTCTGGAACTCTTTTTCCAGGCTTTTATACTCTTCTTCTAATCTTGCTTGTTTCTGCCATTTCTTTTTGTTCTTTTTTCCCAAGTATGTTATTGCCAGACCTCTGATATATGCTTTCATTGTATCCCATACATTCTGAAGTGATGCATCCTACTTTTTGTTTATTTTAAAGAAAATTTCCAATTCTTTTTCCACAAATTTCTGAAATTCTGTTTCATTTAATATTGTTGTATTCAAAGTCCATCTTGTCTTTTTCTTTTGCCCTTTCCATATTATTGTCATTGGGCTATGATCTGCCCAGATATTTGAGCCAATAAGTCCAGTTGACATCCATATCATATCTATCCTTGACCACAATAAATGTCTATTTGAATAAAAAGTATATTGACTCTCTTTCAAGTGTTTTTGTCTCCAAATATCTTGAATACTTAGTTCTTCTATCATTGTAAAGAAGGATTTTGGCACTGTTCTTCTAGATTTTTTATTTATCTTCACTGTTTTGTAATCCAAGTCTGCATCTGTTACAGCATTGAAATCACCCATTATACATATATTTTCATAATCCAGTTCTATAATTTTCCTGTGCAATCGCCGATAGAATTCTTCCCCTTTTTCATTTGGTGCATATAATGCTATCAAAAGTATTTGTTTAAAGTTCATTTTTATTTCCACCATCAAAATCCTGCCTTCCTCGTCTTCAAAAATTAATTTAGGTTCTAATTTTTCTTTAATATATAATACCACACCTCTTTTACTTTGTTATATCAATGATGTTAAGGATATTCTTGGCTCATAACCGATGTTATGGTTATTGAGCAGAGTACCCCTTGAGTATGCACATGAAAGCGGCTGAGAGTGAATAACCACAGTTAATATACTGACACACTGAGTTGTGGTAGTCTTTTACTTTTTAGAAAAAAGTAAAGCAAAGTCCAATAACAATCCAAGTCATACACAGATAAGGCGATAGTTAAAATATCAATTCAGGGATATTCCAAGTACAAAGTCTTCTTACCAGTTGTCATTACACAATAAAACAGTTCTTCTTGAGTTTCAAACAGGAACAAGTTCAGTATTAAAACATTCAATAAATAGTAGAAAGCAACAAGTAACAATGATCAAACAGTGATCATACAGAGAGAACAGGTAGAGAGTAACAGCAAATAAGCAGATAAAATGGTGTAGTGTCCAGAAGCCATGATTCAGGCTTCCCCTTAAGTACATTGGCTACAGAGCTTAGCCAATCAGGATACAGGATGATGCAATACAGTCTTAAAGCAATATAATACCTTTTGACAAACTTGTATTGATAGTTTATATATTGCCTGACCAACTAGTTAGACAATAGCCATTTCCTAACAAATGATGTGAATAGAACTCCTAGTTTTGGGTATTGTAATAATTTTGAATGTTGTTTTCTAATGTGAACTTCTTGTAAACATATAATGTCCATCTTCAAGCTGTTTAATTTAGTCAATATTCTATTTGTTTTTATTGCCGCATTCAGTCCATTTACATTTAAGGATATTGCTTTTATTTCTTCTTCCATGTTTACTTGTTACTAGTTTTTAATGTCATCGCCCTGGTCTCTCTTTGTTCCAATGGGTCTTTAGATCTCGCTCCTTCTCTTAGGGCCCTTTCCTCTTTTGCTTTTTCATCTTTATCCTTTTCTTCATCTTTCTCTTTTGTGATGCCTACAGCTCCCAAATTGTCTTCCAATGGTCCACAAAATTGTTGATAGAATAGTTTCGCTTTCTCAATCAAATCAAGTCTATGTCTTTGTTCTTGCCATGTCACCATAATTCCTTCAGGTATTAACCATCTAAAACTCACTCCTTTAGATATTAAAAATTTCATTAGAAATTGGTATTCTCTCCTCAAATCTCTAACTCTTCTGGGTATTTGTCTTAAAACCACAAGTTCTTTATCTTTGTGTTTCAGTGGTGTGATCCTTGCTGCTTGTAATATCTCTGTTTTCATTGCCCTCTTTGTGAATCTTACATGCGCTTCTCTTGGTAATTTATTCCTTATTGCATATCTAGTATATACAATGAACGCTTCATCGATCTCACTTAAAATCTTTTCCTTGGATTGTTCCAAGGCTTCAGCCAAAATCTCTGCAATTACCTCTGGTAGATTTTCTCCTTTTTCTTCTTCTATGTTTTGGAATCTTAAATAGAATTCAGAACATTCCATTTCCAACAGGATAATTGTTCTTTCTTGTGATTTGTCTGTTAGAACCAATTTTTCTTCTAATTCCTCAACTTTTTTTTCTGTCATTTCTGCTTTTTCTTCTACTTTCTGGATTCTCTCCTCGTTCTTCCCCATCATTTCTTTCATTTCTTTTAATTCCTGTTTTATATCATCATGAAGCAATTGCATAAAATTTTGTAGTTCCATCATCTCTGAAGTTTTCTGCATTTCTGCCGCTGAGGGACTTGATGCTGGATGCAAATGAGCTGTAAATTTCTTCATTTCCACTTTTCCCAAATAATTTATAATCCACTTGTGGTTTAGTTATGGTTCAAATATCTAATTCAACCAATAATTGAATTAGCAAAAATAGAATAAAATAGCATAAAGTAAAATAAAAAAGAATCTCAAACCATCCCCACCCTTCAAAATTGTAAAAAATAAGATAAAAGGGGGAGGAAAAAGAAAAAGTATAATCCAACTGTCTCAGAAGAAGAAAAAATAAAAAATCAAAATTTTAAAATCAAAATCAAAAATAAAAGTCCAATGGAAAATCAGTTTAGCAAAAAAAATTTTTTTTTTGAAAAGATTGAGAAAATTTCTTCTGACTCTTCAAGTCTTAATTCAAAGGAAGACAATACTTAAAAAACCAATTCCATTAAGTTCAATAAAAAGTCTCTAAATATAACCGAAAAGAGGGAAAAAATAAAAAGGCAAATCTAAAGGCTTTTTTTTTAGTTCCCAAAACAAAACTAATCAGCCCAGAAAAGAAATAAAAAGTTACAATCCACAAGGCCAAGAGAAAAAAAAATTCAAAGCAAGTTTAAAGTCTAATCTTCACTCTCCACAGCTGTTCTATTATCTTCTAGTCAAAATTTCAAGGTCAGTTATTTGTTAAGTTTTCTCCAAAATATATGTCTTTCTTTTGCTTTTTCTTCTGCTACTAGATGGCTCTGCGGGTTAACTTTTCGTCTCAGCTCAGTACTTTCACTTCTTTAAACAAGGTATCGTTTAAGCAATCAGCATTTGTAACAATCCATTCGGGGAAAAAAATGTATATTCCATTCAGTTCATTCAAAACCTTAATGTCCAATTGTTTTTAAAGTCCCCAAATCTTCTTCCTTTTTTTCCAATAAAAATTTAGTAAAAAATGAATAGGCTTTCAGTCGCGCATTCCTTGCCGCCCAAATTTCCAGATGTGGGCGCGAATACACACCCGCGCCCAATCCTCACTCTCAGCCAATCTTCTCCACCCTATAGATCTTCCACGTGGATTAAAGAGTAACTTTCTAAACAAATAAGATTAAAGCGATCTCACCTCAATGTCACAGGCTGGCTCTTTACTTTCTCTTTTGTTGCAGCCGCCCCAGCTTTTTAGCAACTTCTAGGTTGCTTTCCTCGGTGTCCGATTTGAGGAGCTTTTTCTGGTCTTTCCAGGGAGTTTGCAATCTCTCTGTGTTGACCGGTACGTGCTTCCCTTGTTGGTCATCCCTACAGGACAACTTAGGTCACAGAGGACCCTCGGACAGTGGGGATATCAACGACTCTTTGGGAGCCCCCAAAGAGTCAGTCGTACCGCCACGATGCTGGCCACGCCTCCCCTCGCCCCCTGACAAATTGTACACATCAAAATATTAGGCTTATAAAATTATTTGGAAGTTTCCGCATTCTGAAAGAGCTGCAGTGGCGCAGTGGTTAGAATGCACTACTGCAGGCTACTTCTGCTGATCACCGGCTGCCAGCAGTTTGGCAGTTCGGGTATCACCGACTCACGGTTGACTCAGCCTTCCATCCTTCCAAGGTCGGTAAAATGAGGACCCAGATTGTTGGGGGCAATATGCTGACTCTGTAAACCACTTAGAGAGGGCTGTAAAGCACTGTGAAGCGGCATATAAGTCTAAGTGCTATTGCTATTCTCAAGCTGCCAGTCTTTAATATGTGCTTTACAAAATTTATGTTGCATTTATTCAGTTTCAGAGGTGACACCCTTCATCTTTTCTTGTTCTCTTTCATCACCAGACATTTTTTGCCTTATTACCAGAACCCAGCTTTTTTCTCTCTCATTTGTGGTTTCCCCATTTTGTTGTGACTGGTTTATCTGTTCCTGTAACAACTGTAATATTAACTGATATCTTTTCAGACGCTGTCTGCAAGGTATCCACCCCATTCCACCACTCCATCTATTATTCTCTGTTCTCCATTCTTCATGTCAGACCAACAGTGCCTCTTCTGGGAGGGTCACCCACAAAGGGGGGAGGTGGTCTTGTTCTCATATCTTTCAGCCCTGCACAGATGACTCCACAAACTGTGGAAGCAGAGCACACTGACCCAGACGCTGCCTCCAGAGGAGACCCTACATTCATTTGAGCCAGGGGACTGGGTTTGGATCCAGTCATCCACTCAAAAGTCATCACTGCAACCAGAGTGGAACAGACCTTCCCAGGTCCTACTGATCACCCAGACGCCTGTAAAAGTTGCAGAGTAAAAAAAGGACTTCTGGATCCAAAGATGTTTCTTCCAACAATTTGGCACCCAAAGATGGGACTCCAAGCTAACCTGTCCAAAGTACCTGGCCTGGGTAAGCCTCCCTTGCCGGCACGGACCCATTGAGTCTGTGGGTGGATTTTTCCCAGACCTTGGCCGTTTGGAACAAGGGTTTTAAAGGGGTTTTGAGTGTTGAGCTCAAAGGCTGCTTGGAAAGAAAGTGAGTACCTCTAAATTTTAACTTTTAAAGCCCAGAAAAGTGAGGGAAATGTGTGTATGTTTGTGTGTGTGAGTGAGAGGACCCTTCTCTGGCACAGCTGGATCCTTCTCCCTCTGCAATTTTTCTAGCCACAAACAGGCTCACTGCTAGCTCTCCTGGGCCGTGACCAGCAAGTTCTGGAAAGCAAGAGGATTGATTCAGAGCACAGTACCTTCTGTTAAGAAAGGGAGAGAGAGTGTGAAAATGGAATGGAAAAGTGAATGAGAGAGTTGAACTTTGGGCAACCAGCTGGGAAGTTACTGAGCAAAGCCCTGTGTTAGGAGGGTTCCAGTTAACCTCTGGAAGCAAGCAGAGGTCCTCCTGGACTTCCTGAGTCTGAAAACTGATGGTGGAGTAAAGCCGGTGGAAGAAGGTGCCCGTACTCACTGCGGGGAGCAGTGGAGTCCTCCCAGACCCCTTTTTGGTCTGAAAACTGACAGGAATTTCCCTACAAAGGAGGGGCCCGTACTCTGATAGGGAACCAAAGTCCTCCCAGACCCTTTTTGGTCCAAAAACTGACAGCAGGGCAGGAGTCTCATTAGGAGGCTCCATTTGCCGGGACCTGGCAGAGCTGAATTGAACCCCTACATCAGAAACGGAAACATGAGGAGGAACCGGAAGCATTGTGGCAATACTGGCTGGGAAATAGCGAAGCTCCGATGGGGTTCGTGAAAACCCAGCCAGACAAACCGCTGTCGGGGGGGTCTTTGGACCAGAACTGTCTTGGAGGGACGGGGGAGAAAGAGAGGCGTCTCAAAAGACCAAAGAGGAGCAGGCAAGCTCCTCGGAAGGTCGGAGACAGCTCTTTGACCCAACGGTGGGGGAGGCGGCCATTATGTCCGCTACAAGCTGGGGCAACCGGATTAAGATGTGAGCAGGAGTGGAGAATGAACAGAGTATTGTTACCGGGTGAGTAATTGGCCAACTCACAGGTAAGAAGAAAACACTTTTAAAAGCTTGAAAGAAGTCCCAATGACTAATTAGCGGCTAATTGGCACTTGGGAATTTAAGCGAAGGAACAAAAGGAATTTTAAAATTAAAACTAAAGCCTTAAAAGAAACCTTTCACCGGGACTTAAAACTGGATTTGGATGAAATTAAAATAAGACAAGAAAAAAGGAGATAGAGAAGTATTCTTTAAACAACAAAAGGATTTAATTCGGAGAAGAGGAAATAATCATTTTTGCGGATTTACAAAGCGATATTTTGTGGCTGCAGGATTTGTGAATTGGAGAGAGTCATCTGCTGGTGGAAAGAAAGTATCGTACTAAGTATCATACATCTGGTGGAAAGAAAGTATTGTACTAAACTTATTTATATCATCATGAGAAAGTACTGAAAGTACTGTAGGAGTGCTTTGTTTATATAACTAGAACATGATTGCAAGAGGAGCGGGGAGAACAAAGACTGAAATTGGAATTGCTTAAAGGAACGTTTGAATTGGACACTATCTGGAAAGATAAAAAAGAAAAAAGAGACACTACATGGACTTTGAATATGAATTATATGTAAAGGAATAATAAACTTAAAAATCCTTGCCTTTTAAATTGATAACATGGCGAATTAGGAAGGAAATAAATGAAAATAAAGATACAGATGATTACACTGGGATTAACAGTGACAGAATTAAATGATTACACTGGGATTAACAGTGATAGAATAAAAAAGATGATTACACTGGGATTAACAGTGATAGAATAAAAAAGATGATTACACTGGGATTAACAGTGATAGAATAAAAAAGATGATCCACTGGGATTAACAGTGACAGAATAAAAAAGATGATTACACTGGGATTAATGGTGATAGAATAAAAATGGATAAGGGGGAATACATCTCAAAAAGGAAGAGAAGAGAAAGAAATGGGGAAGAAAAAGGAGAAGAAGGCAAGGGAATGGGAGAAAGAGAGGAAAGTGTCAAGAAATGGAATTGTGGAGAAATTAAAAGAAAATAGGAGATAGTAAAAAGGAATTTAAAAGATGAATATGCTAATTGAAGAGAAGGATGTTAACTTTAGAAATCATATGTAAAAAGTAATTTGGAAGGAAGATACAAATGATTGTAAAAGGGATATAAGTAAAGATAAAATGAAATGTGAGTAAGTGAAAAAGAAGAAATACACTATTTGATGTAAAATAGATCAGTAGATGCAATGTGAAAGACAGAATGAACTATATATTTTGTTATTGGAAGATGTACAAATTCGAGAGAAATAATAGTAACAAAAGAATTATTTATTTATTTATTTATTTATTTATTTATTTATTTATTTATTTATTATTAATTTAATTTGTATACCGCCCTTCTCCCAGAAGGGACTCAGGGCGGTGAACAGCCAAAATTAAAAAACATACAAATGCAAAAGTTAAGATAATTAAAAGAATTAAATCATTGGCTACCCAAATTTAAAACCCCAAATCCATAAAATTTAAAATCCCAATTAAAAAACCATTTAGGCTAGGCCGGCTTGATGAAATAAAAACGTCTTCAGGGCTTTACGGAAGGTCCGGAGGTCCGGGATCAATCGTATTCCAGGAGGCAGCTCATTCCACAGGGCGGGTGCCCCCACAGAGAAGGCTCGCCCCCTGGGGGCCGCCAGCCGACATTGCCTGACCGACAGCACCCCGAGGAGGCCCTGTCTGTGAGAGCGTATTGGCCGGTGGGAGGTTATCGGTAGCAGCAGGCGGTCTCGCAAATACCCTGGCCCTAAGCCATGGAGCACTTTAAAGATGAGAACCAACACCTTAAAGCGCACCCGGAAGACCACCGGGAGCCAATGCAGCTCGCGCAGGAGAGGTGTTACGTGGGAGCGCCACGTTGCTCCCATAATCACCTGCGCGGCCGCATTCTGCACCAGTTGGAGCCTCCGGGTGCTCCTCAGGGGGAGCCCCATGTAGAGAGCGTTACAGTAGTCCAGGCGTGACGTAACCAAGGCATGAGTGACTGTGCACAAGGAGTCCCGATCCAGAAAGGGGCGCAACTGGCGTATCAGGCGAACCTGATAAAAAGCCCCCCTGGCCACGGCCGTCATATGCTCTTCTAAAGACAGCCGTGTGTCCAGGAGGACGCCCAAGTTGCGAGCCCCCTCTGTGGGGGTCAATGACTCGCCCCCAATAGCCAGCGATGGCACCAGCTGGCTATACCGGGACGCCGGCATCCACAGCCACTCGGTCTTGGAAGGGTTGAGCCAAAGCCTGTTCCTCCCCATCCAGACCCGCACGGCCTCCAGACACTGGGACATCACTTCGAGGGCATCATTGGGGTGGTCTGGGGTGGAAATGTACAGCTGAGTGTCATCAGCGTACAGATGGCATCGCACCCCAAAACCACGGATGATCTCACCCAGCGGCTTCACATAAATGTTGAACAGGAGCGGCGAGAGGACCGACCCTTGTGGCACCCCGCAAGCAAGGCGCCTCGAGGTCGACCTCTGCCCCCCTGCCAACACAGACTGCGACCGGTCAGAGAGATAGGAGGAGAACCACCGCAACACGGTGCCTCCCACCCCCAGTCCCTCCAGCCGGCGCAGCATGATACCATGGTCGATGGTATCAAAAGCCGCTGAGAGGTCTAACAGGACCAGAACAGAGGAACAACCCCTGTCCCGAGCCCTCCAGAGATCATCCACCAATGCGACCAATGCCGTCTCCGTGCTGTACCCAGGCCTGAAGCCGGACTGGCACGGATCTAGATAGACGGTTTCATCCAGGAACTGTGGGAGCTGTCGCGCAACCACACTCTCCACAACCTTCGCAACAAAGCGAAGGTTGGAGACCGGACGATAGTTTGCCAAAACGGCCGGGTCCAGAGAAGGCTTCTTGAGGAGGGGCCTCACCACCGCCTCTTTCAAGGCGGGAGGCAAGAAACCCTCTCTCAGAGAAGCATTTATGATCCTCTGGAGCCAGCCTCGTGTTACCTCCCGGGTGGCCAGTACCAGCCAGGAGGGGCACGGGTCCAATAAACATGTGGTTGTGTTTAACCTCCCCAGGATCCTGTCCACGTCCTCAGGAGTCACAGGGTCGAACTCATCCCAGGTAACATTCTCAAGACCAGCCTCAGTCACCCCGCCGGGATCTACCCAGTCAGAGTCCAAGCCTTCCCGAATCTGAGCGATTTTATCGTGCAGATACTGTGCAAAATCCTCAGCCTGCCCTTGCAAGGGGTCTTCCCGCGCTCCCTGATATAGGAGGGAGCGGGTCACCCTAAACAAGGTGGCTGGGCGGTTATCTGCCGATGCAATAAGAGCGGAAAAGTGGTTACGCTTTGCCGCTTTTATCGCCACTAGATAGGTCTTAATATGAGACCTAACTAGTGTTCGGTCGGATTCGGAGCGACTAGCCCTCCAACCACTCTCTAGGCGTCTTTTCCGGCGCTTCATCTCCCTCAGCTCCTCGGAAAACCAAGGGGCCGGGCAGGTTCGGCGTCGGGTCAGAGGCCGCAAAGGCACGACTCGGTCCAGAGCACCGGCGGCTGTCCTATCCCAGGCAGCCACCAGATCTTCAGCCGAGTCATGAGCCAGAGTTTCAGGAACTGGCCCAAGCTCCCTCTGGAACCTATCAGGATCCATCAGGCGCCTGGGGCGGAACCACCTGGTCGGTTCTGCCTCCCTGCAGTGGGGTGCAGCGGTCAAAAGGTCCAGTCTCAGGAGAGAATGGTCCGACCATGACAGGGGTTCAATAACTATATCCCCTATATCCAGACCACTCCGCCACTGACCAGAGATAAAAACCAAGTCCAGAGTGTGTCCTCCCACGTGAGTGGGGCCATGAATTAATTGTGTCAGGTCCATGGCTGTCATGGAAGCCATAAACTCCCGAGCCATCCCAGACGCCCCACCGGTAGATGGCAGGTTGAAATCCCCCATGACCAAAAGTCTGGGGGTATCAACCGCCACCCCGGCAATAACGTTGAGAAGCTCGGGCAGGGCCGCTGTCACGTGGCAGGGAGCCAGGTACGCGATCAGCAGGCCCACCTGCATCCCATGGCCCCACTTCACCAGGAGAGACTCACATCCGGCTATCTGAGGTACAGTGGCCTCCCTCGGATCAAGACCTTCCTTTATAACGACCGCCACCCCCCCCACCCCTGCCCTGGGCCCTTGGCTGATGGAATGCGTGGAAACCTGGTGGGCACATCTCTACGAGGGGGACCCCCCCCTCTTGGCCCAACCAGGTCTCTGTAATACCTGCCAGGTCCGCACCCCCCTCCTGTATTAGCTCACAAATGAGGGGGGCCTTATTAACCACAGACCTGGCGTTGCACAACATCAGTCTAAGGCCTGGGCTCTGAGACTCTGGACAGCCGGGGAGATGAGAAGAGTCATGGGGGCCGAGGCATGCCACCGCTTGAAGATAGCGGGTGCGTGCCCCCACCACCTGATGTGGCCCCCTACTCCCGCCATATCTGCCCCTCCCAACCACGGTCCTGATAGAACTGCCCTCCACCCTATCCACACTGAGCTCCTCCACACCCCGCTCCCCGCCTTCCGTTCCATGCCCCTGTAACGGGCCTGACCTATGCCCCTCCCTCCCCACCCCCCGCCCTAAGCCCCTTAAAAGATTACAAAAAGACAATTTTAAAAAACCCCACAACCCCCTCTTTGCGGCATGCCACCTCTTAATTAATTGAAATTAAGGGGAAAATTGAAATGTAAAATTGAATAAAATGGAAATGTTAATAAATGAATAAAACAATACATGTAAGAAATAAAATAGAAGAAAGATATTGTTAAGGGTTGGAAGGTTATACTAGTAAAGGATTTAAGATAAAAATGGAATAAGTTGAAATACATTGTTAATAATTAAAAGATAAGGGGAATTTTGAGAAAATAAATGAAAGAAAAATCGGGGTTGCCTGGACACCATAGTGGAAAATAGAAAATTGAAAATAGATACAGCAATAGAGAGCGATGAAAGAGGAGTAGAGGGATGGAAGGGAGGAAGAAGGAGAGAGAGGAATGGGAAGAAATGAAAGAGGGGAGGAAGGAAGGGAGGGGAAATAAGAGTAGGAGAGAGGGTTAGAAAGGGAGAAAGAGAGGAGAGGGAGAAAGGAAGGGGAAGTAGAGAAGGAGTAGGAGAAGAGGGAAGAAGAAAGAAAGGAAAGAAGGGAGGGAGAGATTGAGAAGAAAAATTGCTGTACAATAAAAAAGATAAAATGGAAGAAAGGCAAGCCCGAACATGCATAAATGTACTAGGATAAAGAATGAGTTATTAAAAAATAAAAGAGAATAAATATGAGTTAAAACAGAAAAATTAGAATTTGAGGGCGAATTAAGATGTTTATATAAATAAGCATAGAAATTTTAAGACATGATTAAAAAATGGAAAAAGGAAATTTTGGCAAAAATTGTAACTGAGTAAAATGTACTTGAATATGTTAAATTGTATAAGTTATGATATGGCCAATACTCTCTTCATAAAATATGCGGGGGAAATTAGGGGGGGGGGAATCAATAAAACTTGATTCAAAAAAAAGAAAGGGAAACATGAGATGCTCTAGCTTGAGGGTCATGGTAGATGCCCCCACGAAAGACTTGCTTGACACCTGGGATGAAAAGAGGCAGTTGCCTGTCCAGGTGGGCATGACAAAGGAAAAAAGCAAAAAGGTTGTATAAGAAGTCGGCTTTGCTCAGGGATGAAGCTGGAAAACCTATTTATTTATTTGTTTGTTTGCTTTGTTTGTTTATTTATTTATTTATTTATTATTTTTTTATTTATTGAATTTATATTGCCGCCTATTCACACATGGCAACTCAAGGCGGCTTACAGAATATAAAACCACATTTAAAACAATAAAACTAATAAAAAGAATCAAATAAATTAATATAGTATAATATAAAATCACCCCCACCTCAGTGACAGCCTTTATTTGGCTAAATAAAGGTACTTAAAAAGGAAATATATAAATAGGAACGTTGGGTTTTGTTGTTTGGGTTTGGTTTGGTTTGGTTTGGTTTGGTTTGGTTTGGTTTGGTTTTTTTGCAAAAAGTTTTTTTATTTTGCAACGTACAAATTACATCTTTTTGGAACAGAGCCCTGATCCGGTCATCAATTTGTACAATTTTTCTTTCCATCTTTAACAAAATTTTATATAATTTATTTTGCCATAACGGTTATTTCTTAATCTTAAATTGCCTATCTCAACTAATACCGTCTTAAAAAATTTACTCAAATTTACTTAAGAAAAAAGAACATTTACCCTTCTATTAACCCCTCTTTAATCTTAGTCACTAGCAACTATATTTAATAAATCATCAATCTCCCCTATTAGTATCTTAAACAAAATTTACTCCTATTTATTTAATCAAAACAATTACCCTTCTATTAATCCACTTTGAATCTCAATTCAATTAATAACTCATAATACATTTCACAATTTTTATTTATTTATTTATTTATTGGTTCGATTTATATGCCGCCCTTCTCCTGAGACTCAGGGTGGCTTACAATGCATTAAGCAATAGCCTGCATACTTTTGTACAGTATATACCTGCTTAGTAGGGTTTTCGCCCCCCCCCCAGCGGTGTTCTTTTTTATACAAAGTCAGCTTATTGCCCCAAAAAACGGGTCCTCATTTTACCTACCTCGAAAGGATGGAAGGCTGAGTCAACCTTGAGTCTGGTGAGATTTGAACTTGCAGTAATTGCAGGCAGCTGGTGCTACTTAACAGCACTTTAGTCTGCTGCGCCACCAAGGCTCTTAACCTAAATCCTCACAATTAACAATACAAATCAAACATATTTATATTTCAAGATCTTATTTCCCTCTCTAGTACTTCCCCATATTTATTATTGCTTCATATAATGTTCATTAAATCTTAGTAAAATTATTAAAAATATTCAAATTGTTACAATTATTATAGATCTTTAAACATTATCACCATTTTTGTCATCAATAATATCATATGACATCATAATAGTCATTGATTCATTGTATCCATTATTATATTTTCTTTTAACATAGTCTATTTCTCATATATTATAGCTTCCATCCATATTTCAATTTTAAATGTCTATAACATACTCTTCACATATTTATTAACCATTATTAATCTCAATATAGTTATTTTGTAAATCAAAGTCCTGGACTTTTCTGTCTTACCCCCTATTCCCCCATTCTTTCACTGTTAATCCCAGTGTCATCATCTTTATAAGTATTGTTATTCACAATGTCTTCTCAAAAAAAAAACCCCTCCTTTTTATTATTACTATCCACCTGTACATTACTTATTCATATTTAATCACGTTGTTTTTATCTTCTTTATTTCCAGCCGTTGCATCTTGTTTCTTCATTTTCTTGTCTGCTTCCGTATACTTCATTTCAGTTTCAATATCCTCAGATTTTGTCCTCCATGTATCATTTTAATTATTTTTTCTTACTTCCACTCCAAGCCAAATGCATCAAATTGTTCCTTCTCTAATTCCTGCGCCATTTTATTCTTTTTAAGTCAACATTATACCAATTATAAGAGTTCCATTGTGATTTCCCTTTCCTTTCCCCAAAGTCAAGCCGCCTGCAGACAAAGAAATCCTCCTCCACATATTCTCACGGTTATTATCTGTAAAGTTCACAATTCTCCCAAACAAAAACCAAGTTACAATGTTCCTTTTTAATCCAGAAGGTGTCTCTCTACAATCCACAATTACCAATTGTTAAGAAGTATCCATTTTGTTTCAGTTATGTAACAATCTTACTTAGTTTCTCTTTTTCTTTTTAATTTTAAAAATGTCAAATCTTCTTTAAAGTCCAAATTTAAATTCTTTTCAATCCTTTGACCATGTTTCAGTATTTAACATTTCCAATTGGTTTTATTCAAAAGTCAATTTTCTATCGGGTCTTTGTCTCTTTAAAGTTGCGTTTTAAAATCTTCTTTGCCCCCGTGCTCCTTAGCCGCTTTTTTTTATCGCTAGGAGTCTTATCATTAAAAGATGTTTCCCTTGATGTTATTACAAGCCTGGGTTGGCTGTCATTCCCCTCCGCACTATTTTCTCTTCAGCAGCTGATTTACGTTCCCATTCCACTCCCCCTCTTCATTATCTCTTCAGCAGCTGATTTACATTCCCATTCCAACCTCCCTCTTCTTGCCTTCCATCCATCACCCACTATTAGTGTACATGGTGTCCTAACACAACACCCCACTCCACCGTGTTTTGTTGCTGGAATCCTTCAGTATTCTCCGGATCCCCTTCATGGTCTTCAATACCATCCATCAAGGTGATGTGTTGTCGAGGGCCTTTTGACACTCAACATTCTTTCCTTTCCCCCGTGCCCATTAGCTGCTGATTATTCCGCTGGGGCTCTTTCAAATTTAAAAATCTTTTTCTTTTTCTTTTTTGCCTGTGAGTTGGCTGTCACTCACCTGGCTTCAAAACTCCATTCCAGTCACCGCTCCTGCTCAATGCTTAGCCCGGTTGCCCCAGCTTCTTGGTGGCCACAATGGCCACCGCCCCCGCTGCCGAGTCGGAGAGAGTTTCCTCTGACCTTTGAGGAACTTGCCTGTTCCTCTTGGTCTTCCGAGGTGCCTCTCCTTCTTCCCCGTCCCTACCAGACGGTTCCGGTCCGAAGACCCCTTGGCAGCGGCTTGTCAATCCGGGGTTTTGCGGAGCTCATTAGAGCCCACTATTTCCCCGACTGTCTTGCTGCGACGCTTCCGGTCGAATCCCGAGTTGCATCACTTATTTGTTGCCAGGGAAGGGAATCAGCCTACTGCTGCTCTTGAGGTTCTCAGGGGCTCCTGAGTCCCAGCAAGTTAATGAGGTTGAATGGACAAATAGAGGGAACAATGTGGAGCCATTGTAAAAGCATCGCCCAGAGAGAAGATGGACTCCAACATCAACTTCCAATTCTGAACACAGGATATCAGCTTTTCATGCTTTGTGCAATACATTTATCTGGATGATGTATTGCGGCAGACCTGGGCATTTTATGGCTCTTGGGCCACATCCAGCTCTGGCTGTCCCTGTCTGGCCCATGTGAGGTAAATCAGAAATTAGAAATCAAATGTAAATAAGTGCACCACAGGGGGAAGAAGAAGCTGAATCGAGTCTGGCTCTGCGCAGTCCCAGTGTGCTCCTACAATTGGCTGGCAGCTGTAAGAGGGCAAGGAGAGAAAGCATTTTTCTGCACCTGTGCAGCACTCAACCCTCACCTAAAGCAGCCTGAGGTGATGGAGTTCAGTTCCAGTTTCTCATGTGGCCCCTTGGGAAAATTAATTGCCCACCCGTTTTAGGTGTTGGGGAAATTCTGTCCTCCACAGTATCCATATGTGCCTGAGACGATCCAGTCACGCCACGAGAGATTGTGATGTTGCAACAGAGAGATAAGAGAAACTCTATTCCCATTGTTTTCCTCCCACTACAGGCCCACTGGAAGCATGAGAGCAACAAACCTACTCTCTGCTTGTTAGCTTCCAATGCCATGTGTCAGCTGAGGGATCTGACAGACCTGCAAATCCTCCCAAATGTAACCTAGAAACAAAATTGTACATATGGCAACAAAGGTAAAGGGCTGATTTTCCCAATGAAAAGAATCTCTAGAAAAATGTTTGTAACCCTACAATCTTGATCTGTTGTGGGAAGTACATCTGGCTTGTCTGTTGTATACTGATATCCTTCTCAGTTAAGGAAATTCTGGTGAGGGCCTAAGAACCGAGGCTGTAGAAAAGGAGGGCCTAGACTATTAACCTGCTAACAAATCATTAAGAACTTTTGTAAACCATGAATTTGCTGCTTTGTGTCTTTGCTAGACCTATTCATCAGTGAAGTGACATAATAATAGGGAAATAATTGTAGAAAGTTAGCACCCACTCCTCTTAGAAGAATGAAATATTTTAGGAAATATTAAAAAGACAGAATATTATATTTCCCCTAAAAGAGAAATAGAAATCTTAAGGGAGACGGAAACTCAGAGCTTCAGCTCCCTGCCCCCAGCAGATATTTGGTGCCCATTGAGAAGGACTGGGCCAGTTTATCTACAAAACAAAAGACCAGGGTGATGGGATTAAGACATGACCCTCCAAGGCATAATAGGACATAATAATAGAATCAGTAGAATTTGTCAGAATATTCATGACTGGGAAGACATGGTAACAAGGTCAGCCAATGAATAGGCATAGCAACTAAGTCAGCCAATGGGAGCTGAAACAGTTTGGAGTCTGGCCGTGGCTTAGCTCTGAGTGCTGTGCTGAGAACTGAAACAAGTCTGGTCTTGTCTGCTCTGAACTCTGAACTAAATCCTGATCTCTCTACCACATTGGAAGAACCTGCTGTTGGTATTATATGTGTTATATTGTGTATAAAGAGAAGTTAATGAATCCTGCTAAATCAGTTACCTGCGTATGCTTTCTGGATTTGATTTTGCAACAAACTCTGACAGTTTATGGGCCCAGAGCACACAATACAAGACTGAATTGTATTTAAGCTGAGAGACTGCCTGTGTTTAAAAGGAGAAACAAGGCAGAGAAAGCTTGCCGGATGGCTGTTGTTGAATTTAAGGAGAGCTCTCTGGCTCAATTGGGATAGAAGAACTATATAATTTGGGCTACAAAGATGGAATGTTTCCTGAAGGCTAAGGAGCTCTGGGATATTGTTGTTAATCCACTCCAGGCACCATTAGCAGCTGCAGATCAAAGGCAGCATGATAAAGCAATGGCTTATATCTTCTTAAGTTTAGAAGATGAACAATTTATCAATGTAGCTGATTTAAAGACTGCACAGGAAGTCTGGCTGAAGTTGAGAAGTGTGCATGTGAGTGTGTCAGCATGCAATATTGTGCTATTATCAAAAAAGTTATACAGAGCCCGTTTGCAACCAGGAGAATCTGTGGAACAGCATTTTGTACAAATGCAAACTTTATTTGTTGAGTTAGAACAGTGTGGCATGAAGTTTCCTGAATCTCAGAGAGTGCTGTTGGTGTTAAACAGTCTGGATGAAACGTGGGACATAGTTTCTGCAGTATTTGAATGCAAACCAGAGCAGGAGTTGTGTTTGGAGGCCTTAAAGGCTTGTTTGATTGCTGAGGAGAACAAGCGCCATATGGTTGCTAGATAGCGGGAGGGCGACGATCGTGATGGCACGTGCTACAAACTTGTTTATGGCATGTTCTGATCTGTCCCAGGCGTGGCCTGTGGTTCACGGACTGATAAAAGAGGGCCTCTGCAGAAGGACGACAATTCAACCACTTAAAGCGTAGGCCTTGTTTAATAATATGGGGTCTGACGAAGGAAATAATAAAAAGGTTGTAGACCCTTCTACATCATGGCCCGAGGCAAGGCCTATTCTGAACGACTGCCGTAAAATATGTTGTACAACGTTTGATGAAGACTTACAGTACTTCAGGCCTATTTTGTTTGGATGTCGTCTATCATGCTGTAATCTACGGGATGCCATAGAACGTGAAGATGTGAACGATCTCACCAGGTCTTACCTGTCGGAATGGGAAATGACTAAGAGATGCTCTTTATCACCGGTCCAAGGAACAGGCCTGAGTAAGTAAAAAATCGGGTTATATATTCAAATGTGTAATTCAGGATAACACCGTTACCATCATGATAGGTAATGAATTAATGAATTAATGTAATGAATTAATATATTTTCTAGGTTCTGTCCCGGGTTATAGCCACAACAACAGTGCCTCCTTAATATCAAACTTATCAACCGATGAAGAGTCTGCAGAGGGGTGCTTAGGTAAATGAAAATAAATTGACTTTTTACTACAGCTATTGATGATTACTTTATATAATAAATGGAGAAAGTTGCTGTTAGATTTAGTAATGATATATTTTTTTATATTTAATCAGAAATGTCCCCTGGATATAAACATGACAAGAGTCTGGTTTGTTTTTATTTATTTATTTAAAAAGTTTTTTTATTTTATAAACAAACAAACAAACAATACATAATCAATCATTCAGTGTATCATCTGAATACAACTTTTGTGTCTTCTTCTTACTCCTCCAATATTTATCATATCTTAATATTATCATTTCATTTATTATGACATTTCCCCCACATTTCTTACTTCTCTATTAATACATTTATCTATCTTTTCGTTTTATTAAAAATTATACAACAATTTTATCCCCACACAACCTTCAACCCCCCCTCCCCACACACCCCTGACTTCCCAGAGCAAAAACGGGGTATAACATTTAACAAACATAAGCTAAAATATGCTAACTTACTACAAGATTCAAAACTCCCTCACGCTCTTTAACTCCCCTTTTAAAAATTATTCATCAACCTTCCTTTTATAAATTATCTTGTCACATTTCACATTTGTTACTAAAATCCTTTCCAAATTCTAAATTAAACATTTTAAAACTTTCTTTAAAGCATGTCTTTTTTTAAAAAAAAATATTAATCCATTGAGTTAAGTTATGTCTAACCTAAACATTTCGTCACATATAACTTTTAAAAATACTATAATCTTAGGTTAAACATTTTAAAATCTCTTAATACATCAATAAGACATTCCTCGAAATATAAATTTCAAAACTTTTTTAAAAAGCTATCCATTAAATTTTAAATTAACCATTTTAATACTTCAATAAGTTTTAAAAAGCTATCCAATTTTAATTAAGCCTTTTTACTTCAATAAAACATTCTTCAGAATATAACCTTAAAAATACTGTTAATCTATTGGATTAAGTTATTTCTAAATCTTGAGTTCATTCTTCAAAATATAAATTTCAAAACTTTCAGGAAGCTATCCATTAAATTTTAAGTTAACCATTTTAATACCCCAATAACTTTTAAAAAGCTATCCATTTTTAGTTAAACATTTTTACTTCAATAAAACATTCTTCAAAATATAACCCTCAAAAGGCTATCCCTTAAATTATATCCAAAACTAAATATAATAAAACACTTCCTTTATATCATTGTCTTAAGATAAACTTAAAAAATACTAATTTCAGTAAACTTTTCAGATTTATTACTAAGATCCTCCCCAAAAGAAATTAATCTTCCATTCTTCCTTTCTTTCTATATTTTTTCCAGTCCTTCTTCTTCAATAATACTTTCTTCTTCAGCATTGCTCCTCCCCCTGCTTTTATTTTCGAGAATTTTTGAATTTGGATTTGAGGTTGATGTATCTTTGGAATTCGTTCTCTTCTTAGAATTATTTCCTTTAATTTGGAACCCCCATTTCGACATCGCAGTACCGGGTATACTCCCTTCCAGATTGTCATGGGACGAGACTTCCCAGCTATCCCCGAACTAGATCTCCACCCTCCGAAACCCACCACTCCAAACGATTGGCCCTGCAACCTGCAGAAAGTGTGGCCTTTAGTAAAGGAAGCTTTGAGGAAGGCGTCCGATGAATATAAAACCCATACGGACAAAAAACGAACCGCCTGTCCATCATTTCAGATCGGGGACCAAGTGTACCTCTCTACTAAGTATTTGAAATTACGGCTACCAAGTAAAAAATTAGGACCCAAATACATAGGCCCCTTTCCCATCATAAAGGTGATAAATCCGGTTACATTTATGTTGAAATTACCTCCTTTACTGGGGAAAATTCATCCTATATTCCATTCTAACCTATTGAAGCCAGCTGTCATAGCCTCCGACCCATCGTACAAAACCCCAGGCCCGGTGACGGGGTCCCACTACGAGATTAGAGACATTGTTGACTCTCGGTACCATAGAGGCCAGCTACAATACCTAGTAAAGTGGACAGGGTACCCAGATACAGAGTCCTCATGGGTTCCGGTGGGTGATATAAATGCCCCACGACTCCTAAGACGATTCCACAGAAACAATCCCCATAGGGTACGCCTAAAATGAGGTTACTAACGGATATTTCTCCTCTTCTTCCCCCACAGGCAGACACCTGGTGGGGGAGCTGCATGTCGAGCGGCACGAAGCGCTCGACACCAACCGCTGCAACACAGTCGATTCCAACCACTGCGGTATGGGTGGCGTGCCCGATGGGGGGGTGGATATGGGCCACCGGGTGATGGTGGAGGGGTTAGAATAACGACTAGGCGTTCTTGTGCATGGGGGTTTAATGGGGACGCGTGGGCATAGAGGAGTACCTGCGAGCAACACGGCTCTGTCGAGGACCGAGATGGATGACGTCATCCCTGCGCGTCCGGAATAACAGCTGCAGGAACTTTGAATCTCCCCAGCTGAGAGCACTCAGCACTCGCTCTATAAAAGAACTCTGTAACAGGCTCCCAGCAGCCGCGTCTTTGTCTTGCTTACAATCCGGTTTCCACCGAGAGCTGTTGTTACCAATTAAACCAAGATACTCCGATTCCTGGTCGAGTGTGTTTCTTGTGCATCGGTGATCCATTATCAGGGGAGGCCGAGACCTCCTGGAATACGATTGATCCCAGACCTCCGGACCTTCCGTAAAGCCCTGAAGACGTTTTTATTCCATCAAGCTGGCCTAGCCTAAATGGTTTTTAAATTGGGATTTTAAATTTTATGGATTTGGGGGTTTTAAATTGGAAGCTAGTGATTTAATTCTTTTTAATTATCTTAACTTTTGTATTTGTATGTTTTTTTAATTTTGGCTGTTCACCGCCCTGAGTCCCTTCTGGGAGAAGGGCGGTATATAAATTAAATAAATAAATAAATAAATAAATAAATAAATAAATAAATAAATAAATAAATAAATAATAACCAAAACTGACAAAGAAGCCATAGATATTGTTAAACAGTTACAAACCAAATTTAAAATTAGAAATTTAGGAAATATTAGGCATTATTTAGGTTTAGATATCAATCAAACAGCTAGAGGTTATAAAATATCTCAATCTAGCAAAATAAGCCAAATGTTAAAACGTTATGGCATGGAGCTATGTAAGCCAGCTAAAACGCCTATGGCACAGGATTTTCAACAAGGAGAAATCCAAAGTCCTAAATTTAGTAAGGAGATCTACCAGTCTCTTATAGGTAGTCTATCTTATATAAGCAATTGGTCAAGACCTGATATTTCATTTGGAGTAAACCAATTAGCGAGATATAATGCAGAGCCAACTGATAGGCATTGGCAGGCCGCAAAGCGTATATTAAGATATCTGAAAATGACGATGCATTATGCATTGTATCTAGAACCTAACAATGGTTTAGTATTGAGTGCATATGCCGATGCCAGTTTTGCTACTGATGTGACCACCAGAAAGTCCACATCGGGTATAGCTATCATGTTAGACAATTGTTTGATTGGCTGGAAATCAATTCGTCAAAAACATATTAGTCTATCTACTATGGAGGCAGAATTCTCATGTTTGTCACTAGTTTGTACTGATTTGATCTATTACAAACAACTAATGATGGATATTGGTTTAAAAATGGATTATCCAATTGTAATACATGAGGACAACCAAGCTGCTATAAAAATGGCAACAAATTTAGCAGTTAAAACTAGATCTAAGTATACTGACATTAGGTATCTGAATGTTCGTCAGTGTATCCAAAGCAACATGGTTAATTTAGAATATTGTATGTTGGAAGACAATATTGCTGATAATTTTACCAAAGCGCAAGGTGCTATAAAACATAAAACATGTTGCGAAAGCTATGGATTAAGAATCTAGACTGTATATATTGACCTGTCCAAAGGGGAGAATGTTAGGGTATGGTTTGAGCCTAACTAGTTGTCCAGGCAATATATGTGTACTGTAACTTTAATCTGTAAATGTATTATGTGACTTTAATGCTGAGTCATGCTGTAATGAGGTAATCACTGGTTGTGAGAGTATTTAAGCAAGGTACTGTAACGTATTCAGTTTGATGATGAAGCTACTATGATATGCTACCATAGTGAGGAGTTGCTATCTGCTAATCATCGTTTGATGGAATCTGCTACCATCGTGGTTTGTGAACCAGAGTGAGTTTGTTATTCTAACCAACTAATGTTTGTTTGGTAAGAAGATTTCTGTACCTACTGGACTGATTTAACTGGCAAAGACTTGGAATTGTTTAAAGACTATGAGACTGTTTTTCTACTATAAAGTAAGCTTTTGATAAACCAGTTTGCATATCTCTTATTCATTGCTCTCAGCAATGTTTCCTTGTGCATTTACTCTGCTGGTTGGTAACACAACACCAATATCCTTAACACACCACCTGGTGGTGCTGGTGTCCTTTTAGATGGAACACAACAAAGCTTAATGCAGCAAAGGCAAATGACTGCATCTCCAGCAGGTCATGTTAATATTGCAGCTCCAGTGCAACAGCCTCAACCACAAATGCATGCACACGTGCCTCCACCTGTACAACCAGGGCCAGCTCCTGGTCCACCCCCAGCGCAACAAGTGCCTTTACTTCCACAGCCAGCACCTCAAATGCACATTCCTCAACAGGCATCTTCTGTTGCTCCACTGGCTGGTGAGTCCAAATTAAAGATGTCAGGACAGAATTATAAGGCCTGGGTCAGTGAGATTGGATTGTTACTTCGCAGAGAAGGCACTCACTGTATGATTTTTAATCCCCCTGCTCAGCCATGGTCACCTGCAATAAGAGATTTAGAAACTAAAGCTTGCACAACATTATTGATGTCCATGGATACTGAACTGCAGGTTACCTTTTCGCCTGATACAACAGCCCAACAAATTTGGGCCCAATTGGAAAATTGCTACAGGCCTGTTTCAATTGAATCTTCATGTTTGCTCATGTCTCAATTCCATGGTTCGAGATTGAAACCTGGTGAACAAATTGGAGGACATTTGACCAAACTGAAAGGAATCAGAAGAGAATTGAGAGAAAGAGGCTATAATATTGAAGATATTCAAATGATCAGGATTATTATTAATTCTTTGAATTATGAATGGAAAGATGCCATTACAAAGATTAACCAAGTCCCTATTGCTCAACGCACAGTGGACAATGTATGCAGACTTTTAATTGAAGAAGAAGCACTCATGTTAGCCACTCCACACTTGAGAGGACCACCCGCATCAAGAGCTCCAGCTAGGCGCCCCTTCCAAGGAAGGACCTATGCTCCAAGGATGCCAAGATGCTACATCTGTGATTGTGTGGGACATGCCACCCGGGATTGTCCCCAACGAGTTCCAGCTCCCGTCACGTACCAGCCCAGAGGAACAGACTCCACAGGCAGAGGCAGAGGCGGAAGACAAGGTCGTCGTGGTCCCGGGCGTGATCCACAAGCTCCACTCGCCACATTGGCTTTAACCAATGATCCACAACTTCAACCAGAGTACGACAGACGACTCCTGTGGACTTTGGACAGTGGTGCAGCATTGCATGTTACCTACAGAAAGGAACTTTTCACAGAGATGCACGAGCCTGAACCTGAACTACGTGAACTTTATTCTTTTTCAAATCATCCTTGTCAGGTCAAAGGAAAAGGAACTGTTTATGTTGAAGAGCTTGATGAATTCATTCCTGATGTTTATTATATACCAACAGCAACCAGTAATTTGCTTAGTCAGAGTCACTTGTCTAGAATGTTAAAATTCCAGGTACATCACCTTGAAAATGCAAGTTACATAGTTAAAGATGGAGATATTGTTGCTGGAACCATATTAATTGGTGGTGTTTATTACTTAAAGCCAAAGCCTAAACCGCAAACACAGGCAAGTATACAAACTCCAAAAAGGGAGAGCACAGGCCCAGAGAGAGATGCTCCAGAGAGAGATCCTGTTGCTGCTCCAAAGGCTCCTAAAGCCAACAAAAAGAAAATTGGGAAACAGGCTGCTCAGAGCAAGCCTGAGGTTCCTCGTAAAACTGTTAATGTTGAAAATTCACTAACTGGTAAACCTTTGCATTCTAGGTGTATCCATAAATGGCATAGAAGATTGGGGCATGCCAGTTTCCGTGTTCTTAGGAAGATGCCGGAGTTCGCAAAAGGTTTGGATCTAAAGGGGTGTAAGGTGTTTTTGGATTGTGCTGTCTGCAAAAAGGCCAAATCCAAAACAGCAGCCATTCCCAAACGCGCTACACGCCTGTCAACACGCATTTTTGATTTGGTTCACACTGACATAGTTGGTCCTTTCCCGCCATCATTTGGTGGTAGAAAATATTTTCTAACAATTGTTGATAATTACTCTAGATATGGATATGTATATCCTATGAAAGAAACATCTGAGACTTCTCAGATCTTTAAAGACTTTGCAGCCCTTGTTTCTACCCAACACGGAGTAAGCATCGCCAGAATCCAGAGTGATCGTGGTGCTGAATTCATGTCTCGGCGTTTCCAGGACTGGATGCGTAAGAATGGAATTCTTCATCAGACGTCAGCTCCTTACACACTGGCTCACAACGGAGGGGTACTGCAAACCATGATGCGTTGTCTCCTAGAAGACGCCAACCTTGGTATGATATACTGGGGTGAAGCTATAAAACATGCAAATTACATTGTCAACCATACTTGGAGCAGTGTAATGAATCAGACTCCTTTCTTCATGTTGTATGGCTACAAGCCCGATCTTAAAAACATCCATATTTTTGGTTCATATGCTATGGTGAACATTCCCTTAGCTCAAAGAAGAAAAGGAGGTCCAGCAGCAAAGAGACTGAGATTTATGGGTATTGATGATAATTCAAAATGGAGCAAATTTATTGACTCTAAACATGTAATTGTGATTTCCCAATCTGCTAATTTTGAGGAAGATGTTGACTGGTCCAGGATTCATTCCAATGATCCTGGAGTTTATTTTCCTAGAGATGATACTGCTGATGCCACGCAGATTGATGACCAAGATTCCACTGGTTCTTCTCAACCCGATGTTCCGTCTTCGCAAGCCGCGGATGCTGACGCTAGCGACGAAAGTGAGGACGAGGACGAAGCAGAAGAAGACTGGACAGTTGTCCCGAGACGTTCTATGAGGGCCACAAAAGGAATCCCTCCACAATGATATTCTTGGCAACTGACAAAAGCACCCTTGCCTTTGATTTGCAATGTTACACTTCCACCTGATAATTTCACACAAATCAAGCAGCTTCCTGATTCAGAGCAAGACAAATGGTATGAAGCAATGCAGGTTAAAATGGACAGTCTAAAGAAACTCAAAGTGTTTACACCTGCAAAACCTCCAACAAACAAAAAGGTCATTGGCACTCGATGGGTCTACAGAATCAAAAAGAAGCCAAATGGTGAGTCATTGTACAAGGCCAGACTTGTAGCTCAGGGTTTCGCTCAACGTTATCCTGAGGACTATACAAATACCTATTCACCGACAGTTCGAACTGAGAGTGTAAAAATTGCTTTAGCAACTGCAACTATCCTTGGTTTAGAAGTTTTCCAGTTCGATGTTGACACAGCTTATCTGCATGCAGACCTAGACGAAGAGATCTACGTGAGAAGTCCTCCAGGATTCCGACAGCAAGAAGGGGATACCTGGTTTCTAAACAAAAGTCTTTATGGTCTGAAACAGTCTGGTTTAATGTGGTATTTATGTCTTACTGACAAACTAAATTCAATGGGCTTTATTAAGTCCGAAACTGATGAGTGCGTGTTCACAAAAAGATCTAACAATGCATATGAGATCGTTCTTGTTTATGTTGATGATATTGTTTATATTGGTCCAAGTGAGTGAAATTTTTGCCAAAGCTTTGCAGAGATACTTCACATTGAAATCATTAGGTCATATTAGCACTTATTTAGGTGTTCAGGTTGAAAAAACACAGAAGGGGTTTAGTCTTTCACAAAAGGATAAAATTGAACAAATTTTGCATCATTGCAACATGAAGGATGCTAACACAACAAAGACACCCATGCAAACAGATTTTCATAACTTGACACAAGAAGCAAGTCCTGAGTTCGAGGATCAAACACTTTATCATTCAGTTATTGGGTCACTGTTGTACATTAGTAGTTGGACCAGACCCGACATTGCACTTAGTGTTAATCTCTTGTCTCGACATGTAGGTAAGGCAAAACAGTTTCATTGGACATGCGTTAAGAAATTATTGAGATACCTAAAATACACTAAACACATGAAGTTATTGTTAGAACCAACACATACTGATTATGCAGAATTATGTTGTTATGCAGATTCTGATTGGGCAAGTGATAAGAAATCACGTAAAAGTACTTCAGGTTATATGATGTTCTTAAATGGATGTCCTGTTTATTGGCAAGTACGTAAACAGAATTTTGTTTCTTGTTCATCTACTGAAGCTGAATATGCTTGTGTTTCAGATGCATGTAATTCTCTAACTTGGTTTGATGCTTTAGTCACAGATATCTGGACACACCCGATCCGACCGATCACCGTGATGGAAGACAATGAATCAGTGGTTTATATTTCTGAATCACATTTCACAGGTTCTAGGTCCAGACACATTGACATCCGTTATCAAAACATAAAACATTTAGTGAAAAAAGGTTTTGTTAAAATGTAGTATGTATCTACACATGATCAGATTGCAGACATGCTCAACAAACCACTTCCAGCAGCTCAACACGAGTATCTGCGTAAGAAGATGTGCCTTATTTGATGATGTACCTGATATTCACTCCACTGGCAAAAGAAGGGGATGTCACTGCGTTTTTGTATTTACCAGCAGAGTTCATTATTTCTGGACTGTCAGACTTTCCGTAGCTTGCCAACTTTTGTTATCAGTAAGCTAATTACGTGTATCCGCATTCCTTTCTTCGACTTCACACTTTCCTTTTGTTCTTTTGCCAAGAAAGGTCCGGTTGCTGAGAAGCAGCTGGCACAAACTTTATTTCAAAATGTAACTAATTAGATCAGTAAGATGTTTTATTTTCTTCTTTACAATAAATATGAGTTTTCTTAGAAGAAATATCTTCGGGTTTTGTTTTCTTAAAGTATGCTTGCAAGGAAAGGTCTCGATCCACCCCTCATAATCAAGGTGCGATTATCCCAAAAGCAGAATGGGATTAATCAGCGCCCTGACAATTCTGCTAATTAGAACACGTATTTAAAAAGACATAAGAACTCTGACAAGAAACTCCTGCTCTGTATTAACATTTTTAAAACTCCTTCCCTGGCCTAATCCTGTCAAGAACAAGGAGAGATTCAACATGGAAATAAGGAGGAATTTTCTGACAGTGAGAACAATCAACCAATGGAACAGCTTGCCTTCTGAAGTTGTGGGAGCTTCATCACTGGAGGCTTTCACGAAGAGATTGGACTGCCATTTGTCAGAAATGGTGTAGGGTCTCCTGCTTGGGTGGCAGGTTGGACTAGATGACCTACAAGGTCCTTTCCAACTCTGTTAATCTGTATGATGTCAGACTTCGATGCTATCTCAAAATAAATGAATTTCCAAACTGCCAATCTTTAAGGAAATCTTTTCTTTAATTGAGCACAGCCACCGGATCATGACTCGATGCAGACAAGACTGACCTTTTGCCCCCCAATCCCTCCCTTTCCGATCCCCAAATCTCTGCTTCTCATTGGCTATCTTCCAAGTCATTCTTCAGACTTCTTGTCTCGTCATTTCCCAGGAATGTCTCCCCCCTTCATTTCCATGACAACCCGACTTCAAAGGGATTTAGCAGGCAAAAGTTCAGAGCTTATCTCTCTCTCTCCTCTGCTCTCTATGCCAGCGTCGAAACGCTGACATATGATCTGTAAATTTCTGGGCTGACTGCATTCCTGCGGTTTTGTTATCGCAACTAAGTATTTGCCTGTTAAATGGTTCTTGGGTGTCTGCCTGGGCTGGAGCTATTAAGTGAAGGGAGAGAGAAGGGGAAAAAAAACCCTCTCTTGCACTTTAAGCCTGAGTTTTAAAGGGGCTAGAATTTTTCTGCTGAGGAAATGGCTATGTGGTTATTTCTTCTTTTTCTTTTCCCTTCCTTTGGTTAATTACAAATGAGCAGAAACGTCTGAGGTGTGTGTGAGCTACTGGAATCGTTAGGCAGGCAGGAGGGAGCCTTGACTATTCAGCCAGTTCGCAGAACTCCACAAAGAGTTAACAAATGGTTCTCCTGAACCGGATGAATCCCACCACTGCATAGAGCAGAGGTCACCAACTGGTGGTCCACAAGAAAATTTTGGTGGTCTGCAGTGCACCCGAGTGGAGGAGCTGCTCCGGGATGACTAATGGCCAGTCCTATGACTAGAGCTCTGGAATATGGGACTGGCCAGGCAGCTTGTGGTGGGGCTGGAAATCTCCACCGTAGAGGGAGGTACGTGCAACTTGCAACTTTGTAGGTGGCGAACGTGCAAGGAGTAGGGCAGTTCCTTCGCCGGCTTTAACAATGTAATGGTGCTGTTGCGGCAAGGGGGGGGTGGTAGCACAGGTGGGCCAAAGCAACAGGTGTCGGCAACCCGTGGCTCTTTTGTCCCCCTACTGTGGCTTCCTGTTGGATGATCCCACCACTGGCTGTCCCCGCCCCTTGCCCTCCCTGTTATGTCCCTATAAGGACATCCGTCGGGGATTGGCTAATCCACCGGCGGGAAAAAGGAACTGCTGTCACTGGGCGGCCCAGCCTGCCGGAGCGCTATAAAGGAGAGCTCCGGCAGCGCAGCCACCAGTCTATTCCTGAGTTAAATAAAGTGCTGAATGGACCATCGCTGGTCGCGTCTTCTTTCCCTGCGCCTGATCTAACACTGGCGATGAAGGACACAAAGAACCACAGCGAAGAACCTCATGGCACATCGCCAGCCGACCTACAGAGCTAGGCACGAGCTGAAGTCAAAGGAACCGAAGCCACCGGAATCATGGCAACACCGCAAGCCCCGCTAGTCTCGCTAGCTGCATTCAACCCCGGAAAGGAAAAATGGAGATCATACATGATCCGATTTCGCCAGTTCCTTAGGGGCAACAACTTCCAAGACTTAAACGATGACCGCAAAAGAGCCCTTTTCCTGGCACACTGTGGCTCCGAAGTCCTGGAAATGGCCATCGACCTCGTGGCCCCGAGGGACATCGAAGAAATGTCGTGGGGCGATCTCCAAGAAGTGCTACAAGAGCACTATGCCCCAACGGGAACTCCGATCGCTAACCGCTTCACCTTCCAGCAGAGTTTCGGGTTTCCAAAATGGCTGAAGGGGAAGATTGCAAGTATAACCGGCCCGAAGTCCTACCGAGTGGAGCTGGAAGACGGACAGGTCTGTAAA
>NW_027256885.1:41534161-41536661 GCF_029215685.1 Pituophis catenifer annectens
CAATAAATCCCGCTTGGTCCTCATGAATTACTTTTTGGATTACTGGCATCAACCTGTTGGCTAATACCTTCGCATAAATTTTATAGTCTGTGTTCAAAAGAGATATTGGTCTGTAGTTCTCTGGTTTTTTAGGACCAACTTGTTCCTTTGGTATCAGAGATATATAAGCAGTTGTCCAAGATGGGGGTATTTTACCCCCTTGTTGAATATTGCAAAATAAATCTCTAAGTTGTTCCACCATTTCAGCTTGTAAAGTTTTGTAATACACTGCAGTCAAACCATCCGTGCCAGGAGCTTTGGCTGTTTTTAGCTGCTTAATTGCTGCTATTATCTCCTCCTCTGTTATAGGATAATTCATTCTTTCCTTTTGTTGATCAGTAATTTTTGTAACTCTCTTATCCTTTAAATATTTTTCTATAAGTCCATTCTGCACCTCTTCTTTGGCATATAATTTAGTATAATAATCCACAAAAGCTTCTTTAATTAATTTTTGTTGAAAAATTTCTTTCCCTCCAATGTTAATACTATCAATAGTCCGTATACTTTGTTTTTTCCTCAGTGTGTAAGCCAACCATCTGCCCGGTTTATTGGCATTGCAAAATGTATTATGCTTCGCGTATTGTAAACTTGTTGCAACTTGTTCCGCCATAAGCATTTGAAATTGGTCTTTCAAAAGTTTTATAGCACTTCGTATTCTTTCATCTGTTGGGTTTTTAATAAGTAATTGTTCCTTATTCTTTATTTCCATTTCCAACTCAGATCTTTTCTTTTGTCGGAACAGTCTATGTTTAGAATTCATGTAGATAAGTACCCCTCTCATATAAGCTTTACTAGCGTCCCAAACAATTTCAATTGGGGTACCTTTATTCAAATTTATCTCAAAAAATTCTTTCAAATGCTTTTTAAGTTCTATTGTATTTTTTTCATATCTAAACAAATTCTCATTTAATCTCCAAGAACGTCTCTCAACCTTATCCATCTCAATTTCTATCCATACAGGGCTATGGTCAGTCAAAGTTCTTGGAAAAATCTTTGTTCTTTTTGTCTTAATAAGTAGATCATTTGACAACAGGATAAAATCAATCCTAGAAAAGGATCTATGTCTATCGGAAAAGAAAGTGTAATCCAATTCATTTGGATTATGTATTCTCCAAACATCTTTTAGTTCCATATCTTCTTTCAAATCAAAAAAAGTCTGCGGTAGTCTAATTCTAGACTTTGCCAAGCTCTTTTTGTCTAATTTAGAATCAATTACTCCATTCCAATCTCCCATAAATAAAATAGATCTATAGTCCCATTGCACTATTTTAGTATGTAACATCTTGTAAAAACAATCCTGTTGTTGGTTGGGAGCATAAATTCCAATCAAAAGAATTTGACCATTTGCTGTAAGCAATTCAATTGCTACAAACCTACCATCTTGATCTACTTCTATAACTTTTGCTGTTAATTTTTTATTTACATAAATAACCACACCATTCTTTTTCTGCGAAGTTGAAGATATATAATGTACTCCTAATTTTGAATTTATCAGATATTTCTGATCTTGAGTTGTAATATGCGTTTCTTGTAAACATATTATATCATTATTAAATTGTTTCAAATATGTAAATAGTTTCTTCCTTTTCTGTGCTGAATTCAACCCATTAACATTCCAAGATAAACACTTAAGGGTCATCGGCCTGTTTCTGGAGCGCAGAGCAAAATATTTGAAGTTCATCCAAGAGCTTCGATCTTGCTCCTCCCATAGCTCCACTCTCTTGTGGGGTACTCTTTGCTGCCTTCTTGTCTTGTCTTTCCTGTTGTTGTTGTTGCTTTTGTTTAAGTAATTTGGATTGAGCTCTAGTTATACGTTGATCTTTAACTTCAGTCAACTGAATCAAATCCAAAATTGGAGAAGAATCCAGCAAGGGCTCACTCAGAAAACCTCCTTCTGCACCTTGCACATTTTCTAATTCCTGCTTAGGCTGTTCTTCCAATTGCCTCTCTTCACTCTCCTTAATCTCCAAAACTGTAGATGTACGTGGAGATGGTGTTCTTTCCTTAAGAATAGTACTATAAAAATGTTGTGCCTTCTCCACAGTATTCAATCGATATCCTTCTCCCTTATATCTAAAAATTATCCCAGCTGGCGCATCCCACCGGAAGGGTATCTGTAAGTCTTTCAATTCCTTAACAAGAAAACCAAATTCTTTTCTAGCTTTCAGCATTTTAGGAGGTAATTCTTTAAAAATTACAAGTCGTGAGCCCCCCACTTGTACAGAGGTATGAAAAGATTTTTGGAGGATTTCATTTCTAATTTCTCTCTCAGTAAAATATATGACCACATCTCTAGGCAGTTGTCTTTGTCTGGCCACCCAAGAGTTCACTCTGTAAATTTTATCTATTTTGTGAAATACCAGATCAGGGTTAACTTGTAAGATCTTAGCCAGGGCTTCAGAGCAAACTTGTCTCAAGTCCTGTCTCTCCTCCTCTCGAATTCCCCGAAGCCGTATGGCAA
>NW_027256885.1:41699161-41701661 GCF_029215685.1 Pituophis catenifer annectens
GATAGATAGATAGATAGATAGATAGATAGATAGATCGATTGATAGAAAGATCTTTAGAGATGACAGATAGATAGATAGATAGATAGATAGATAGATAGATAGATAGATAGATAGATAGATAGATAGATAGATAGATATTGATGACAGACAGACAGACAGACGGACAGACAGAACGGATGGACAGACAGACAGACTGACAGAAAGATTGATAGAAAGATGCTTAGAGATGACAGATAGATAAATAGATAGATAGATAGATAGATAGATAGATAGATAGATAGATAGATAGATAGATAGATAGATAGATAGATATGATAGACAGACAGACAGACAGACAGACAGACAGACAGACAGACAGACAGACAGATAGATGATAGATAGATAGATAGATAGATAGATAGATAGATAGATAGATAGATAGATGATAGATAGATAGATAGATAGATAGATAGATAGATAGATAGATAGATAGATGGGTAGAGATGACAGACAGACAGACAGAGAGACAGACAGATTGATAGAAAGACGTTTAGAGATGTCAGATAGATAAATAGATAGATAGACAGACAGACACAGAGGGACAGACAGACAGACAGAAATATTGATAGAAAGATGTTTAGAGATGAGAGATACATGATAGATAGATAGATAGATAGATAGATAGATAGATAGATAGATAGATAGATAGATAGATAGATGGATGGTTGGATAGATATTATTGACAGACAGACAGAGACAGACAGACGGACAAATGGAGGGACGGACAGATAGACAGACAGACAGACAGACAGACAGACAGACAGACAGAAAGATTGATAGAAAGATGTTTAGAGATGATGGATAGATAGATGGATGGATGGATGGATGGATGGATGGATGGATAGATAGATAGATAGATAGATAGATAGATAGATAGATAGATAGATAGATAGATAGATAGATAGATATGACAGACAGACAGACAGACAGACAGATAGATGATAGATAGATAGATAGATAGATAGATAGATAGATAGATAGATAGATAGATAGATAGATAGATAGATCGATTGATAGAAAGATCTTTAGAGATGACAGATAGATAGATAGATAGATAGATAGATAGATAGATAGATAGATAGATAGATAGATAGATAGATAGATAGATATTGATGACAGACAGACAGACAGACAGACGGACAGACAGAACGGATGGACAGACAGACAGACTGACAGAAAGATTGATAGAAAGATGCTTAGAGATGACAGATAGATAAATAGATAGATAGATAGATAGATAGATAGATAGATAGATAGATAGATAGATAGATATGATAGACAGACAGACAGACAGACAGACAGACAGACAGATAGATGATAGATAGATAGATAGATAGATAGATAGATAGATAGATAGATAGATAGATAGATAGATAGATGATAGATAGATAGATAGATAGATAGGTAGATAGATAGATAGATGATAGATAGATAGATAGATAGATAGATAGATAGATAGATAGATAGATAGATAGATAGGTAGAGATGACAGACAGACAGACAGAGAGACAGACAGATTGATAGAAAGACGTTTAGAGATGTCAGATAGATAAATAGATAGATAGACAGACAGACACAGAGGGACAGACAGACAGACAGAAATATTGATAGAAAGATGTTTAGAGATGAGAGATACATGATAGATAGATAGATAGATAGATAGATAGATAGATAGATAGATAGATAGATAGATGGTTGGATAGATATTATTGACAGACAGACAGAGACAGACAGACGGACAAATGGAGGGACGGACAGATAGACAGACAGACAGACAGACAGACAGACAGACAGACAGACAGAAAGATTGATAGAAAGATGTTTAGAGATGATGGATAGATAGATGGATGGATGGATGGATGGATGGATGGATGGATAGATAGATAGATAGATAGATAGATAGATAGATAGATAGATAGATAGATAGAACCATGGATAGATATTGATGACAGACAGATAGATAGAAGGATTGATAGAAAGATGTTTAGAGATGACAGATAGATAAATAGATAGATAGATGGAAAATAGATAGATAGATAGATAGATAGATAGATAGATAGATAGATAGATAGATAGATTGATTGATAGATAGATATTGATGACAGACAGACAGACACAGAGAGACAGACAGACAGAAAGATTGATAGAAATATGCTTAGAGATGACAGATAGCTAGCTAGCTAGCTACCTAGCTAGCTAGATAGATGGATGGATGGATGGATGGATGGATGGATGGATGGATGGATGGATGGATGGATGGATAGATAGATAGATAGATAGATAGATAGATAGATAGATAGAGATTGATGACAGACAGACAGACGGATGGACAGATGGATGAACAGGACGGATGGACAGACAGACAGACACAGACAGACAGAAAGATGCTTAGAGATGACACATAGATAAATAGATAGATAGATAGATAGATAGATAGATAGATAGATAGATAGATAGATAG
>NW_027256885.1:41721661-41729161 GCF_029215685.1 Pituophis catenifer annectens
TAGATAGATATTGATGACAGACAGACAGAAAGATAGATAGAGGGATAGAGAGATAGAGAGAAAGATAGACAGACAGACAGAGAGATTGATAGAAAGATGTTTAGAGATGACAGATAGATAAATAGATAGATAGATGGATGGATGGATGGATGGATGGATGGATAGATAGATAGATAGATAGATAGATAGATAGATAGATGGATGGATATTGATGACAGACAGACAGACAGACGGACAGATGGATGGACAGGACGGATGGACAGACAGACAGACACAGACAGACAGACAGAAAGACAGAAAGATTGATAGAAAGATACTTAGAGATGATAGATAGATAGATAGATAGATAGATAGATAGATAGATAGATAGATAGATAGAAAGATAGATAGATAGAAAGAAGGATGGATGGATGGATGGATTGTTGATTTCACTCTGGCGGGCTCCTCATGTATTGTCCAGATTAGAAAAAACACAGGACAAGTGTTTTCTCGGGATGAGAGAGCAGCAAACAAAGAGCTACAATCTCTTTTATTAGTTACCCAAATACAGCGTCATCAGAAGGCGTTATTATGGCCACACATCTCATATTACACACAAGAGATAGGGAAACAATGGTAAAGATACAAAGCAAAACCTAACTCTGGCTGCTTGGTATCAGATACTACCAGGCGAGAGGCCCATCTCTGTTATCTGTTTCTAGAGGAATGTGTTTACAAAGAGATAAGAGATATCTTTACTTTGTATCCCAGGATGTTTATACAAGGAGATATCTTTACTTTTGCAGGCACGTCCTATGTTAAAAACAATGAGAGAATGAACAGGGCCCTTCAGAGAGTATCCATATGAACCCACTTTTTATAGTTTGATTATTTCAATGCTAAGCTCCATACAAGTGTCCAACCAGTTAAACTGGTCTATACATGTACTATGGCTACTGCATTCCCACATTTCCTCTGTTTTTGTTTTTTGCAACAGGGTTCAGCTGTGTTGTTATTATGATGTTCTCTTTATGCCTGGGAAACATGCCTATCATCATAGCAAACAAAGCAGGAATATATTGAATACATACAAAAATAAGCAAAACAATAGTAAAGGTATACAAATGGTTATACATGTTATATATGATTATAATTAGTTTCTTAAGTCATAGGGAGATTGTTTCCTTTATTCCCCTGATCCCATTACCACATATGAATCTAACTCAGAATCTGTAAGTTCTTCCATAGGGCAGGGACCAAGTTGATCAAGAAGATGTTCTGTCAAAGCTAGTTCCTTCTCAACTTGAATCTCTTTTACCGCTCTGATAGATAATTGTCTAATGATTGGTATCACACATGGGATGAACGTTAAACCAGCTATTGCGCATATGAACAAAAATATCATTTGCTTAATCCATCCGGATCCAGGCACCCAAGAAAACCACATGTCAGGAGTTTGTAACCTCTGAGTTATCTTGGAAGCCCTATCCTGTAATTCCCGAGCACCTTCTCTGACCACACCTGATTTGTTCATGTAAAAACAACAATCTTCACCTAAAAATATACATGTTCCTCCTTTTTCTGCTGTCAGGAGGTCTAAGGCACGTCGGTTTTGTAATACCACAGCAGCCAGGGAGTCTATTTGATTTTGGACCTCAATCAAAGTGCCAGCTATTTGATTCAAACTTCCCTGCAACTCCTCTGATATCTGTTTAAACTGGATTACAGAGTGCGTGACGCCGGCTACTCCTGTTCCAACAGCTGTTCCCATCCCTAGAAGCGCTAATAGTGGGATGAGAATGGGAACCCTCTTTTGAACATGTCCCAAAAGGGGAACAGGGATAGAGTGCTCCGCACTGACAACACCCACTTTAGGAAAAAGGTGGGCTAATGTACACACTCCTGTCCAGTTTGCTGGCAAACACAGATATGCATTTGTTCCACACAAAAAAAACACTCCTTTTTCTTCCACACATGTTCCGATGTTCATGGAGAAGGCATGGAGTCTACGGTTGTTTTCATTAGTCCAGACTCCCATAGTGCCTGCTACAAACATTCCTGCTAAAGGTTGTAATGGGATTTCTAGTGATAGGTCCTTCTGTTTATCTCTGAGAATCGGTCCTTCAAAAATATATCGAGAGGTAGTATTTCCCGGTGGAAAAAGGATACATATATCTGCCTTGGATTTTAAATTGAACCAAATGGGAAATCCTGGAGGGTGAAATGGTTTTGGACAGCTTTCCACAGACATATTCCATCCACCCCACCTGTCCTTTCTAAAGTGTAGTTCTGGTGGAGTTGAGAAGGTAACCTTTTGTTGAAATTTGCGGTAAGCAGAGGGAAAAATTCCCTTTGTTAATTTTATGTCCACCAAATTTATTTTTGGGCCTATATATATTGCTGAGTGACATTGTTCGTCTGTCAGGGATCCTACAGGCCTACCGAGTTTCTGATGTCTCTTTACACATAAAGAAGGTGTTCCTATGAGGTCTACACCTGTAGCAATTGGGCCTGTGATAGGAAGATGACTTTTTCCCAATCGTTTGAATGCTTCATAAAAATCTCCTTGAATTGGTGAGACGGGTTTTTTATTTCTACTATCCCTTTCAAGGAGAATTGTTGCCTTTGTTTTTACCCAAAGTTGTGGTTTTACTGGAATAGCATGATAAGATGCAGGGTCAGCAGATAAGCATAACCAGCATTTCTCACCTAAAATAGGGTTATGCTGATTAACAAGGTCTTGACTTAATTCCAGAATCCGTGATATATAATTTCCTTTATGCAATTGTTGCAGAGGCCCATTGTCCTTATTCATTCCCCCTTTAATTGGAAATGTCAATATGGGAACCTTAGGTGGTGGGGTAGACTTAGGTAGAAAGTAAGGGCCTCGTGCATAGACAATGCGTTTTTGGCGAGAGCGTACTTGACTTGAAGTGTATGTATGTGGGGATTTGATGTTCCTTGCATGGTCACCTGAGAGTCCCATAGCTAACAATATAAAAAGCCATAAACAAATCATAGTTACTTATACGTGTGAAACAAAATTACTAGCAAAATCAGAAAAACAATTCTACTAACATTAATATGTATAAGAAAGTGTTAAAATGTATATGTACAATATGAAGTTTCCTCCTGATGAATCTTCCGCTGTGCGCAGGGGACTAGCTTCCGGTGTAGTCCTGCAAAGCTGATGATCACCACCGTGCGTTAAAAGTCTGTTGCTGTCTCAGCACCAAGGGTTTCTCCTTCTTTTTGTTGTAAATGAAATGGTCTTACGTGTCTTCCGGGGACCCAAATGATGCGATCGTTATGCTGGACAGCAGCGTATCCACGGCCCCAGGTAATAAGGTCAGCGGGCCCTCTCCATGCTGGATCAGGTAGTTGGCGGAAATATACCTTTGGTTTTGGAGTAGCTGATGGAGAAGCAGAAAAATGACGGGTTGCAGCCGACGTGGGAGGCTGTCCAGTCAGGTTAAGAAAGTTCAAAGTATATAAACAAAGATTGAGTTTGTTTTGCATGGATGGGAGGCCGAGGCATTTTTCCTCTTTCAATTTATCCAGGGCGTTTTTGAGGGTCTGATTAAATCTTTCTACAATTGCCTGGCCTTGAGAATTGTAGGGCAAGCCAAATTTGTGTTTGATGGACCATTTGTTACAAAAGTCTGCAAAGGCAGTACTGGTGTACGCGGATCCATTATCAGTTTTGAGTTCAATTGGGCGTCCCATCGATGCAAAGGTCCGAATACAATGATTTATTACATGTTTGGTTGCTTCTCCTCTTTGTGGAGATGCCATAATAAATCCTGAATAAGTGTCCACGGAAACATGCAAATATTTCCATGGGGCAAAGGATGGGTATTGAGTTACATCCATTTGCCAGATTTCACAAGTTTTAAGCCCTCTGGGGTTAACACCCATAGGGATAGAATGAGCTTGTTGACTACAGGTAGGACATTGTTGTATGATGGCAGTCGCTTCAGCTGCCGTGAGACCAAATTGTTTTACTAATGCTTTTTTATTTTGATGAAAATAAGCATGACTGTCCCATGGTGTAATAGGAGATATTACCATGAGCGCAGTTGCAGCAGCATCAGCTTTGTCATTTCCTTCCTGGAGGGGGCCCGGGAAGGGCTGATGACTTCTTATATGGGCCACAAAGAATGGCTGAGTTCTATCTGAAATCAATTTCTGTAAAGTAAGCATTAAGGTTAACAGATCAGAATCCAGTGCAGGAGACAAATAGGAATAATAAATTTGTTTTATAATTTGAGTAACATACAGACTGTCTAAAATCAAATTGAAGGGCGTGTGAGCAAAGTGCTGAAAGGCCAATATAGCAGCGGCAAGCTCAGCCCGCTGCGCAGATGTTTGGGGTGAGGTAATTTTTGTGTGCCATTGCCCATCAATGTTCCAGGCACAAGCACCATATGTTTTGCTACCATCTGCAAATACCGTAAGTGTATCTGGAATCGGCTGGGTTGCCATGGGAGATTGCCACACAAACGGGACTGCTTTTAGAAGAGCCAGTCGTGGATCAGAAGGGGGATGACAGGAAATTTCCCCCGGCCATTGTGCCAAAGAATTTTGTAAGGGATCCGAATTAATGTACATTACTTCCCAATCTACTAATGAACAGGGAAGATATAGGGTGCTGGGTTCTATTGCCATAAGGGCTTTAGAACGAAGACGTCCTTTTTGGATTAGCTGAGCAAATTGAGATGGTTTTGTAGTGATTGTTTTTCGAGGTGTGTGCGGTAAATGGAGCCATTCAATAATTAAGAGTTTGTCAGTTTTTTGAGCGAGTACTGCAGTGGGTAAATTTAGAGTGTTAATAATTATTAAAGCAATAGGTGTGTCTTTCTCACAACGATCCACCCATTGCTGTTCCATGGTTTTTTGTATTAACTCTACCACATTCAATTGCTCTTGGCCTAATTTAATCCTGTCTCCTGGTTGTTTTCCTTTTTTCAGGGCATCAAAAAGAGGCGAAAGTGCAGAAGTAGAGATACCAAAAAACGGACGAGTCCAATTGATGGCACCTAAATATTGTTGTAATTGCACAAGAGTAGTCTCAGAGGGAAGCTTTAGCACAGGAGTAAGGGGAGCAGCATGAGAAGAGAGTAGTTTATGACCTAAGTATTTAAAGGGTGAATGAGTTTGGATTTTTTCTGGAGCCACATTTAGACCATACACCTTTAAATGGTTCATTATTGTTGGTAATTTTTGCGCCACCGTGCCCATAGGGCCCGGGGCTGCAATCAAAATATCATCCATATAATGGTAAATAAGAAAGTGTTTATAAAGCTGTCGAATTGGAGCTAGAACCTTGTCCACATAATATTGGCACATAGTAGGGCTATTTAACATTCCCTGTGGTAATACCTTCCATTGAAACCGTTTGGTGGGCTTAATGTTGTTAGGTTCCGGAATGGTGAATGCAAATAATTGTCTGTCTTCCTTATGGAGTGGAATAGAGAAAAAACAATCAGCCAAATCTATGACAATCAGATCGAAATCTCGAGGGATTAAATTTGGATTGGGCATCCCGCATTGGAGGGGTCCCATAGGTCGAATTACAGCATTCACAGAGCGAAGATCGCAAAGGAGTCTCCATTTTCCTGATTTTTTTCTTATAACAAATACAGGGGTGTTGTAAGGACTTAGCGAAGGTTCTATATGCTCCAGGGAAAGCTGCTCCTGTACTAAAGAATGTAACGCAAGGAGTTTTTCAGAAGTTAGTGGCCACTGGTCCACCCACACGGGGGCGTCAGTGGACAAGGAAAGCTTAAGCGGAGGGATAGTAGTCATTCTAAAAGCAACTTTGCATTAAATTGAGAAAGAAGGTCTCTACCCCACAAATTTGTATGCAGGGGTAAGATCAAAGGTTTGATGTTAGCTATGCCTGCAACATTTGTTGCAGACACTCGAAGCCAATTTTTACTTATACGAGCCGGTTGGATTCCACCCACTCCTCTTACGGATGGAGAATTTTCAGTTGGCCAAGAGGGGGGCCACTCCTCCGCTCTGATCACCGAAACATCAGCACCGGAATCTAGAAGGCCAGAAAAGGTTTTTCCCTTAATGACTACCTTTAGTGTAGGCTTAGTTTCAGTTATAGAGGTGGTAACAGCTAAAATTTCTGTGTTATCTAAGTCTTTTGATACAAGTATCATTTTTGCGACTACATCCCCAGCTGATAGATTTTGAGGCAAGGTGGAAGATAGGTGAAGTTGGAATTGCGAGGGAAATGGTGAAGAGAAAATAGTAGGAAAAACCGAAATGCCTTTTAGTTGGGCATTCGGGTGAGATTCAATCAGAACAGAGACACTATCATCAAAATGCAAAGAAGGTATAACAAAGACAGTACACAACGCATACGGTAGATCAAAGGAAATTGGATATTGAATTGTTAATGGTGCAGAGGTTGGTTGATCCTGCGCAACCTTTGGGACGGGGCTGGTTGCTGGCCCCAAACCTAGTTTCCCTGGTCAGAGAGTTTTGTTCGACATTGATTTGCCCAATGAAAATCCTTTTTGCATTTTGGGCAGATTGTTTTTGGCTTTTCTCTGCGATTTGAATTTGAATTACGTGCCGCTCCACCACCAGGTGCTCGGCATTGAGATTTAAAATGACCAGGTCTTCCACAGTTAAAGCAATTACCAGATGCTTTTTTCTCATTCCCCTTTTGTATTGCTGAAGCTATAAGTTCAGCATGATAAGCTTGCGTGCCAACGGCACGACAGGCGGTCAGATATTGAGCCAGTGTGACGCCTGGTGTATTAACTAATGGGGAGAGCAAGGCACGACAATCATTGTTTGCATTTTCAAAAGCCAATTTCATTATAATTTCATTCCGTGCATCTGTGTTGGTGATTTGACGTGAGAGCGCAACTTGCAGTCTCTCAACAAAGTCTGAATAGGGCTCATTTGAACCCTGAACAATTTTTGCAAAAGATTGTTTGGAGGTTCCAGGGTCATCCACTCGAATAAGAGCCTCAAGAGCAGCTTGAGAAGTTAAATTAAGAGTAGGAATTGGTAAAACGTATTGAGCGGTAGGAGGCAGAAACTGTCCCTCGCCACAGATTTCCTCAACCGTGACGGGGGGATTCCTAGCTGCTAAGGAGATTGCATGGCGTTGGAATTCTGATTGCCAAACAACATACTGAGTCCCTGTTAGAATCATATTAAACAAATTCTTCCAATCAGCCGGAATCATGAGGTAGGCATTTGCCATGGTTCTCAACAAGCCTTGGGTGTAAGGGGCTTGGATACCATACATTATGCAGGATTGTTTAATGTCCCTTATCAATTTAATAGGGAGCGGTTCCCATTGCGGAATTTGTGCTCCTCCCTGATTTACAAATACCAAGGGAAAGGCTGAAATCATTTCATCATCTTCTAATTCTCCGTCTCTATAGGCTCTTACTATAGCAGACTGCACAGCACCTACAGCACAGGGGGGAGATGCGGAAGCAGGGGGATCAGGAATAGACAAAGGAAACATCTCAGGGGAGGGGGAAG
>NW_027256885.1:41746661-41759161 GCF_029215685.1 Pituophis catenifer annectens
CGGAGACCCAATTCCGGCTCACAAGTCCTAAATTGAGGATGGAGCGGACCTCTAGACGATCCATGGACCAACCCCCTCCAGAACAAGACCAAGGTGCCTCGTCGGGAGACCTTGGAGCCGGTCCTGAGCCCCAACCAACGCAATTGGCAGGGGGCTTACCTGTTGGGGGTCGCGGGGCGACGAGGGACCGACCTAGGCAGGACAGGAGAGCGACTGGAGCAGTGAGGACCCCAGGCCCCATGCCTTGGCCTCCGGGGGCCCCGCCAGGGCTGTGGGTCCCGCAGGCCGTTTGGGGACCACCTGCCCTGCAGACTTCCTTTGACGGAAACCCTGAACGAGTGGCTATTTTCTTAAGCCAGGTGATAAGCCATATGGACCAATATGGACAGTGGTATCCCTCCCAGTGGGCTATGGTGGTTGCTGTTACGGGGGTCCTGACGGGAGAAGCGGCTGAGTGGGTGGCAGGCCTCCATGCTAAACATGCAAGGGAACTCGTGGACCTGGGACGATTTCTGGAGGCTCTTCGTGCCAGATTTGAAGACGAAACAAGCGCCCAGGTTGCAGAGGGGGATTTGTTTGCGCTTAAGCAACGGGGCGTACCAGCAAAGGAATATGTACAGGAGTTCCGAAAGATTGCGGCTCGGTTGGTGGGGTGGCCAGAACGTCTTCTGGTGCACCAATTCCATAAAGGACTAGACCGTGATTTACGGCAAGCCTGCGTGTACCGGGGCTTGCCCCCCAAGTTGAGTGTGTGGTACAAGGCAGCCATCGAATTGGACGTCGGTCTCCGAGAATTCCGTATACAGGGTGAAGGGGTTGCAAGTCAAGGAAAACGACCAGCAGAACGCACACAAACACCCAAGGAGACTAAACCGAATGCTGGCTCCGGCTTGGGGGAAAGGATCCAGCGGCCTGCGCTTCGTTGCTTCAGATGTAATCGCCTTGGTCATCGAGCAGCCGACTGTCCTCATCCCATGCCCCGCAACTTGGACCAAAACCCCCCTCCTAGAGCTGTGTTGAGAGGCAGAGGCCGACCAACATCCGAACGGTCCCAAATGACTCGAACATCCTGTATGGAGAGGGATCCCCTGGCTACAGATACTAAGAAAGTGGTGGCGGAAAAGTTCCCGATTGTGGCTGGGGATAGTGATGACGACGATGAGGACCCACATGACCCGATGGTGAGCGACCCCATCCGACCTTTTGTGGTACCAGTCGTACTCCGAAACCCACGGGCCACCACTGGACGCCGATATGAGGCATTGATTGATTCAGGGTGTACTCGTTGTTTAATTCGTAGGGCGATAGTTGACGAACTTGGGCTGCGGGTTGTGCGGTTGAGAACCCCTATTACCTTTGAACAAATGGATGGTTCATTGCTGGGAGGGGCACCAGTGACTCATATAACAGAAAAGGTGCACCTCGATATTGGGGAGCACACCGAAACTATTCGGTTTATTATAGTGGAGAAAATGTTAGAACCAGTGATTTTAGGATTAGCATGGTTGGACAAGTGGGCTCCTACGATATGGTGGGAAGGGGGTTTTCGCAAACTTCGATTACCGTTGGGACCTCCCCCTACCAAGGAGGAAAAGGAGCCAGCAGGGGGAATAGAAGCAGAGAGCCCACCAGTAGACACGACGTATCCTGATGTGTATAGGGATCTCGCCAGAGTCTTTAGTGAGGAGGAATGTGAGACCCTGCCCCCTCACCGGCCTACGGATTGCAGTATTGAGTTAATACCCGGGGCGAAGCTACCCAAGCCCCGGATGTATTCAATGACACAACCCGAACTAAAAGAATTACGAAAATATATAGACAAGAACTTGGCCCGGGGTTTTATCACACCTAGTCGATCAAAGATGGCTGCCCCTGTCCTGTTTCGTGGGAAGAAAGACGGGGGTTTACGCTTATGCGTTGACTTCAGAGGTCTCAATGCAGTGTGTGTGGAGCCCCTCTATCCACTTCCCTTAATGAAGGACCTGTTAGCTGCCCTAGCCACCGGTCGTATCTTTACGAAACTCGACCTACGCGAAGCGTATTATAGGATACGAATCAAACCAGGGGATGAGTGGAAAACAACATTCAATTGTCCCTTGGGAAGCTATCAGTTCCAGGTCATGCCGTTCGGACTACAGGGCGCCCCTGCGGTGTTCATGCAGTTCATCAATGAAGTGCTGCATGAACATCTGTACAGGGGTGTCCTTGTATATTTGGATGACATCTTAATTTACACGCAAACTGAAGAGGAACATATATCTCTGGTCCGACAGGTCTTAGACAAATTATTAGCTGCTAAGCTGTACGTGAAACTATTCAAATGTGAGTTTCACAAAAAGAGGATAGATTATCTAGGCTATAGAATATCAGAGAGCGGGGTAGAGATGGATCCCAGAAAAGTCCAGGCAGTGCTTGAATGGCAGGCCCCTAGAACCAGAAAGCAATTACAGAGCTTTCTAGGCTTTGCAAACTTCTATCGGCAGTTCATTCCCAGATTTGCTGAAATAGCCCTACCACTAACGGATCTGTTACGGACCAAACCGGCCACAGCTAAACCAAAGCCGGGACAAGCGTTGACGTGGTCGTCAGCGTGTCAAATGGCTTTCGAGCAGTTAAAAACACTCTTTGCTCAAGAACCAGTACTCAAGCATCCAGACCCAACGCAGGCATTCGTAGTCCAAGCAGATGCTAGCGACGTGGCTGTAGGAGCAGTACTCCTACAAAGAACACAGCAGGGAGGGTTACAACCTTGTGCCTATACGTCTAAAAAGTTAACCACGACAGAGCGGGCATGGGCGATCTGGGAAAAAGAGGCATTCGCGGTCCGTTGGGCGTTGATGACATGGCGACATCTCTTGGAGGGGGCGTCTCATCCTTTTGAGGTATGGACGGACCATAAAAACTTAGAAGCCTTACAAACGCCCAGGCGACTATCTCCCAAACAGATAAGGTGGGCACAATATTTTCAGCGTTTCTCTTTCCGGTTGCGGTATGTTCCTGCTGGGAAAAACTTCCTGGCTGATGCGCTGTCCCGGATGCCACAGTATAATAGCAAGCGAGAGGAAGTGATAGAACCTCTAATTGCACCTTCCCAAACCCTATTAAGACTTACAGAAGTAGATGGTCACTTACGTACCGAGTTTAAAACAGCTTTACAACAGGATCAATGGGTAATCCAAAACCCCTCTATGGTTAGCTATAATGATGGAATAGCGTGGAGGGAGAATAGAATATATGTTCCAGAACGTTTACGGAACGTAGTGTTATGCAGGTGCCATGATGCCAAATCAGCAGGCCATTTTGGGTATTTAAAAACTCTACACCTTGTGAGGAGGCAATTCTGGTGGCCACGAATGCGTAAGGACATAGAAACATACGTAAAAGGTTGCACAACCTGTGCAACCGCCAAACCCTGGTCTGGACGACCGTTAGGACTATTACAGACAGTCGCGAATCCTAGCAGGCCTTGGGAAGAGATAGCTATGGATTTCATAGTCGATCTCCCCCCTAGCCATGGCCACACTGTAATTTGGACGGTGGTAGATCTGTTTTCGAAACAGGCCCACTTTGTGCCATGTAAAAGCATACCATCCGCGCGACAATTAACCGAACTCTTTTTGCAACATATCTATCGTCTCCATGGAGCACCTAAGAGGATTATATCCGACCGCGGTGTTCAATTCACCTCTAAGTTTTGGAGACGATTTGTCCGTTTAATTGGGTCCTCTCAAGGGTTAAGTTCAGCATTCCACCCGAGCACTAACGGGGCAGCTGAACGGGCCAATGCCATGGTCGAAAGATATATCAGATGCTACGTTTCATACCAGCAGACGAATTGGTCAGGACTCCTGCCTTTCGCCGAAGTGGCATATAACAACATACCCCACCGCAGTACTGGGTTCTCCCCTTTCCAAGTAATATATGGCCGAGAGTTTTCAGCCATTCCAGAGTTAGATCCCCCTATGACAGACGGTGACACGCCACGCAGTTGGGCTGATAAAATTAGTAATGTATGGCCAAGTGTAAAAACAGCATTACAAAAGGCAGCAGACGAGTACAAAAAATATGCAGACAAGAAAAGAGCTGATCCAAAACCATTCCGGATAGGAGACAAAGTATACTTATCTACGAAATACCTTAAACTCCGACTGCCCAGTAAAAAATTAGGACCTAAATATATAGGACCATTTCCCATAACACAAGTCATCAATCCTGTAACTGTAGCTCTTAAACTTCCCCCTCTGTTCAGTAGGATACATCCCGTATTCCATAGCAGTTTGGTGAAACCGGTGACGATAGAAAGGCCAGGTACCTCAACTACTCCACCGGGTCCCGTGCATACCAACCAATATGAGATAGACCGAATATTGGACTCCAGGGTTCGTAGGGGGATGTTACAATATCTTGTGCGGTGGAAAGGATACCCTGTAACACAGGCCTCGTGGGTGGCAGCACCCGATGTTCACGCTGCCCGATTGATACAACGGTTCCATCGGAAATACCCAGACAAACCTAATGCAGGATCGTAACAGTGACTAACATCTGTATGCTGTCTATTTATAGGTGAGCTCCTGGTAGGGGGGGCCGCCTGTCGAGTCCTGCCGGAGCTCGCCATTGATGGGGGGTGTGGGAGACGAAGGAGTGGAGATAAGCAGCCGCAGAGAACACACAAACAGTTCCTGGATAGCAGCATTCAGGGCAATGATTGATGACGTTGCTGGGCCTCTCCGATTCTGCTGTCCTCGCTGCTCGCAGCTGTTACTGTTAAGGGAGTGGAGGGTGCTTGATTGATAATCACCGGATGTATGTTTAAGGGGCTGAGTTTTTGTTAAATAGCGCTGTGGTGTGATTACACCCAGCGCTGACTTTGAACCAAAACACCGACTTGTACTTTACTTTTGACTGCAAGCTTATCATTGCCAAAGTAAACCCTGATTCTCTGTGTGTTACTGGTGATTATTTCCTATCGCAGTTCTGAACGAACGACAAGCCGAGACAGACAGACAGACAAACAGACAGACAGACAGACAGACAGATAGATAGATAGATAGATAGATAGATATATGATAGATAGATATACAGACACACAGACAGATAGATAGATCGATAGATAGATCGATCGATCGATAGATAGATAGATAGATAGATAGATAGATAGATAGATAGATAGATAGATAGATAGATGGGTAGAGATGACAGACAGACAGACAGAGAGACAGAAAGATTGATAGAAAGACGTTTAGAGATGTCAGATAGATAAATAGATAGATAGACAGACAGACACAGATGGACAGACAGACAGACAGAAAGATTGATAGAAAGATGTTTAGAGATGAGAGATACATGATAGATAGATAGATAGACAGATAGATAGATAGATAGATAGATAGATAGATAGATAGATAGATGGATGGATGGATGGTTGGATAGATATAATTGACAGACAGACAGAGACAGACAGACGGACAGACGGACGGACAGGAGGGACGGACAGATAGACAGACAGACAGACAGAAAGATGCTTAGAGATGACATATAGATAAATAGATAGATAGATAGATAGATAGATAGATAGATAGATAGATAGATAGGTAGAAAGATAGAAAGATAGATATTGATGACAGACAGATAGACAGATGGATGGACAGACAGAGAGACAGACAGACAGACGGACAGACAGACAGACAGACAGATAGATAGATAGATAGATAGATAGATAGATAGATAGACATTGATGACAGACAGACAGAAAGATAGAGGGGGGACTTCCTGCGGTGACGTCAGCGTGTAAGGAGCGAGGGGAATGAGGCTCCGTCCCCGAAGCTTCAATTTTCTTGATTGGAAGCCGTTTTTGGCACTATCGACCACGGAGAGGTCGACAGAAAAAGGAGGACTCTCTAGGACCTCGGGGGCGACAGCAATCACCCTGAAGGTTCAGAGGAAACCCTCCTAATTCCAGCCAGGAAAAAAACCAGCCATTTTGGCTGGCCGGAGCGCTGTCAACCGATAAGTGTGGAAGCGAAGATTCAAGAGAAACATCGGTAAAGACTAAGTAGATTGAGATATAAAGGTATAATCATAAGGACCTAAATACATTGGCGAGAATAGGACTCCAAAAAGCGGCGGCAAGATCGTCAAGCAAGCGGCGAGAGACAGTGATCGGAGCGAAGCTCAATACACACAATGACAACGCAGATCTGACAGGCGAAAGGAACGAGTGACAGACAAAGAGGATTATAAGTAAGCGGTGGATTATAACCTTAAAATAACACAATTTGACTTAACAGAGGAAAAAAGGATTATTTAAGAGAAAGATTGTAGAAAGTAAACCTAAAGAACTGAGACTTTTTTAAGATCGTTGTGAGCGGAAGGAAACCAACTGAACAGTAGCGAATGGCGGACTGAGGATTTGGAGAAGGAAACTTTCACTTTGTATCCAGCGACAATAGTAAATTCAACTACAGACACGAGACGTGTAGTGAGACATTAGATACATTGACGCTGTTGCCAAAGGAGATACAACCTGCTACACAGGAATATTGGAACAATTGATTTACTTGATTTACTTATGGATTTAATAGAGGATATTGAAACAGAACTGGGACAGCTGAGTGAAAAGAGGGCGAACTGAAGAACGAAGGAAGAAGGAAAGGAGAAGGAAGCAACCCCAATTGGTTTGAGAGTGATATACTTGAGAACTTTAAATATTAAACTACTAAATTTCATCTATTTTAAAACTTACTTAACTTTGCTTAAAGAATATTAATATCCAATTTGAAATTATTATAATACATAATAAGGAAATGATTTAACATTACTATTATTATTATTATTATTTTTTTCTCTTATTGTCTTACTATTTCCTACCCTATTGAAACAACTATATAGATTGCAAAATAATATATTGATTAAGTGGAATTATATTGCATATTGACTAGAAAGTTAGATATTAATATAGACATTGCATAGAGATTGTTATAGATATCATTAAGGAATAATAATTGTAATAATTAATATAGGTAGCATATATTGGTAACGGTGATACAACTCAATAGAATACTTTAGATGATTTATAGAGAACTTTAATCCCATTGATCTATTATAGAAAGGTTATATAGAGATTGTTTAATTTTAAAGTGAATTTAAGTATTGTGATTATTTAGTATTTAAGTATTAATTGCATTATACTGTTTAGGGATAAGAATAGAAGAATGAATTGTTAAAATATTGTTTTTTCTCCCTAACCCCTTCGAATTAATTATCCTGATCCTTATATAACGATATTTCACCCACCCCCAATCAATTAGTATATGAAAATTTGGGGAAAATTAATACAAAAGACAACGATGGCAACATCTTCACTAACAATAACTAAATCAGGGAAAAAATTAACAACAAACCCAATACCTACACAATCTTCACCCGCACAACAAAAAACTATAGACACGATGTTAACGACAGACAAAGAAAAAGCTGCTAGTGCACACAGCATACAGAATATACAGTCTATACTAGCTATGATTCAGGAGGGGATGAACAAAACCCAAGAAACAATTGCAAATAACCACGAAGAAACAAAAAAGAACCATGAGGAATTGAAATCAGAAGTAGGACAAATAAATGATAATATTAAAAAAATGGACGATAAGATTGAGAGAATACAACAAAACATAGTTAAAAACGAAGAACGAATCCAAAACATGGAAGCCAAAATGATTCTAACGGAGAAAAAGATGGACAATATCGAACAAAATCAAATGGAGTCAACTAGAGAACTCGAAGAGTCAATTACCCATTTAGAATTAGAAAAAGCATCATTCTTCTTACGATTTCAAAATATTGCAGAAACAAAAGGAGAAGATCTAAGAGACCTGATGACAGATATATTAGTAGAGGCTACCCAAAAGGAAAAAACCGAAATTAGTAGGGAAATTGACGAAATATATAGAGTCCATACGAACTATGCTCGTAGGAACAAACTACCTAAAGAAATACATGTTAGATTCGCACGTAAAACTGTAAAAGAAGAGATCTACACGTCCATGAGAGAGGGAAAACCCTGCTACCAAGGGAAAGAAATAATAACCTTAAAACAAGTTCCAAGAAGAATAAGAGAATACAGAAAAAACTACAACTTTTTGACAACCCTACTGATTCAACACAAAATAATGTTCCGCTGGCTGGTGCCAGAGGGAATCTTAATATCCTGGGACGACAAAAAATATAAAATCGATACGATAGAGAAGGCACAAGAATTCTTTGATACTCACTTTATAATAGAAGAGGAACAGGAAACTAGACGTGATTCAGATAATGTAAACCAGGAATACCCCACGGGGGAAACAAAAAAAGGGAAGGAAGAGAAGGAGCCTAGGGAAAGGGAGAAGATGGAGAGAGAAGGGGCTAGGGAGAAAACGCATATGGTAACAAGAAACACAAGTAAACTTAAACTAATAAAGAAAAACTAAAGGAAATGGGACGAGAGTTGAAATTAATCTCAATTAATATAAACGGCCTTAATCTACCAACCAAAAGAACACACACTTTCAGAAAACTTCAAAAATTAGACATAGATATTATCAACCTACAAGAAGTACATATCAAAAAACAACATCAACAGTTACTAGAAAACAGAAAACTTGGAACACTATTCACCTCACTATCAGATCAAAAAAAAAGAGGTATCGCAGTATACATTAAAAGCCACATCCAGGCAAAACAAATCTACACAGATGAAGATGGCAGGATACTAATGATAGATATTAAGATGGAGACCCGAAATATGTTATTGATATCAATATATGCCCCGAATGGGAGCCAAAAAGAATACTTTAAAAAGATACACGATAAAATTAAAGAATTAGACTACGAACATCTATGTATAATAGGGGACTATAATGCAATCGTTGATATGGAATATGACTACCAAAGTAATAAAAAAAATAACTCTAGGAAAAAGACACTACCTGATTCTTTTAAGGACATGACTCAAGAGTTACAATTGAAAGATGCCTGGAGAGAACTGAATAAAACTAAAAAACAGTATACTTATTATTCAAATCCCCATCAGTCCTGGTCCAGACTAGACATGGCCTGGATGACCGCAGAATTAAGAGAAAATATAAAAGAAATTGAAATCACACCGAATATATGGGCGGACCATAGTCCTATAACAATAGTCTGGAAAGGCCAACCAAAAAGGGGACGATGGATGATGGATAGAGAGATCATTAAAGATAAAGAATACATAGAGATGATAAAGAAAGAGATGGAGATATTTTTCCAAATAAATAACAGGGAACAAACATCATTACAAGTCCTATGGGACACTACAAAGGCATATATAAGAGGATTAACAATCTCATTTAAGGCGAAGAAAAACAGAGAGAAACAGCAAAGAAGAAACGATTTATTGACGGAGCTTAGAAAACAGGAAGCAGAATTACAGAACAGACCTGACAAGAAAGAGATCAAGGGGAAAATAAATCTCATCAAACATGAAATAAATTTAATAACAACAACAGAAATAGCTAGGAAAATCAAAATGGCAAAACAAAACCAATTTGAATTCGCAAATAAAACAGGACGTTGGTTGGCTTATAAACTAAAGAAAGAAAAGGAAAAAAAAATAATACACCAACTACAAGACGAACAAGGGCAATTACAGCACATGGACGAAGAAAAAAAGCGAATCGTAAGAAATTTTTATCAGGAACTATATGCACAGGAAGAAATTCAATTGGAAAAAGTGAAAGAATATATAAATAAATCCAACATTCAAGAAATAAAGGAAACTCAAAGAGAACTCTTGAACAAACCAATATCGATGTCAGAATTAATGGAAGCAAAGAAGAAGCTGAACAACAATAAAACACCAGGTCCAGACGGCATCCCAACGGAATTTTACAAAATTGAATACCAGCCAATAGATGACATTTTATTACAAGTCCTAAATGAAGCAATCTTAGAAGCCAAAATTCCCAAATCATGGATTGAAACAATCATCACTCTGATACCCAAAGAAGACTCAGATCTCACCCAAACCAAAAACTACAGACCTATATCACTTCTAAACGTAGACTATAAACTATTTACATCAATCATGGCCCAGAGAATGAAGAAAATTATCGTGAATTACATCCATCCTGATCAAAATGGATTCATTCCAAACAGGCAAATTAACAAGAACACAAGAACAATAATAAATATACTGGAATATTATGAGCAAAAATCGAATGAAAAGATGGCTCTACTCTTCCTTGACGCACAAAAGGCGTTCGACAATCTTAACTGGGGATTCTTAATACTACAATTAGAAAAAATGGGAACCGGCGACAAATTTTTAAATATGATTAAAACAATATACTCAGACCAAATTGCAAAAATATGGATAAACGGAGAGACAACAGACCAATTTAAAATATCTAAGGGAGTGAGACAAGGATGTCCCCTCTCTCCTATATTATATATATTAGCATTGGAACCACTGTTGAATGAAATCAGGAACGACAATGAAATAAAAGGATTAAGAACAAAAAACCAGGAGTATAAATTACAAGCATTCGCAGACGATATAGTATTCATTTTAGAACGACCAAAACAATCAGGACTGAATTTACTAAGGAAGATAGATCAATATGGCGAAGTGGCAGGATTGAGAATTAATAGGCAAAAAACAAAACTACTAACCAAAAATTTGACAAAAACCCAGGAGAAAGAATTGGAAGAGACATTAGGAATACAAACAACAACCAAAATAAAATATCTAGGAATCTGGCTCACCAATAAGATATCATCCCTCAAAGAAGACAATTACATCAAATTGGCCAAACAAATCCAGAAGGACTTAGAGGTATGGAGTAAGTTGAAATTATCACTACTAGGCAAAATTGCTTCAATTAAAATGACAATTCTACCAAAAATACTATATCTATTTAGAACAATACCGATAAACCCAGGAAAATCATACTTCAAAGACCTTGACAAAATGATATTAAAGTATTTATGGCATGGAAAAAGAGCCAGGATTAAACTGAAACACTTGCAGGACACTAAAGAAAGGGGTGGTCTGGGACTACCAGATTGGCAAACCTATTACATTGCAACAGCTTTAACTTGGATTAAGGATTGGATGACACTTAAAGATAAAAGAACACTAGCACTAGAAGGATTTGACCTGTCAAAAGGTTGGCACGCATTTCTATGGGAAGAAAAGCCCAGACAACATGAACACTTCAGGAGACATTATATCAGAGGAGCACTGGCAAAAATTTGGACTGAAATAAGGAGAAAACACTACGACAAAATCCCAAGATGGCTATCAACCATGGAGGCCCAAATCTACCCGAACACAATGGACACAGACAGGATGAAAACCTATGACGAATTGTTGAACACAGAGGGAGATATGAAAACAAGAGAGGAACTGAGACAACAAGGCACGGATATTGATTGGTGGCCGTATTTACAGATAAAATCAAGATATAAAAGTGATATGGAAAAATTTGGAATCCAAAAAGAAAGAAATGAATTAGATAAAATTATAATGCAATCAGATGACAAATTAATAACTAAAATATATAACTATCTATTAAAATACAAATTGGAAGAGGAAGTGGTGAAGGAAAATATGATTATTTGGGCCAAAAATTTTGGATATAATATTAACCTAGAGAATTGGGAAAAAATATGGAAAGTAAATACTAAGCTGACAATGTCCGTGCCCTACAAAGAAAATACGTACAAGATGTTTTATAGGTGGCATCTCCCCCCTGCACGGTTGGCAAGGATGTTTCCCAATACTAATCAGAACTGTTGGAAGTGTAAAATACAAAAGGGGACCTACTACCACATGTGGTGGTCATGCCCCAAAGTCAAAAAATTTTGGAAAACAATTCAAAGTCAGCTGGAAGAAATTACCGCCCAAAAAGTACCCCTCAGACCAGAAACTTATCTATTAGGTATACTGACAAAGGACTATAAAAAAGAGACACAATATTTGATAATACATATCCTAACTGCAGCTAGAATTGTCTTCGCACAAATGTGGAAATTGGAAAACACGCCACCAGAAGAAAAAATAATACAAAAAATTATGGAATGTGCAGAAATGGACAAATTGACCAAAGAAATACAAGGAAAAGAAGATACAGACTTTTACTTAATTTGGCAAGAATGGTACAAATGGTTAGATAAAAAAGACACGAAATAAGAGATTACCACCCAATACTACAAAAATAAGTAAATAACAGGAAATATCGTTATATAAACATTGATACAAGATGAAAGATAATATATATAGATATATTGATATATAATTACCGAAGTAGCTCTACTTTCAAAGTTCAAGTCATGCGACTTGATTTCATTGTATAGTTAGTTTATGTCTAGTTTGTTTTAATGTTTATGTCTATATGTGTATGTTTGTTTACAATAAAAAATTTAAAAAAAAAAAAAGAAAGATAGATAGAGGGATAGAGAGATAGAGAGATAGATAGAAA
>NW_027256885.1:41821661-41826661 GCF_029215685.1 Pituophis catenifer annectens
CTTGGTATACAGTACCATATAACAGACTCAGTAAGCAACAGGATACAATCAGGTATCAATCCGGAAGAAGCAGGAAGAACCAGGAAGAAGGAACGCTTCTCTGTGCTGCTTATTTATGCACTGTAGCCTAATTACAGGGTTCAGCAAACCCTGATTACGTGGCTCAGTTGTCTCTTAAAGAAACAGATATTGCCTGACCAACAAGTTAGGAGTACGCTGCAAGCTGAACCTAACATTCTCCCCATTGGGCAGGACAATATACACAATAGATACAGAAACAAAAATACACATCAAAATCATACATTGTACAGTGGTATCAGTTACATTTCAGATTCTTAATCCAAATCTTTCACAACAATTGGTGTGTTTAATGGCACCTTGCGCTTTGGTAAAGTTGTCGGCAATATTGTCCTCTGATGCGCAATATTCCAATGTAATCATGTTATCCTTAACACATTGCTGAACATTCAGATAACGTATATCAGTGTATTTAGTCCTTGTCTTTACAGCAAGATTCGTTGCCATTTTAATGACTGCCTGGTTATCCTCATAAACCGTAATAGGATAATCCATTTTGAATCCAATATCTTCCATCAACTGTTTATAATAAATCAGTTCAGTACATGTAAGTGATAGACAAGAAAACTCCGCTTCCATGGTAGACAAACTGATGTGTTTCTGGCGAATTGATTTCCATCCAATCAGGCAGTTATCCAACATGATTGCTATTCCAGACATAGATTTTCTGGCAAAACTGGCATCAACATATGCCTTTAATATCATATTGGCATTTGGTTCTAAATACATAGCAAAATGCAATGTTCTTTTAAGATACCTAAGAACACGTTTAGCAGCCTGCCAATGCCTATCAGTAGGCTCTGAACTATATTGTGCTAGTTGATTAACACTAAAAGCTATATCAGGCCGTGTCCAGTTGCTCAAATACGACAAACTGCCTATTAATGATTGATACAGTTCTTTACTGAACTGTGGACTCTGCAAACTATCCTGCTGGAATTCTTGTGCCATAGGAGTCTTGGCAGGTTTACATAATTCCATCCCATATTTTTTCAACAATTTGCAGATCTTATTAGATTGTGATATTTTAAATCCTCTAGATGTTTTTAGGATATCCAGCCCTAGATAATGCCGTATATGTCCTAGATTTCTAAGTTTAAATTTTGTTTGCAACTGACTGATAATCTCTCTGGCCTCAGCGTCAGTTCTGGTAATTATGGCAATGTCGTCTGTAAAGAGTAACAAGAATGAAACACATCCATCCTGTTCTTTTTTAAACAGACATTTATCTGCTACGCCCTCATAGAACCCAATGTTATGTAATTCCTGCACTATACATTGGTTCCACTCGTAACCTGATTGCCTTAAACCATATAGGCTTTTCTGTAGCCTCCAACACTCAGTTCTATCCTGTGTATCATAACCAGGAGGTTTCTTCATATATATTGTATGCCTCAACGGAGCGTTCAAGTAAGCTGTCTCGACATCTATATGAGTAATAGAGCATTTATTTCTAGCTGCCCAAACAAGCATCGTTCTCAAAGTGCTCGCTCGTAAACTTGGAGCAAAAACTTCATCATAGTCTCTATCTGTCTGTGAGAACCCTTGTGCAACAAGCCGAGCTTTATGGGTTACTACCCCATCTACACTTTTCTTTACCTTATAGACCCACCTACAGCCTATAAGTTTCTCATTTGGTGGTTTTCTTACAACTTCATAGACACCAAGCCTCTTCAATGAATCAATTTCTCTATCCATTGCCTCTTGCCAGGCTTTTTGCTCCTTTTCTGGATATAATTTTATATCATGATAACTGGATGGTTCGATATCTACTTGGCAAACCACTGTGGCTTTATAGCGATCTGGTGGATGCCGGTCCCTGGAAGATCGTCTAGGCATAACAGGACTAACATCAGGTATATTGGGTTCATCCTCTCCTAACCCTAATTCCTGTTCCTGTTCTTCCACCTTAATAGATGGTTTATCATCCATCTCAAATGAACTATCATCAGGAATATGGTCTACCTTAACATCCATATCTGAAAAACCATAGTCTGCTTTTTCTAACCTGTCCCAGCCTTCATGTTCTAGGAATTTAGCATTAGCGCTACACAAAACTTTTGTTGTACCTTTTTCCCAAAACCTATAGGACCTATGGTTAGCCTCATAGCCAACAAAAATCATTTTCTTTGCTCTCTGTTGGTCCTTCCTTCTCTGACTAACCGGTATATGCACCCAGGCTGGTGCACCAAAAGTATGTATATAACTTAAATCAGGCTTCCTCCCGTGCCATAAAGTAAAAGGAATTTTTCCTGTAGAGGAGTGCACCACATTATTTAAAATATGATTGGCACATAGTATTGCTTCTCCCCACAATTTATCAGGTAAACAAGCATCAGCCAGCATAGTCCTAGTCATAGCTTGTAGGGTCTGGCCTCTTCGTTCAATATATGCATTATGTTCTGGCCGAAAAGGGGCAGAACGTTTATGCTGTATCCCAGCATCCTTCAAAAACTTAGCCAACTGATGGTTAGTAAACTCAGTTCCATTGTCAGTAACAATGCATTTCACCTTAAACCTCTGCTTCCTTTCAACAAAACGAAGCCAATTTGTGATACATTGAAACGTATCACTTTTGGACTTCATAAGGTAGCAAAAACCATATCTGGTAAAGTGATCAACTATACTCAAAATATAGCATGCTCCCCCTAAACTGGGTTTCTTTGGCCCTATTAAGTCTAAAAAGACTACCTCCAAAGGTTTAGTTGTTTTAAACCCATTGCAGCGGTTTGCAGGTGTAACTTTGCTTTTATGCTGGTTACAAGTATTACAGTTCAGGTATTTGCTGCAAGCCCTTAACTCAATGCCTTTAGACTGCTTAACAGTCAAATTCAACAACCTGAAATTCAGATGACCAAGTCTTCTATGTAATGAATGTAAGCATTCATCATGCGGCTTTACAAATTTAGCTTTTGACTGAACTAACAGTAATGACGTATCCCTAATGACAAATAAGTCGTTTTCTAATTCTGCAGTAACTACAGTGCCTTCACATTCCAGCAAACATCTGTTGTTTTTAAAAGTTACTGTAAACCCAGAATGTAGTAATGACTTTACAGATAAAAGGTTATATTTCAAACTAGGGATATAAAGCATGGGTAAAGGGTGCTTACTAATAGAACATTGAACAAGTCCCTCCCCAGCTACAGTCACATTCCAGCCATTAGCTAATTTGACCTTTTTAGTACTTTTCTTCATATTTAGAAACAGTTTTCTGTTTTTTGTTATGGATTGAGAGGCACCACTATCAATCACCCACCAATCATCTCTTATATTATTAGATGAACTGGTTGCTAAATTACACCCTTTCCTGGGTTTAGCAGAGTTTCTAGCAGATACTTTCTTATTTTTACAATATTTTGCAATGTGCCCCTTAGCCCCACAAGCATAACAGCGTTTAACAATATTGACATTCTCATATACAGCTTCCACTTTTGGTTGCTGTTGCATCCTTAACTGGTCTCGTTCCTGCCTACGTTTGGCCTCATCCAGCAACCTACCAGTTATACTGGCCAATGTTAGTTCATCTCTAGACAATACTTCTAATGATGAAACAAAAGAGTCATAACTGTCATCCAACGATGAAAGAATAATATAAACTTGCTGCAGTTCAGTAAACACAAGGTCTTTCTCATGTAGCTCCTGGAAAAGCCCTGTCATGGAGTCCAGGTGAGCCATCATGTCTCCTCCTTTCTGAAGATGTAAGCGAAATAATTTCCGTGTCAGGTAGATATGGACACCCACAGAGTCACGAACGTAGAGCTTCTTTAGCTTTGACCAACACCTCGCAGCAGACTCTTCGCCCCGGAAATGGACAAGTTGCTGGTCTCCCAGTGTCAGGCCAATGATGCATAAAGCACGCTCGTTGTCCCTGTGAAACTTCGCTATCTTTTTGGCATCTTCTTCGTCATCAGCGTTCAATGCAGTTATGTCCGGTGGATTATTGACCATGTCCCACAGTCCTTCTTTTCGCAAAAGTAGACAGCATTTTGTGGACCAGGTAACATAGTTTGTTCCATCCAACCGGGTTATGGTAGAATAACTTGTACCTTGCTCAAAAGCCATCATCTTGACTACTACACCCACTGCCTGCACTTCTCACTTCCACAAAAACAAATTAAAGAGACCTGGAACGCACTGGGCCCATAACCAATGTTAGGGTGTGTGTAAAAAGTATTTGTTGCTTGTGCAACGAGCAGAGCAGAAACACACAGGGAAGGAGATAAACGTCCAGCTCGTGTGAGAATAATACTTTATAGATAACAGTCTCGGTGTAAGTAAAACAGTCCAAGGTCATAAACAGTAATATCAGTCCAGTAAGTATCTTCCCTTACCAAAGCAAACAGACTTTAGTAACTCTTGGTATACAGTACCATATAACAGACTCAGTAAGCAACAGGATACAATCAGGTATCAATCCGGAAGAAGCAGGAAGAACCAGGAAGAAGGAACGCTTCTCTGTGCTGCTTATTTATGCACTGTAGCCTAATTACAGGGTTCAGCAAACCCTGATTACGTGGCTCAGTTGTCTCTTAAAGAAACAGATATTGCCTGACCAACAAGTTAGGAGTACGCTGCAAGCTGAACCTAACAGATAGATAGATAGATAGATAGATAGATAGATAGATAGATAGATAGATAGATGGACGGCCAGAACGGATGGACAGACAGACAGACAGATTGATAGAAATATGCTTAGAGATGACAGATAGATAGATTGATAGATGGATGGATGGATGGATGGATGGATGGATGGATGGATAGATAGATAGATAGATAGATAGATAGATAGATAGATATTGATGACAGACAGACAGACGGACGGACAGATGGATGGACAGGGCGGATGGACAGACAGACACAGACAGACAGAAAGATAGATAGAGGGATAGAGAGATAGAGAGATAGATAGACCGACAGAC
>NW_027256885.1:41904161-41906661 GCF_029215685.1 Pituophis catenifer annectens
AGAAAGATTGATAGAAAGATGGTTAGAGATGACAGATAGATAGATAGATAGATAGATAGATAGATAGATAGATAGATGATAGATAGATAGATAGACAGACAGAGAGAACGATTGATAGAAAGATCTTTAGAGATGACAGATAGATAGATAGATAGATAGATAGATAGATAGATAGATAGATAGATAGATAGATAGTTGAAAGATAGATAGATAGATAGATAGATAGATAGATAGATAGACAGACAGATTGATAGAAAGATGCTTAGAGATGACAGATAGATAAATAGATAGATGATAGATAGATAGATAGATAGATAGATAGATAGATAGATAGATAGATAGATAGATAGATATTGATGACAGACAGAGAGACGGATGGACAGATGGATGGACAGGATGGATGGACAGACAGACACAGACAGACAGACAGAAAGACAGAAAGATTGATAGAAAGATGCTTAGAGATGACAGATAGATAAATAGATAGATAGATAGATAGATAGATAGATAGATAGATAGATAAATAGATAGATAGATGATAGATAGATAGATAGATAGATTGATAGATAGATATTGATGACAGACAGACAGACGGACGGACAGAACTGATGGACAGACAGACAGACACAGACAGACAAACAGACAGAAAGATTGATAGAAAGATGCTTAGAGATGACAGATAGATAGATAGATTTATTAAAGATTGATAGATAGATAGATAGATAGATAGATAGATAGATAGATAGATAGATAGATAAATGGATGGATGGATGGGCAGAGATGATAGATGATAGATATATAGAAAGACAGACAGAAAGATTGATAGAAAGATGTTTAGAGATGAGAGACAGATAAATAGATAGATAGATAGAAAGATAGATAGATAGATAGATAGATAGATAGATAGATAGATAGATAGATAGATAGATAGATATTGATGACAGACAGACAGACGGACGGACAGAACGGATGGACAGACAGACAGACACAGACAGACAGAAAGATTGATAGAAAGATGCTTAGAGATGACAGATAGATAGATAGATAGATAGATAGATAGATAGATAGATAGATGATAGATAGATAGATAGATAGATAGACAGACAGAGAGAATGATTGATAGAAAGATCTTTAGAGATGACAGATAGATAGATAGATAGATAGATAGATAGATAGATAGATAGATAGATAGTTGAAAGATAGATAGATAGATAGATAGATAGATAGATAGATAGACAGACAGATTGATAGAAAGATGCTTAGAGATGACAGATAGATAAATAGATAGATGATAGATAGATAGATAGATAGATAGATAGATAGATAGATAGATAGATATTGATGACAGACAGAGAGACGGATGGACAGATGGATGGACAGGACGGATGGACAGACAGACACAGACAGACAGACAGAAAGACAGAAAGATTGATAGAAAGATGCTTAGAGATGACAGATAGATAGATAGATAGATAGATAGATAGATAGATAGATAGATAGATAGATAGATAGATAGTTAGATAGATAGGTAAAAAGATAGAAAGATAGATATTGATGACAGACAGACAGACAGACAGATGGACGGACAGACAGACAAACAGAAAGATTGATAGAAAGATGTTTAGAGATGACAGATAGATAAATAGATAGATAGAAAGATAGATAGATAGATAGATAGATAGATAGATAGATAGATAGATAAATAGATAGATAGATGATAGATAGATAGATAGATAGATTGATAGATAGATATTGATGACAGACAGACAGACGGACGGACAGAACGGATGGACAGACAGACAGACACAGACAGACAGAAAGATTGATAGAAAGATGGTTAGAGATGACAGATAGATAGATAGATAGATAGATAGATAGATAGATAGATAGATAGATGATAGATAGATAGATAGACAGACAGAGAGAACGATTGATAGAAAGATCTTTAGAGATGACAGATAGATAGATAGATAGATAGATAGATAGATAGATAGATAGTTGAAAGATAAATAGATAGATAGATAGATAGATAGATAGATAGACAGACAGATTGATAGAAAGATGCTTAGAGATGACAGATAGATAAATAGATAGATGATAGATAGATAGATAGATAGATAGATAGATAGATAGATAGATAGATAGATAGATAGATAGATAGATATTGATGACAGACAGAGAGACGGATGGACAGATGGATGGACAGGATGGATGGACAGACAGACACAGACAGACAGACAGAAAGACAGAAAGATTGATAGAAAGATGCTTAGAGATGACAGATAGATAAATAGATAGATAGATAGATAGATAGTTAGATAGATAGGTAAAAAGATAGAAAGATAGATATTGATGACAGACAGACAGACAGACGGATGGGCAGACAGACAGACAGACAGACAGACAGACAGACAGACAGATGGACGGACGGACAGACAGACAAACAGAAAGATTGATAGAAAGATGTTTAGAGATGACAGACAGATAAATAGATAGATAG
>NW_027256885.1:41924161-41926661 GCF_029215685.1 Pituophis catenifer annectens
GATAGATAGATAGATAGATAGATAGATAGATAGATAGTTGAAAGATAGATAGATAGATAGATAGATAGATAGATAGACAGACAGATTGATAGAAAGATGCTTAGAGATGACAGATAGATAAATAGATAGATGATAGATAGATAGATAGATAGATAGATAGATAGATAGATAGATAGATAGATAGATAGATATTGATGACAGACAGAGAGACGGATGGACAGATGGATGGACAGGACGGATGGACAGACAGACACAGACAGACAGACAGAAAGACAGAAAGATTGATAGAAAGATGCTTAGAGATGACAGATAGATAAATAGATAGATAGATAGATAGATAGATAGATAGATAGATAGATAGATAGATAGATGATAGATAGATAGATAGATAGATAGACAGACAGAGAGAACGATTGATAGAAAGATCTTTAGAGATGACAGATAGATAGATAGATAGATAGATAGATAGATAGATAGATAGATAGTTGAAAGATAGATAGATAGATAGATAGATAGATAGATAGATAGATAGACAGACAGATTGATAGAAAGATGCTTAGAGATGACAGATAGATAAATAGATAGATGATAGATAGATAGATAGATAGATAGATAGATAGATAGATAGATAGATAGATAGATAGTGATGACAGACAGACAGACGGACGGACAGAACGGATGGACAGACAGACAGACACAGACAGACAGAAAGATTGATAGAAAGATGGTTAGAGATGACAGATAGATAGATAGATAGATAGATAGATAGATGATAGATAGATAGATAGACAGACAGAGAGAACGATTGATAGAAAGATCTTTAGAGATGACAGATAGATAGATAGATAGATAGATAGATAGATAGATAGATAGATAGATAGTTGAAAGATAGATAGATAGATAGATAGATAGATAGATAGATAGATAGACAGACAGATTGATAGAAAGATGCTTAGAGATGACAGATAGATAAATAGATAGATGATAGATAGATAGATAGATAGATAGATAGATAGATAGATAGATAGATAGATAGATAGATAGATATTGATGACAGACAGAGAGACGGATGGACAGATGGATGGACAGGACGGATGGACAGACAATCACAGACAGACAGACAGAAAGACAGAAAGATTGATAGAAAGATGCTTAGAGATGACAGATAGATAAATAGATAGATAGATAGATAGATAGATAGATAGATAGATAGATAGATAGTTAGATAGATAGGTAAAAAGATAGAAAGATAGATATTGATGACAGACAGACAGACAGACGGATGGGCAGACAGACAGACAGACAGACAGACAGACAGACAGATGGACGGACGGACAGACAGACAAACAGAAAGATTGATAGAAAGATGTTTAGAGATGACAGATAGATAAATAGATAGATAGAAAGATAGATAGATAGATAGATAGATAGATAGATAGATAAATAGATAGATAGATGATAGATAGCTAGATAGATAGATTGATAGATAGATATTGATGACAGACAGACAGACGGACGGACAGAACTGATGGACAGACAGACAGACACAGACAGACAAACAGACAGAAAGATTGATAGAAAGATGCTTAGAGATGACAGATAGATAGATAGATTTATTAAAGATTGATAGATAGATAGATAGATAGATAGATAGATAGATAGATAGATAGATAGATAAATAGATAGATAGATAAATGGATGGATGGATGGGCAGAGATGATAGATGATAGATATATAGAAAGACAGACAGAAAGATTGATAGAAAGATGTTTAGAGATGAGAGACAGATAAATAGATAGATAGATAGAAAGATAGATAGATAGATAGATAGATAGATAGATAGATAGATAGATAGATAGATAGATAGATAGATATTGATGACAGACAGACAGACGGACGGACAGAACGGATGGACAGACAGACAGACACAGACAGACAGAAAGATTGATAGAAAGATGCTTAGAGATGACAGATAGATAGATAGATAGATAGATAGATAGATAGATAGATAGATGATAGATAGATAGATAGATAGATAGACAGACAGAGAGAATGATTGATAGAAAGATCTTTAGAGATGACAGATAGATAGATAGATAGATAGATAGATAGATAGATAGATAGATAGATAGATAGATAGATAGATAGATAGTTGAAAGATAGATAGATAGATAGATATAATAGATAGATAGATAGACAGACAGATTGATAGAAAGATGCTTAGAGATGACAGATAGATAAATAGATAGATGATAGATAGATAGATAGATAGATAGATAGATAGATAGATAGATAGATAGATAGATATTGATGACAGACAGAGAGACGGATGGACAGATGGATGGACAGGACGGATGGACAGACAGACACAGACAGACAGACAGAAAGACAGAAAGATTGATAGAAAGATGCTTAGAGATGACAGATAGATAGATAGATAGATAGATAGATAGATAGATAGATAGTTAGATAGATAGGTAAAAAGATAGAAAGATAGATA
>NW_027256885.1:41939161-41941661 GCF_029215685.1 Pituophis catenifer annectens
TGGACAGACAGACAGACACAGACAGACAAACAGACAGAAAGATTGATAGAAAGATGCTTAGAGATGACAGATAGATAGATAGATTTATTAAAGATTGATAGATAGATAGATAGATAGATAGATAGATAGATAGATAGATAGATAGATAGATAAATGGATGGATGGATGGGCAGAGATGATAGATGATAGATATATAGAAAGACAGACAGAAAGATTGATAGAAAGATGTTTAGAGATGAGAGACAGATAAATAGATAGATAGATAGAAAGATAGATAGATAGATAGATAGATAGATAGATAGATAGATAGATAGATAGATAGATAGATAGATATTGATGACAGACAGACAGACGGACGGACAGAAAGGATGGACAGACAGACAGACACAGACAGACAGAAAGATTGATAGAAAGATGCTTAGAGATGACAGATAGATAGATAGATAGATAGATAGATAGATAGATAGATAGATGATAGATAGATAGATAGATAGATAGACAGACAGAGAGAATGATTGATAGAAAGATCTTTAGAGATGACAGATAGATAGATAGATAGATAGATAGATAGATAGATAGATAGATAGTTGAAAGATAGATAGATAGATAGATAGATAGATAGATAGACAGACAGATTGATAGAAAGATGCTTAGAGATGACAGATAGATAAATAGATAGATGATAGATAGATAGATAGATAGATAGATAGATAGATAGATAGATAGATAGATAGATAGATAGATAGATATTGATGACAGACAGAGAGACGGATGGACAGATGGATGGACAGGACGGATGGACAGACAGACACAGACAGACAGACAGAAAGACAGAAAGATTGATAGAAAGATGCTTAGAGATGACAGATAGATAGATAGATAGATAGATAGATAGATAGATAGATAGATAGATAGATAGTTAGATAGATAGGTAAAAAGATAGAAAGATAGATATTGATGACAGACAGACAGACAGACGGATGGGCAGACAGACAGACAGACAGACAGACAGACAGACAGATGGACGGACAGACAGACAAACAGAAAGATTGATAGAAAGATGTTTAGAGATGACAGACAGATAAATAGATAGATAGAAAGATAGATAGATAGATAGATAGATAGATAGATAGATATTGATGACAGACAGACAGACGGACGGACAGAACGGATGGACAGACAGACAGACACAGACAGACAGAAAGATTGATAGAAAGATGGTTAGAGATGACAGATAGATAGATAGATAGATAGATAGATAGATAGATAGATAGATGATAGATAGATAGATAGACAGACAGAGAGAACGATTGATAGAAAGATCTTTAGAGATGACAGATAGATAGATAGATAGATAGATAGATAGATAGATAGATAGATAGATAGATAGTTGAAAGATAGATAGATAGATAGATAGATAGATAGATAGATAGACAGACAGATTGATAGAAAGATGCTTAGAGATGACAGATAGATAAATAGATAGATGATAGATAGATAGATAGATAGATAGATAGATAGATAGATAGATAGATAGATAGATATTGATGACAGACAGAGAGACGGATGGACAGATGGATGGACAGGACGGATGGACAGACAGACACAGACAGACAGACAGAAAGACAGAAAGATTGATAGAAAGATGCTTAGAGATGACAGATAGATAAATAGATAGATAGATAGATAGATAGATAGATAGATAGATAGATAGATAGATAGTTAGATAGATAGGTAAAAAGATAGAAAGATAGATATTGATGACAGACAGACAGACAGACGGATGGGCAGACAGACAGACAGACAGACAGACAGACAGACAGACAGATGGACGGACGGACAGACAGACAAACAGAAAGATTGATAGAAAGATGTTTAGAGATGACAGATAGATAAATAGATAGATAGAAAGATAGATAGATAGATAGATAGATAGATAGATAGATAGATAAATAGATAGATAGATGATAGATAGATAGATAGATAGATTGATAGATAGATATTGATGACAGACAGACAGACGGACGGACAGAACTGATGGACAGACAGACAGACACAGACAGACAAACAGACAGAAAGATTGATAGAAAGATGCTTAGAGATGACAGATAGATAGATAGATTTATTAAAGATTGATAGATAGATAGATAGATAGATAGATAGATAGATAGATAGATAGATAGATAAATGGATGGATGGATGGGCAGAGATGATAGATGATAGATATATAGAAAGACAGACAGAAAGATTGATAGAAAGATGTTTAGAGATGAGAGACAGATAAATAGATAGATAGATAGAAAGATAGATAGATAGATAGATAGATAGATAGATAGATAGATAGATAGATAGATAGATAGATATTGATGACAGACAGACAGACGGACGGACAGAAAGGATGGACAGACAGACAGACACAGACAGACAGAAAGATTGATAGAAAGATGCTTAGAGATGACAGATAGATAGATAGATAGATAGATAGATAGATAGATAGATA
>NW_027256885.1:41946661-41951661 GCF_029215685.1 Pituophis catenifer annectens
TCATTCTTCCAATATTTACCTATCAACAATCTTGCTGCTGTTATCATATACAATATTAGTTTTATTTCACCCCGTGTAAAACCCTTAACTATACCCAATAAAAACAGTTGTGGAGAAAATTGAATTTTTTTCTTCAAAACATTCTGCATAACCCACCAAATTTTTATCCAAAAAGCCTTAACTTTCCTACAGGTCCACCAAACATGATAATACGTAGCATCCAAACATTCGCATCTCCAACATTTTGGCTGAACATTAGGGTACATACATGACAACTTTTTGGGATCTAAATGCCATCTATAAAACATTTTATAGAAATTTTCCCTCAAGTTCTGGGACTGTGTAAATTTAACATTCTGAACCCAAATATTTTCCCATGTTTCCAACATCACTGGTTCTTCAAAATTTTGTGCCCACTTAATCATACAATCTTTAACTAATTCAGTTTCTGAATCCCTTTCTAGCAAAACATTATAAAGCCTTTTAATATGCATTGGACCTTTCTCTCTTATATGTCTAACCAATTCTTCCTCATGCAACATAATACCAGTTTTTTGGTCCTCTTTCCATCTCAATTGTAATTGATTATATTGTAGCCAAGTTAGATTAAGCCCTTCATCCAACAGTGTCTGTAATGTCTTCAGCTGCCATCTGCCCGCATCTGTAAAAAGAACCTCTTTGTATAAAAACCCCCCGAGTGACATTATATTTGTATTCCACAAAGTATGACCAAGATCCAGCCATAGTGGTATTTTGTAATCCCATTTGAGTCGGTGCTTCTTCCAAACTCTCATCAAGGAGTCTCTAAGTATATGACTTTTAAATACTTTATCTACTTTGTCGTCATAAAATAAATAAGCATGCCATCCAAATTCAAGATCAAAACTTTCTGCATTCAGTATTCCAGTCTTTTTACTTCCAAACCAATCACTTGTTAGAGTTAAAGCTGCCGCATCATAATATAACTGTAGGTTTGGGAGTTTAAGACCTCCTCTTTCTGGAACATCTTGCATAATTTTCAGTTTCACTCTCGGCTTCTTCTCGTTCCAGACAAATTTATTCACACCAGACTGCCAAACTTTCAATTGTTTATCACTTTTAAGCACCGGGATCATTTGAAACAAAAACAGAAATCTTGGCAAAATGTTCATCTTAACTGCTGCTATTCTTCCAAGTAAAGACAGTTGCAGCTTTTTCCAAGTCTCCATATCTTTCTGGACCTCTCGCCACAACACCTCATAATTATTTTGAAACAATTTCAAATTTGATTCTGCAACCTGAACTCCAAGATATTTTACCTTAGGTACAATTTCAAAACCTGTCCTCCTTTCAAGCTCATGTTTACGATCTTGTGTCATATTTTTAACTATCATTTTAGTCTTTTTTGAATTCAGTCTAAAGCCTGAGACTCTACCATAGTCTTGTATAATGTCATTCATCAAGATTATTGATTCCATTGGTTGTGATAGGGTAACAACCAGATCATCTGCAAATGCCTTTATTCTGTAATCCTCTTGCCTTATCATTATGCCTTTCAAAATTTTAGAGTCCCGTATTGTGTTTAGCAAGACTTCCAATGTTAAAATAAATAAAAGTGGGGACAACGGACATCCCTGTCTTGTTCCTTTTTCAATTTTAAACTCTGTCATCAAACTTCCATTAATAATAATTTGTGCCTTTTGCTCTTGATAAATTGCTGAGATCGCCTGTATAAATTGGTCCCCAAAGTCCATCTTTTTTAAAGTCTTTAGTAGAAAATTCCAATCCACTCTATCAAAGGCCTTCTCTGCGTCCAAAAAAGCCAGCACTGCAGGAATCTGTTTATTCTTATCAAGATATTCCAATAAATCTATTACTTGCCTTACATTGTCCTTCATATATCTGCCTTCAATAAATCCCGCTTGGTCCTCATGAATCACCTTTTGGATTACTGGCATCAACCTGTTGGCTAATACCTTCGCATAAATTTTATAGTCTGTATTCAAAAGAGATATTGGTCTATAATTCTCTGGTTTTTTAGGACCAACTTGTTCTTTTGGTATCAAAGATATATAAGCAGTTGTCCAAGATGGGGGTATTTTACCCCCTTGTTGAATGTTACAAAATAAATCTCTAAGTTGTCCCACCATTTCAGCTTGTAAAGTTTTATAATACACTGCAGTCAAACCATCCGTGCCAGGAGCTTTGGCTGTTTTTAACTGTTTAATTGCTGCTGTTATCTCCTCCTCTGTTATGGGATAATTCATTCTTTCCTTTTGTTGATCAGTAATTTTTGTAACTCTCTTATCATTTAAATATTTTTCTATAAGTCCATTCTGCACCTCTTCTTTAGCATATAATTTAGTATAATAGTCCACAAAAGCTTCTTTAATTAATTTTTGTTGAAAGATTTCTTTCCCGCCAATAACAATACTATCGATAGTCCGTATACTTTGTTTTTTCCTCAATGTGTAAGCCAACCATCTGCCCGGTTTGTTAGCGTTGCAAAATGTATTATGCTTCGCGTATTGTAGACTTGTTGCAACTTGTTCCGCCATAAGCATTTGAAATTGGTCTTTCAAAAGTTTTATAGCACTTCGAATTCTTTCATCTGTTGGATTTTTAATAAATAGCTGTTCTTTATTCTTTATTTCCATTTCCAACTCAATTCTTTTCTTTTGTCGAAACTGTCTATGTTTAGAGTTCATATAGATAAGTACCCCTCTCATATAAGCTTTACTTGCGTCCCAAACAATTTCAATTGGAGTACCTTTATTCAAATTTATTTCAAAAAATTCTTTCAAATGCTTTTTAAGTTCTATTGTATTTTTTTCATATCTAAACAAGTTCTCATTTAATCTCCAAGAACGTCTCTCAACCTTATCCATCTCAATTTCTATCCATACAGGGCTATGGTCAGTCAAAGTTCTTGGAAAAATCTTTGTTCTTTTTGTCTTAACAAGTAGATCATTTGACAACAGGATAAAATCAATCCTAGAAAAGGATCTATGTCTATCAGAAAAAAAAGTGTAATCCAATACATTTGAATTATGTATTCTCCAAACATCTTTTAATTCCATATCTTCTTTCATATCAAAAAAAGTCTGTGGTAGTCTAATTCTAGACTTTGCCAAGCTCTTTTTATCTAGTTTAGAATCAATTACTCCATTCCAGTCTCCCATAATTAAAATAGATCTATAGTCCCATTGCAATATTTTAGTATGTAACATCTTATAAAAATAGTCCTGTTGTTGGTTGGGAGCATAAATTCCAATCAAAAGAATTTGGCCATTTGCTGTAAGCAATTCAATTGCTACAAATCTACCATCTTGATCTGCTTCTATAACTTTCGCTGTTAATTTTTTATTTACATAAATAACCACACCATTCTTTTTCTGCGAAGTTGAAGATATAAAATGTGCTCCTAGTTTTGAGTTTATCAAATATTTTTGATCTTGAGTGGTTATATGCGTTTCTTGTAAACATATTATATCATTATTAAATTGTTTCAAATATGTAAATAATTTCTTCCTTTTCTGTGCTGAATTCAACCCATTGACATTCCAAGATAGACACTTAAAGGTCATCAGCCTCTTTCTGGAGCGCGGAGCAATATATTTGAAGTTCCTCCGAAAGCTTCGATCTCGCTCCTCCCATAGCGCCACTCTCTTGTACGGTACTCTTAACTGCCTTCTTGTCTTGTCTTTCCTGTTGTTGTTGTTGCTTTTGTTTAAATAGCTTGGATTGAGCTCTAGTTATACGTTGATCTTTAACTTCAGCCAACTGAATCAAATCCAAAATTGGAGAAGAATCCAGCAAGGGCTCACTCAGAAAACCTCCTTCTGCACCTTGCACTGTTTCTAATTCCTGCTTAGACTGTTCTTTCAATTGCCTCTCTTCACTCTCCTTAATCTCCAAAACTGTAGATGTACGTGGAGATGGAGTTCTTTCCTTAAGTATAGTACTATAAAAATGTTGTGCCTTCTCCACGGTATTCAACCGATATCCTTCTCCCTTGTATCTAAAAATTATCCCAGCTGGTGCGTCCCACCGGAAGGGTATCTGTAAATTTTTCAATTCCTTAACAAGAAAACCAAATTCTTTTCTAGCTTTCAGCATTTTAGGAGGTAATTCTTTAAAAATTTCAAGTCGTGAACCCCCCACTTGTACAGAAGTGTGAAAAGATTTTTGCAGGATATGATTTCTAATTTCTCTATCAGTAAAATATATCACCACATCTCTAGGCAGTTGTCTTTGTCTGGCCACCCAAGAGTTCACTCTGTAAATTTTATCTATTTTATGAAATACCAAATCAGGATTAGCTTGTAAAATCTTAGCCAAGGCTTCAGAGCAAACTTGTCTCAAATCCTGTCTCTCCTCCTCTCGAATTCCCCGAAGCCGTATGGCAAATTCCATCGCCCGAAATTGTATCATAACAATCTCATCTTCAATTCTCTGCATTTTATTGTCAACTTCATCAATTTTATAATCATTGTCTTTCATTTTAACATTAACTTCTGATTTAAATTCTTCAACTTTAAAATCAACTTTCCCAATAAATTCTACCAGGCCAGACGCCACTTCTGATATTTTTTTGGTCAACTTTTTTTGATTCTGATTCACCATATCTTTAACTTCATTAATTTCCTGCATAAATTCTTGATGTGATTTTTGAAGTTTATCATCTATCTCCTGTTGGGATTTTTGAAATTTATCATCCAAAGTTTTAGAAATAAATTCTTTTAAATCTCCCACATCAAATTCTTTTTTCTGAGTTTGTAACTGTTGAGCAGGGGGAGGTTGCGTTTCATGTTTGTGTGTGGGGGATCCCCCCCCTGATGCCTTCCCTTCCTGCTTCTTTGAAGCCATCCTGGCTCGTGATCTAGTTTTTCTAAAGAGGGAAGTTCCTTTTCCTTTCCCTCCTGCACAAAGACTTCTAAAAAAGTCCCCCAGATTTGATCAAATAAAGACTAAAATAAAGCAAAGTCCAGTATTAAAAGGGGAGAAATTGTTGTTTCTCT
>NW_027256885.1:41956661-41959161 GCF_029215685.1 Pituophis catenifer annectens
ATAGATAGATAGATAGATAGATAGATAGATAGATAGATAGATAGATATATGATAGATAGATAGACAGACACACAGACAGATAGATAGATAGATAGATAGATAGATAGATAGATAGATAGATGGGTAGAGATGACAGACAGACAGACAGAGAGACAGACAGATTGATAGAAAGACGTTTAGAGATGTCAGATAGATAAATAGATAGATAGACAGACAGACACAGAGGGACAGACAGACAGACAGAAATATTGATAGAAAGATGTTTAGAGATGAGAGATACATGATAGATAGATAGATAGATAGATAGATAGATAGATAGATAGATAGATAGATGGATGGATGGTTGGATAGATATTATTGACAGACAGACAGAGACAGACAGACGGACAGATGGAGGGACGGACAGATAGACAGACAGACAGACAGACAGACAGACAGAAAGATTGATAGAAAGATGTTTAGAGATGATGGATAGATAGATGGATGGATGGATGGATGGATGGATGGATGGATGGATGGATAGATAGATAGATAGATAGATAGATAGATAGATAGATAGAACCATGGATAGATATTGATGACAGACAGATAGATAGATAGAAGGATTGATAGAAAGATGTTTAGAGATGACAGATAGAAAGATAGACAGACAGACAGACAGACAGACAGACAGACAGACAGACAGACAGATAGATAGATGGATGGATGGATGGATGGATGGATGGATGGATGGACGGATAGACAGACAGACAGACAGATAGATAGATTGATAGATAGATAGATATTGATGACAGACAGACAGACACAGAGAGACAGACAGACAGAAAGATTGATAGAAATATGCTTAGAGATGACAGATAGCTAGCTAGCTAGCTACCTAGCTAGCTAGCTAGATGGATGGATGGATGGATGGATGGATGGATGGATGGATGGATGGATGGATGGATAGATAGATAGATAGATAGATAGATAGATAGATAGATAGATAGATAGATATTGATAACAGACAGACAGACGGATGGACAGATGGATGAACAGGACGGATGGACAGACAGACAGACACAGACAGACAGAAAGATGCTTAGAGATGACACATAGATAAATAGATAGATAGATAGATAGATAGATAGATAGATAGATAGATAGATAGATAGAAAGATAGATAGATAGAAAGAAGGATGGATGGATGGATGGATGGATGGATGGATGGATGGATGGGCAGAGATGATAGATAGATAGATAGATAGATAGATAGATAGATAGATAGATAGATAGATAGATAGATAGATTAGATAGATAGATAGATAGATATTGATGACAGACAGACAGACAGACGGACGGACAGAACGGATGGACAGACAGACAGACAGACAGAAAGATTGATAGAATGATGCTTAGAGATGACAGATAGATAAATAGATAGATAGATAGATAGATAGATAGATACATAGATAGATAGATAGATAGATAGATAGATAGATAGATAGATAGATAGACAGATAGATAGAAAGATAGATAGATAGATATGATAGATAGACAGACAGACAGACAGACAGACAGACAGACAGATGGATGATAGATAGATAGATAGATAGATAGATAGATAGATAGATAGATAGATAGATATATGATAGATAGATAGACAGACACACAGACAGATAGATAGATAGATAGATAGATAGATAGATAGATAGATAGATAGATAGATAGATGGGTAGAGATGACAGACAGACAGACAGAGAGACAGACAGATTGATAGAAAGACGTTTAGAGATGTCAGATAGATAAATAGATAGATAGACAGACAGACACAGAGGGACAGACAGACAGACAGAAATATTGATAGAAAGATGTTTAGAGATGAGAGATACATGATAGATAGATAGATAGATAGATAGATAGATAGATAGATAGATAGATAGATAGTTGGATAGATATTATTGACAGACAGACAGAGACAGACAGACGGACAGATGGAGGGACGGACAGATAGACAGACAGACAGAAAGACAGACAGAAAGATTGATAGAAAGATGTTTAGAGATGATGGATAGATAGATGGATGGATGGATGGATGGATGGATGGAAGGATAGATAGATAGATAGATAGATAGATAGATAGATAGATAGATAGATAGATAGATAGAACCATGGATAGATATTGATGACAGACAGATAGATAGATAGAAGGATTGATAGAAAGATGTTTAGAGATGACAGATAGAAAGATAGATAGATAGACAGACAGATAGATAGATAGATAGATAGATAGATAGATAGATAGATAGATGGAAAATAGATAGATAGATAGATAGATAGATAGATAGATAGATAGATAGATAGATGGATGGATGGATGGATGGACGGATAGACAGACAGACAGACAGATAGATAGATTGATAGATAGATAGATATTGATGACAGACAGACAGACACAGAGAGACAGACAGACAGAAAGATTGATAGAAATATGCTTAGAGATGACAGATAGCTAGCTAGC
>NW_027256885.1:42026661-42031661 GCF_029215685.1 Pituophis catenifer annectens
GAGCTAGAAGATTCAATTATCCAATTGGAGATGGACCGGGCTTCCTTTTATTTGCGATTTCAGAACGTTGTCGAGGATAAAGAGGAAGACCTAGGTGAAAAGATGGCGGAGCTGATAGCTGATGCACTCCACCAAGACAAACAGGCGATAACTAGGGAGTTGGACGACGTATACAGGGTCCAGACTAACTATGCAAGAAGGAATAAGCTTCCTAGAGAAGTACATATTCGCTTCGCAAGGAAAAAAGTTAAAGATATCTTATACAATATGGCAAGAGACGAACAGATAATGTACCGAGGAAAAGAAATAATAATCCTAAAACAGATACCAAGAAGGGTTCGGGAGATGAGAAAAGGATATAGATTTTTGGCCATACAGCTGAATAAAAGAAAGATATTATTTAGGTGGCTTCTCCCAGAAGGGATGCTAATAACCTGGCAAGGAAGGAAAATTAAAATAGAAAGCCTGAGTACAGCACAAGATTTCCTTGACCAGCTGAGAGGTGTGGAAGAAGAGCAGGGCAGTAAGGAAGACCTAGAAACAGGAGCTGTGGAGGAGGAAGCCCTACACCAACAGAACACGAACGAAGCAACCGTAGAGGAGAAGACAGAAGAAGAAGAAGAAGAAGCCAAAGAGAAGAAAGTAAGACCAGTAAGGGCCGTAAGAAACAAACAAGAACCAACAACCAGATAGGGGTATAGCGATGAATGACTTGAAACTAATATCTGTAAATGTCAATGGTCTAAATGACTATAAAAAGAGGAAAAGAATATTAACAAAACTAGGTAAACAAAATGTTGATATAATGTGTTTGCAAGAGGTGCACATAAAAAAAGAAGAGAGTAAATGTTTAGAATATAAAAAATTTGGTCAAACATTTGATTCATTGGCAGAGAAAAAGAAGAGGGGGGTGGTAATCTATGTTAAAAAAGGAATTGAAGCAGAACTAAAATTTAAAGATACAAAGGGTAGAATCCTCATGATCGAAATTAAGAGAGGGAATTCTAAGGTATTATTAGTGGGTATTTATGCCCCAAATAAAAAACAGGGAGAATTTTTCAAGAAACTTCATGAACAATTAGTGAAAATGGCATATAATGAAATCTGTATGATAGGGGATTTTAATGGCATTGTGGATTCGGAGAAGGACCATAAGAGCAATAAAGTAAAAAAAAATAAAAGGACAAATCTACCGAGAGCTTTCTTTGAGTTAGTTGATGAATTAGATCTAATTGATATTTGGCGTACCCTGCACCCAAACGATAGGCAATACACCATCTTTTCAAATGCACAAAAGTCATGGTCCAGAATTGACATGGCATGGGTCAGCAGAAATTTGGGGTTAGAAATTAGAATAGCGGTAATCAATCCAAACGATTGGGCAGACCACAATCCACTAGAAATCAGATGGAAGCCTGTTCAGAGAAAACACCAACGGAGGTGGAGGTTTAATGCTAAATTACTGGGCGATAGAGACTGTATACAAAAACTCAAAGATGAAATAAATTTTTTCTTTAAGGAAAATGAAAACAAAGGCACACCTCGCACAAAAGTTTGGGATACAATGAAGGCCTATTTGAGAGGAGTCGTGATTTCATATACCGCACACAAAAATAAAGAAGAAAGGAAGACCTTGGAAGAATATTTAAATCATATAGGTGAATCAGAAAGAAAACTTCAAGATAACCCAGAAGATGAAACAGCCAAAGAAAAGTGGATGATGTGGAAGCATAAAGTAAATATCATGGAGCAAGAAGAGCTGGCACAAAGAATGAAAAGAACGAAACAATATCTTTTTGAGAATACTAACAAATCGGGCAGGTGGCTGGCCTATAAATTAAAAAAGGAAAATGAAAGGGGAATAATTCATACCTTAGAAGACTCTAAGGGCAAAATATTGACAAATGAGGAAGAAAAACTGGATAGGGTGAGAGAATACTATGAATCCCTATATAAAGAAGAGGAGGTACCGGATGACAAAATAGAACAATATTTGACAAAAGCAGAGCTCCCACAAATAACTGATGATGAGAAAGAAATGCTTAATAGAAAGATTACAATTGAAGAATTAAAAGTAGCTCTTTCCAAATTGAAAAATAACAAAGCTCCAGGACCCGATGGATTCCCAGGGGAAATATATAAAAAATTAGAAGAAACACTCCAACCGAAATTAGTAGAAATTTTTAATGATGCACTGGTAGAATATAAAATTCCAGAGTCATGGAAAGAGGCGCATGTTACACTTGTGCCGAAAGAAGGTGCCGACCCAAAACAAATTCAAAACTATAGACCAATTTCGCTCCTAAATACTGACTATAAATTATTCATGGGTATAATGGCAGAAAGAATGAAAAAGATTTTAAATAATTGGATATATAAAGATCAGAATGGATTTCTTCTAGGGAGACAAATTAGGGACAATTTGAGAATCGTGCTAGACACTTTAGAGTACTATGAAGAACACCCCGAGAAACAGATGGCCCTGATTTTTGTTGATGCTCAAAAGGCATTTGACAATCTAAATTGGAAATTTATGACTAAACAAATTGAGATTATGAAATTCGGAACAAATTTTGAAATGATGATCAAATCTATATATAATAACCAAAAGGCGAGTATTCTGGTGAATGGGGATAGGACCAAAACATTCCAAATTAGTAAAGGAGTAAGGCAAGGTTGTCCCCTATCCCCACTATTGTTTATTTTGGCCCTAGAAGTTCTTCTACGGAAAATCAGAACCAATGAGGAAATAAAAGGATTGAGGATCAGGAAGGAGACCTACAAGACGCAAGCATTTGCGGACGACGTAGCTCTAATCCTCGAAGATCCCATAGAATCGGGACCAAAAGTATTAGAGGAACTAAGTAAATATGGAGAGGTGGCAGGTTTCATATTGAATAAAACTAAAACCAAAGTATTGATCAAGAACACAACAGAGAGCCAGAAAAACGAGATAGAAGAAGTATTAGGATTACAGGTTGCCAAAAAAATTAAATACCTAGGAATTTGGATTACATCAAGATGTTCGACCCTGAAAGACGATAATTATACCCCCCTAATCAGAAAAATGAAACAAGACCTAGACAGATGGAAAAAAATAAGATTATCACTATTGGGCAAGATAGCCACAATTAAGATGAACATCCTCCCTAGAATATTATTCTTATTCCAAAATATACCGATATATTTAGATAAAAATTTTTTTCTAGAACTAGACAAAATTATCAGAGAATTTATATGGGAAGGGAAAAAACCGAGATTTTCCATTAAAATTTTAAGGGACAAAAGAGACATAGGTGGATTTGGACTCCCAGACTGGCAAACATACTACAGGGCAGCTAAGCTAATTTGGATAAGAGATTGGATCACCTTGGAAAATGAGAGGATACTTACCCTAGAAGGTCATGACTTGCAAAAAGGGTGGCACGCCCACATTTGGGACATGGAGAAGAAAAGGAAGACACATTTCCATAGACATAAAATCAGAGGCTCCCTGATACAAACATGGATCCAGATCAGGCAAAAATATTATAAAAAAACCCCAAATTGGCTCTCAACGATGGAGGCCCTGATCCACCCCAATAGAAGGGAGAGGGAGAAAATGGGCAGATATAAAGATATTTTAGACGAAGGAGGGAGGCTTAAATCAAATGATACCTTACGAGAGCAAGGAATAATCTTAGATTGGTGGACTTACTTACAAGTGAAATCCAGATACCAGAGAGATAAAGAACAATACGGTTTAGAATTTGGACCAAATGGATTGGATAAAGTCCTGTTGGGAACAAATAAAAAGATCCTGGCAAAACTATACAATTACTTACTAGGCGACGATAAGTTTGAAGATGTCACAAAGAACCAAATAATTGCATGGGAGAAAAATACAGGGCGTGATATAAATTTTGGAGAATGGGAGGAGGCATGGAACAGGAATCTTAAATTGACCAGAGCGGTGACATACAAGGAAAATCAGTACAAAATGTTCCATAGATGGTATTTAGCCCCGGCCAGACTAGCAAAAATATACCCCAATATACACCCCAACTGTTGGAAATGCGGCCATAGTCAAGGCACCTTCTTTCACATGTGGTGGACATGCCAGGAAGCGAAAGGATACTGGAATAAAATTAGGAGGTAGTTAAATGAAATAATAGATGAAGATATTGAATTAACACCAGAGATTTTCCTCCTGGGAATAATAAAGAAGCCATATAGAAAGGAAATGATACATTTAATGATCCATATAATTACAGCCGCCAGATTGGCATATGCACAGTACTGGAAAGAGAAAACTCAACCACCAGAAGAGCTTACAATTAAGAAAATACTCGAGTGCGCAGAGATGACTAAATTAACCTATGAATTAAATGATGAGAAGATAGTTTATTACTTGGTGTGGGAAAGGTGGTATAAGTGGTTGCATGATAAAATGAAAGGAAGACCTAAAGGTGTGTTAAATATTGATTAAAAGTGAGCTGAAATATCACCAACTATTATTTATGTAAATAGTTAAAACACTGTACATCTGATAGTAACTGAAAATATTATTATACTTATATGTTTTATGTCTTTGTCTGAATGTTTTGTTCTTCTTTTTTTTTCTATTTTTTTTATTTTTGTTTGTAAAAAACCTCAATAAAGTTTCTATAAAAAAAAGAGATGATAGATAGATGATAGATAGATAGATAGATAGATAGATAGATAGATAGATAGATTGATAGAAAGATGTTTAGAGATGATGGATAGATGGAAAGATGGATGGATGGATGGATAGATAGATAGATATTGATGACAGACAGAAAGATAGACAGAAGAATTGATAGAAAGATGCTTAGAGATGACTGATAGATAACAGATAGATAGATAGATAGATAGATAGATAGATAGATAGATAGATAGATACATACATACATACATACATACATACATACAGAGACGGATGGATGGATGGGTAGAGATGACAGACAGACAGAGAGACAGACATATTGATAGAAAGATGT
>NW_027256885.1:42044161-42054161 GCF_029215685.1 Pituophis catenifer annectens
TGGAGATTAGTTATAGAGTGTTTTATGATACATTAAAAATAAATAAATAAAAAAAAGCTTTCAGGACACTGTTAATAGTTCCTTTTCAGACTTTGTTGAGAGATTGCTCTCACGTTAAATCACCCACGCAGACGCACGGCATGAAATTAAACATCAGCTCATTCTGAAGGAGTCAGTTACACCCCCACTAAGCAGAATTTAAAGAAACAGTTAGACAAAAAAAAGGGGGATGGATAGAATAAATTGCTGAAATGCTTTCAGTGTGTCTGCCGGCTGCAATTTTGCAAGCTTCTTCTGAATGTGCTTAACAAGCCTTCAGAAAAATGCTTGTTTCTGGCAAGCGTCAACAAGCCTTCTCTAACATAAAGGAAGAAAGCTAAAAAACAACACCACTTAAAAGCTATTGTTGGGCTGGGAAAAAATCTTAATTTGGCAGATATGATTAAAGTGTGTCAGGATCATCATATAGATGACATTTTAATTGGAGCACAAAAAATACAACCTAATTGGCTTTTTGAAAATACAAAATGATTTATGTGTAAATGAATTGCACATTGCCCCAGAAAAAATACAGCTCCTTATCTGTATGTGCAATCTCTTTCTGCTCCGGCTTTTAAAGTTACCCAAAGTTAAATTTGCAACAATTACTGGGTACTATTAATTGGGACTGCTCATATTTCTCTTTACCTATGCATTTACTTAGTCCATTATTTGAGTTATTGACTAAAAGAAAAAGCCAGGAGATTTAATTCTGTTTTAGAACAGCAAAAAGTACATTGCTTTATTTGTCTCATTACCATCTAAAAATGTTTTACCCTTTATTTAAGCTATTGCTGAAATTATAACCTTGGGACGTAATCCAGACTGTCGAAGAAATGGAACTGATCTAATAAATATTATTCTTTCTATCTCAAAATCTGACTTTTACTTTTGTCTTCGGAATGATTCATCTCTTCAGTGTGCTCTAACTGACTATGTAAACTGTATTTCATATCATTTGCCTGTTAAAAATATTTTGTTGATGTGCATCTATAATGATAGTGTGTGGAATTGATATGCTTGGCTGGCCAGCAAAAATTGACTGGGTTTGAACTTGAAACTGTGGAAAACCGGGCAATGGTTATGGGCCCATATCACTTTTTGTGATTATGACTGTTGCCTGAATTTTTTCACTGTTTTGGGAATAAACTAGTTCATTGAAATAATTTGAATGACTGATTCGCATGAAGGATGTATTATATAAAAGGTCTGATTGCAGTACAGATGTGAATGGGTGTGTATTGGATTGCATGAAATGTAATTTTGTGTATAAGCACCTTTTTTCTTTTCTCTCCCTGCCCTCCGAGGAGAAGGGAGGCTTGGTCTGTTTTAAAATTTTTTTCCTTTCCCTACCCCCTCCTTTTTTTCCCTGGGAGATGAGAGGCACGAAAGAGGGGGGGGGGCTACTTTGTACTTTTAAACATTTTTTTTTCTCTCAGAGAACCAGCCAGAGAAAGGCGGGAGTGAAAGGGTGATATCTGATACCTGCCTTTGCAGAGCACTGAACGGCTCAGAATGCAATTTTGATTTTTTTCTTCTGAACATTTTTGACGTTTTAAATACTTTCATACCCAATTCTATTTCAGAGCATTGACTCAAAATACTCCTTATTGTTTTTATGTCTACGTGCATTTTGCATACTTAACAGATGGCATGTTTGTTCTTTGTTTGTCTGTTGTTTGTTTATTTGTTTGTTTGTTTGTTTGGAATTATCACAGAGATGAGTTAGAAGTTACAATATGTAGAAAGAGAGATAAAATACATAGGACATTTAATTAATGACAGAAGATAACACCTGAAGAGTTGAGGAAATTTTTAGGACTGATTGGATATTGTAGGCTGTGAATAGATAATTGTGCTATTTTGAATAAAGACTGGTATGCAAAGAATCCAGTGTTACAGGGAATGTAAGAAGGAGTTGAATTGTTTAAGAGAAAGTTGGTTTGCACAGACGGGCTGGCTTGGAAGTCAGAATGGCAGTGAGAGAAGGACTTGAATGTTTAGTGTTATAAGGAGATTTGTTTATTGGAAGGTTATAGATATTGTGGGTAGCGGAGACAGAGATTGGAAGAGGGAAATGACAAAGCTGCAACTGCGCTCATGGTTATATCTTCCATCACACCATGGGACAGTCATGCCTATTTTCATCAAAATAAAAAGCATTAGCGAAACAATTTGGTCTCACGGCAGCTGAAGCGACTGCCATCATACAACAATGTCCTACCTGTAGTCAACAAGCTCATTCTATCCCTATGGGTGTTAACCCTAGAGGACTTAAAGCTTGTGAAATTTGGCAAATGGATGTAACTCAGTACCCATCCTTTGCCCCATGGAAATATTTGCATGTTTCCTTGGATATTTATTCAGGATTTATTATTGGCATTCCCTAAAAGGGGGGAAGCAACCAAACATGTAATAAATCATTGTATTCGGACTTCTGCATCGATGGGACGCCCAATTGAACTTAAAACTGACAATGGACCTGTGTACACCAGTACTGCCTTTGCAGACTTTTGTAACAAGTGGTCCATCACACATAAATTTGGCTTATAAAATTGAAAGAGGAAAAATGCCTCAGCCTCCCAGCCATGCAAAACAAACTCAATCTTTGTTTATATACTTTGAACTTTCTTAACCTGACTGGACAGCCTCCCACATCGGCTGCGACCCGTCATTTTTCTGCTTATCCATCAGCTGCCCTAAAACCGAAGGTCTATTTCCACCAACTACCTGATCCTGCATGGAGAGGACCTGCTGACCTTATTACCTGGGGCCATGGATATGCTGCTGTCCAGGACAAATGATCGCATCATTTGGATCCCCAAAAGACACGTAAGACCATTTCATTTACAACAAAAAGAAGGAGAAACCCCTGGTGCTGAGATTTAAGAGAAAAAACATCTTGCTGAGTCCTCCCGGCAACAGACTCTTAACGCAAGGTGGTGACCATCAGCTTTGCAGGACTACACCGGAAGTTGGTCCCCTGCGCACAGCGGAAGATTCATCAGGAGGAAACTACCTTCACATTGTACATATACATTTTAACACTTTCTTATACATACTAATGTTAGTAGAATTGTTTTTCTAATTTTGCTAGTAATTTTGTTTCACACGTATAAGTGACTATGATTTGTTTATGGCCTTGGACATTGTTAGCTTTGGGACTCTCAAGTGACCATGTAAGAACGCTCCTGCCACAAACGCATTGTCTATGCACAAGGTCCTTACTTTCTACCTAAGTCTACTCCAACACCTAAGGTTCCCATATTGACATTTCCAGCTGAGGGGGGAGTGGATAAGGACAATGGGCCTCTGTAACAATTGCATAAAGGAGATTATATATCATGGATTCTGGAATTAAGTCACGATCTTGCATCTATTGCCCCTACATCTCATGATCCTTCATGTCAGCAGCCTCTATATTCAATCATGATGGGACAGTAATAAAAGACATTCAAATAGCTGCTAATCGGACAAACTCCACTACTCCTATTTCCTAAACCACACCCATCACTGACACTGGGTGGCTCATTAAAAACTCAGATATCCAGAGGCATCTTGCCCAATCTCGGGTGGCAATGAACTATTGGGATCTTCATTTATTAAATAACTGGACAGTATATATGTTCAACGAGACTATCAAGGTGCTGAAGCTGATGAATAAAGAACTGGCTGAAATCAGAGAGGTAGTCTTACAAAACCGATATGCCTTAGCTAAAGGAGGCGATTGTGCCCTTATACATTCACATTGTTGTACCTATGTATCTGATTATCAGTATAACATCACTCACACCATAGAACATATGGAAAACTTGATCAAAAAACAATCCCTTATCATCCAATGGATCTGGCGCCATTGACACCTGGACTGCTCTTTGGTCATGGCTCCTGGATGGTTCTTGGTTGAAATCAATTATGCCAACTATTGTATCTATAATTGTACTGCTTGTTTTGCTTTGTTGCTGTATCCAATGTCTCCCCTCCCTTCTGCAAATGTGCAAAGGTTTTATTCCCTCCAATAGGAAGGACGTCCTGATAAGTGAAACCAAAGCCCTTCTGGAACTGGAGGAACAAATCAGGTGTGGTCAGAGGAGGTGCTCGGGACTTGCAAGATAGGGCTTCCAAGATAACTCAGAGGTTACAAACTCCTGACATGTGGTTTTCTTGGGTGTCTGGATTCGGATGGATTTACAATTTGTGTGAGTGATTTGTGGAAATGTACAACTCAGAAACTTGATGGCCTACCTCGCTTGACATCTCCTGGCCACTTTTCCACTAACTTTGTTCACCATAATAAAAGGATGGGTGAGCTAAAAACATTTGCAGAAACCAGATGGCTGAAGAACATATTGTCTACTGTACTCATGATTATTGCTTTGCTTATTTCTGTATGTTGTAGTATTCAATATATTCCTGCTTTGTTTGCTATGATGATAGGCATGTTTCCCAGGCATAAAGAGAACATCATAATAACAACACAGCAGAACCCTGTTGCAAAAAACAAAAACAGAGGAAATGTGGGAATGCGGTGGCCATAAAACATGTTTAAACCAGTTTAACTGGTTGGACACTTGTATGGAGCTTAGCACCGAAATAACCAGACAATGAAAAGCGGGTTCACATGGATACTATATGAAGGGCCCTATTCATTCTCTCATTGTTTTAAAATAGGATGTGCCTGCAAAAGCAAAGATATCTCCTTGTATAAACATCCTGAGATACAAAGTAAAAATATCTCTTATCTCCTTCCTGAGAATCACATTCCTGAGAATCAGATAACGGAGATGGGCCTCTCGCCTAATAATATCTGAGAATTGTATAAAGCCAGAGTTAAAGTTCCGCTTTTCATCCTTACTATTGTTTTCCCATCTCTTGTACGTAATATGAGATGTGTAGTCATAATAACGCCTTCTGATGACGCTGTATTTTGGTAACTAATAAAAGAGATAGTAGCTGTTTGTTTGTTGCTCTCTCATCCCGAGAAAACACTTGTCCTGTGTTTTTTCTAAACTGGAATCCTCATGAGAAGCCCGCCAGTATGAATTCAACAATAGATAGATAGATCGATAGATCGATAATTAGATAGATGATAGATAGATAGATAGATAGATAGATAGATAGATAGATAGATACATAAATGTCTCGATATCTGGATGGATGGATGGATAGATAGATAGATAGATAGATAGATAGATAGATAGATAGATAAATGTCAGGATATCTGGATGGATGGATGGATGGATGGATGGATGGATGGATGGATGGATAGATAGATAGATAGATAGATAGATAGATAGATGATAGATAGATAGATAGATAGATAGATAGATAGATAGATAGATAGATGATAGATGGAGGGATGGGCAGAGATGATAGATGAAAGATAGATAGATAGATAGATAGATAGATAGATAGATAGATAGATAGATAGATAGTGATGACAGACAGACAGACACACAGACAGACGGACAGATAGACAGACAGACAGACAGAAAGATAGATAGATAGATAGATAGATAGATAGATAGATAGACAGACAGACAGACAGATGGATGTGTAGAGATGACAGACAGACAGACAGAGAGACAGACAGATTGATAGAAAGACGTTTAGAGATGTCAGATAGATAAATCGATAGATAGACAGACAGACACAGAGGGACAGACAGACAGACAGACAGAATGATTGATAGAAAGATGATTAGAGATGAGAGATAGATAGATAGATAGATAGATAGATAGATAGATAGATAGATAGATGAGAGATAGATAGAAAGATAGATAGATAGATATTGATGACAGACACACAGACAGATAGATAGAGGGATAGAGAGATAGAGAGATAGACACACAGACAGACAGACAGACAGATTGATAGAAAGTTGTTTAGAGATGATGGATAGATGGATGGATGGATGGATGGATGGATGGATAGATATTGATGACAGACAGACAGATAGAAAAAAGGATTGATAGAAAGATGCTTAGAGATGACGGATGACTGATAGATAATAGATAGATAGATAGATATTATTGACAGACAGACAGAGAGACAGACAGACAGACAGACGGACGGACAGGACGGACGGACAGATAGACAGACAGATAAATAGACAGACAGACAGACAGACAGACAGACAGACAGACAGACAGAAAGATTGATAGAAAGATGTTTAGAGATGATGGATAGATAGATGGATGGATGGATGGATGTATAGAGGGTGTTGATGACAAACAGACAGATAGAAAGAAGGATTGATAGAAAGATGCTTAGAGATGACGGATAGATAAATAGATAGATAGATAGAAAGATAGATAGATAGATAGATAGATAGATAGATAGATAGATAGATAGATAGATGGATGGATGGATGGATGGATGGATGGATGGATGGATGGACGGACGGACAGACAGACAGACAGACAGATAGATAGATAGATAGATATTGATGACACACAGACAGACAGACGGATGGACAGACAGACAGACAGACAGACAGACAGACAGATAGATAGATAGATATTGATGACACAGAGACAGACAGACGGACGGACAAACAGACAGACAGACAGACAGACAGATAGATAGATAGATAGATAGATATTGATGACACACAGACAGACGGACAGATGGACAGACGGACGGACGGACGGACAGGACGAACGGACAGACAGACAGAAAGATTGATGGAAAGACGTTTAGAGATGAGTGATAGATAGATAGATAGATAGATAGATAGATAGATAGAAAGATAGATAGATAGATAGATAGATAGATAGATAGATAGATGGATGGATGGATGGATGGATGGATGGATGGATGGATGGATGGATGGACGGGCAGAGATAATAGATGATAGATAGATAGATAGATAGATAGATAGATAGATACATAGATAGATAGATAGATAGATAGATAGATAGATAGTGATGACAGACAGACAGACAGACAGACAGACAGACAGACAGACAGATAGATAGATAGATAGATAGATAGATAGACAGACAGACAGACAGATGGATGGGTAGAGATGACAGACAGACAGACAGAGAGACAGACAGATTGATAGAAAGACGTTTAGAGGTGGGAGAGGAAGAAGAACTTCCCTTTTTAGTAAAACCAGCCTACGTGGCAGGATGGCCTCAAAGAAGCAGGAAGCGAAGGCAACAGGAGGTGGATCTCCCACACATAAAACACAGCCTCCCCCTGCACAACAGACACAGACTCAGAAAAAAGATTTTGATGTGGGAGATTTAAAAGAATTTATTTCTAAAATTTTGGATGATAAATTTCAAAAATCTCAACAGGAGATAGATGACAAACTTCAAAAGTCACATCAGGAATTTATGCAGGAAATTAATGAAGTTAAAGATATGGTGAAACAGAATCAAAACAAGGTGACCAAAAAAATATCAGAAGTGGCGTCTGGCCTGGCAGAATTTATTATTAAAGTTGATTCTAAAGTTGAAGAATTTAAATCAGAAGTTAATGTTAAGATGAAAGATAATGATTATAAAATTGCTGATGTTGACAATAAAATGCAGAGAGTTTAAAACGAAATCGTGATGGTACAATTCAGGGCAATGGAGTTTGCAATACGGCTTCGAGGAATTCGAGAAGAGGATAGACAGGATATGAGACAGGTTTGTTCTGAGGCTCTGGCTAAGATTTTAAAAGTTAATCCTGATGTGGTTTTTCACAAAATAGATAAAATTTACAGAGTGAATTCTTGGGTGGCCAGACAAAGACAATTGCCCAGAGATGTGGTCATATATTTTACAGACAGAGAAATAAGAAATGACATCCTGCAAAAATCCTTTTACACTTCTGTGCAAGTGGGGGGCTCACAAATTGGAGTCTATAAAGAATTACCTCCTAAAATGTTGAAAACCAGAAAAGACTTTGGCTTTCTTGTTAAAGAATTGCAAAATCAACAGATACCATTTCGGTGGGACGCCCCAGTTGGTATAATTTTGAGATACAAGGGAGAAAGATATCGTTTGAATACCGTGGAGAAGGCAGAGCACTTCTACACTACTACTCTTAAGGAAAGAACACCATCCCCACGTACATCTACAGTTTTGGAGATTAAGGAGAGTGATGAGAAGCAACCTCAACGAGAATTGCAAGAACAGCCTAAGCAGGAACCAGAGGAAATGCAAGGCGCAGAAGGAGGTTTTCTGGATGAGCCTTTGCTGGAATCTTCTCCAATCTTGGACCCGGTTCGGATGATCGAAGTTAAGGATCAACGTATAACTCGAGCTCAATCTAAGTTACTTAAACAAAAGCAACAACAACAACAGGAAAGACAAGACAAGAAGGGAGCTAAGACTACTATACAAGAGACTGGAGCCATGGGGGGAGCGACTCCGAAGATTTTGGATGATATTCGGTTATTCTGCTCTTTGCTCCAGAAAGATGAAGATGACGCTTAAGTGTTTATCTTGGAATGTGAATGGGTTGAATTCAGCACAGAAAAGGAAGAAATTATTTACATATTTGAAACAATTTAATAATGATATAATTTGTCTACAAGAAACGCATATTACAGTTCAAGATCAAAAATACTTGATAAACTCCAAACTAGGAATACATTTTATATCTTCAACGTTGCAAAAAAAGAATGGTGTGGTTATCTATGTAAATAAGAAATTTACGGCTAAAGTTATAGAAACAGATGAAGATGGTAGGTTTGTAGCAATTGAATTACTTACAACATATGGCCAAATTCTTTTGATAGGAATTTATGCTCCCAACCAACAACAGGATTATTTCTATAAAATGTTACATACTAAAATACTACAATGGGACTATAGATCTATTTTAATCATGGGAGACTGGAATGGAGTAATAGACTCTAAATTAGACAAAAGGAGTTCAGCGAAATCTAGGATTAGGTTACCTCAGACCTTTTTTGATATGAAAGAAGATTTGGAACTAAAAGATATTTGGAGAATACATAACCCAAAAGAACTGGACTATACTTTTTTTTCAGGTAGACATAGATCCTTCTCTAGGATTGATTTCATTTTGTTGTCAGATGATTTACTTGTCAAGACAAAAAGAACAAAGATTTTTCCAAGAACTTTGACTGACCATAGCCCAGTATGGATAGAAATTGAGATGGATAAGATTGAGAGACGTTCTTGGAGATTAAATGAGAACTTGTTCAGATATGAAAAAAACACAACAGAACTTAAAAAGCACTTGAAAGAATTTTTTGAAATAAATTCGAATAAAGGTACCCCAATAGAAATTGTGTGGGATGCAAGTAAAGCTTATATGAGAGGGGTGCTTATCTACATGAACTCTAAACATAGACTGATTCGACAAAAGAAAAGATCTGAATTGGAAATAGAAATAAAGAATAAAGAACAGTTACTTATTAAAAATCCAACAGATGAAAGAATATGCGGTGCTATAAAACTTTTGAAAGATCAATTTCAAATGCTTATGGCGGAACAAGTTGCAACAAACATACAATATGCGAAGCACAATACATTTTGTAACGCTAATAAACCGGGCAGATGGTTGGCTTACACATTGAGGAAAAAACAGAGTATACGGACTATTGATAGTATTGATATTGGAGGGAAAGAAATTTTTCAACAAAAATTAATTAAAGAAGCTTTTGTGGACTATTATACCAAACTATACGCCAAAGAGGAGGTGCAGAATGGACTTATAGAAAAATATTTAAACGATAAAAGAGTTACAAAAATTACTGATCAACAAAAGGAAAGAATGAATTATCCTATAACAGAGGAGGAGATAATAGTAGCAATTAAACAGTTAAAAACAGCCAAAGCTCCTGGCACGGATGGTTTGACCGCAGTGTATTACAAAACTTTGCAAGCTGAAATGGTGGAACAACTTAGAGATTTATTTTGCAATATACAACAAGGGGGTAAAATACCCCCATCATGGACAACAGCTTATATATCTTTGATACCAAAAGAAC
>NW_027256885.1:42079161-42084161 GCF_029215685.1 Pituophis catenifer annectens
CTCACGTTAAATCACCCACACAGACGCACGGCATGAAATTAAACATCAGCTCATTCTGAAGGAGTCAGTTACACCCCCACTAAGCAGAATTTAAAGAAACAGTTAGACAAAAAAAGGGGGATGGATAGAATAAATTGCTGAAATGCTTTCAGTGTGTCTGCCGGCTGCAATTTTGCAAGCTTCTTCTGAATGTGCTTAACAAGCCTTCAGAAAAATGCTTGTTTCTGGCAAGCGTCAACAAGCCTTCTCTAACATAAAGAAAGAAAGCTAAAAAACAACACCACTTAAAAGCTATTGTTGGGCTGGAAAAAAATCTTAATTTGGCAGATATGATTAAAGTGTGTCAGGATCATCGTATAGATGACATTTTAATTGGAGTACAAAAAATACAACCTAATTGGCTTTTTGAAAATACAAAATGATTCATGTGTAAATGAATTGCACATTGCCCCAGAGAAAATACAGCTCCTTATCTGTATGTGCAATCTCTTTCTGCTCCGGCTTTTAAAGTTACCCAAAGTTAAATTTGCAACAATTACTGGGTACTATTAATTGGGACTGCTCATATTTCTCTTTACCTATGCATTTACTTAGTCCATTATTTGAGTTATTGACTAAAAGAAAAAGCCAGGAGATTTAATTCTGTTTTAGAACAGCAAAAAGTACATTGCTTTATTTGTCTCATTACCATCTAAAAATGTTTTACCCTTTATTTAAGCTATTGCTGAAATTATAACCTTGGGATGTAATCCAGACTGTCGAAGAAATGGAACTGATCTAATAAATATTATTCTTTCTATCTCAAAATCTGACTTTTACTTTTGTCTTCGGAATGATTCATCTTTTCAGTGTGCTCTAACTGACTATGTAAGCTGTATTTCATATCATTTGCCTAAAGATCCTAGGTTTACTTGCTTAATGATTTTCTCCAGAGGAGCCACTGCTTACAAGGACATCTGGAAAGAATCTTACACTAATTGTCTGCGACTATCTTAGCTTTCACACTTTTTCTCAAGAAGCTTTTAATTTGATCTCTGACTCTCAGTATGTTTCTCAGGCTGAAAAAATAAATAAATAAATTGTTTATTGTTCTTCCCACCCGGGGTTTAGCAGGAAATAAAATTAGAGCCTGTCTAAATGGGAAGACTCAGATAATTTGAACTAATCAACTTGAAGTGATTTCTGTTAAAAATATTTTGTTGATGTGCATCTATAATGATAGTGTGTGGAATTGATATGCTTGGCTGGCCAGCAAAAATTGACTGGGTTTGAACTTGAAACTGTGGAAAACCGGGCAATGGTTATGGGCCCATATCACTTTTTGTGATTAAGACTGTTGCCTGAATTTTTTCACTGTTTTGGGAATAAACTAGTTCATTGAAATAATTTGAATGACTGATTCGCATGAAGGATGTATTATATAAAAGGTCTGATTGCAGTACAGATGTGAATGGGTGTGTATTGGATTGCATGAAATGTAATTTTGTGTATAAGCACCTTTTTTCTTTTCTCTCCCTGCCCTCCGAGGAGAAGGGAGGCTTGGTCTGTTTTAAAAATTTTTTCCTTTCCCTCACCCCCTCCCTTTTTTTCCCTGGGAGATGAGAGGCACGAAAGAGGGGGGGGGGCTACTTTGTACTTTTAACCATTTTTTTTCTCTCAGAGAACCAGCCAGAGAAAGGCGGGGGTGAAGGGTGATATCTGATACCTGCCTTTGCAAAGCACTGTCTTGGGTCAGAATGAAATACCTTCTTTTTCTTTCTGGAAATTTTTGACGTTTCAAATACTTTCATACCCAATTCTATTTCAGAGCATTGACTCAAAATGCTCCTTAATGTTTTTATGTCTACGTGCATTTTGCATACTTAACAAATGGCATGTTTGTTCTTTGTTTGTCTGTTGTTTGTTTATTTGTTTGTTTATTTGGAATTATCACAGAGATGAGTTAGAAGTTACAATATGTAGAAAGAGAGATAAAATACATAGGACATTTAATTAATGACAGAAGATAACACCTGAAGAGTTGAGGAAATTTTTAGGACTGACTGGATATTGTAGGCTGTGAATAGATAATTGTGCTATTTTGAATAAAGACTGGTATGCAAAGAACCCAGTGTTACAGGGAATGTAAGAGAGAGTTAATGAAGGAAAGCGGAAAGTTGACTTTTGGAAGTATGCTTGTCTACAAGGAGATTTAGAAGGACGATCAGATATTGGTGCAGAGAAGGAGTTGAATTGTTTAAGAGAAAGTTGGTTTGCACAGACTTGGGCTGGCTTGGAAGTCAGAATGGCAGTGGGAGAAGGACTTGAATGTTTAGTGTTATAAGGAGATTTGTTTATTGGAAGGTTATAGATATTGTGGGTAGCAGAGATAGAGATTGGAAGAGGGAAATGACAAAACTGCAACTGCGCTCATGGTTATATCTTCCATCACACCATGGGACAGTCATGCCTATTTTCATCAAAATAAAAAAAAGCATTAGCGAAACAATTTGGTCTCACGGCAGCTGAAGCGACTGCCATCATACAACAATGTCCTACCTGTAGTCAACAAGCTCATTCTATCCCTATGGGTGTAAAACCCTAGAGGACTTAAAGCTTGTGAAATCTGGCAAATGGATGTAACTCAATACCCATCCTTTGCCCCATGGAAATATTTGCGTGTTTCCTTGGATACTTATTCAGGACTTATTATTGGCATTCCCAAAAAGGGGAGAAGCAACCAAACATGTAATAAATCATTGTATTCGGATTTCTGCATCGATGGGACGCCCAATTGAACTTAAAACTGACAATGGATCTGCTACACCAGTACTGCCTTTGCAGACTTTTGTAACAAGTGGTCCATCACACATAAATTTGGCTTATAAAATTGAAAGAGGAAAAATGCCTCAGCCTCCCAGCCATGCAAAACAAACTCAATCTTTGTTTATATACTTTGAACTTTCTTAACCTGACTGGACAGCCTCCCACATCGGCTGCGACCCGTCATTTTTCTGCTTATCCATCAGCTGCCCTAAAACTGAAGGTCTATTTCCACCAACAACCTGATCCTGCATGGAGAGGACCCGCTGACCTTATTACCTGGGGCCATGGATATGCTGCTGTCCAGGACAATGATCGCATCATTTGGATCCCCAAAAGACACGTAAGACCATTTCATTTACAACAAAAAGAAGGAGAAACCCCTGGTGCTGAGATTTAAGAGAAAAAACATCTTGCTAAGTCCTCCCGGCAACAGACTCTTAACGCAAGATGGTGACCATCAGCTTTGCAGAACTACACCGGAAGTTGGTCCCCTGCGCACAGCGAATATTCATCAGGAGGAAACTACCTTCACATTGTACATACACATTTTAACACTTTCTTACACATACTAATGTTAGTAGAATTGTTTTTCTAATTTTGCTAGTAATTTTGTTTCACACGTATAAGTGACTATGATTTGTTTATGGCCTTGGACATTGTTAGCTTTGGGACTCTCAAGTGACCATGTAAGAACGCTCCTGCCACAAACGCATTGTCTATGCACAAGGTCCTTACTTTCTACCTAAGTCTACTCCAACACCTAAGGTTCCCATATTGACATTTCCAGCTGAGGGGGGAGTGAATAAGGACAATGGGCCTCTGTAACAATTGCATAAAGGACACTATATATCATGGATTCTGGAATTAAGTCACAATCTTGCATCTATTGCCCCTACATCTCATGATCCTTCATGTCAGCAGCCTCTACATTCAATCATGATGGGACAGTAAAAGACATTCAAATAGCTGCTAATCGGACAAACTCCACTACTCCTATTTCCTAAACCACACCCATCACTGACACTGGGTGGATCATTAAAAACTCAGATATCCAGAGGCATCTTGCCCAATCTTGGGTGGCAATGAACTATTGGGATCTTCATTTATTAAATAACTGGACAGTATATATGTTCAACGAGACTATCAAGGTGCTGAAGCTGATGAATAAAGAACTGGCTGAAATCAGAGAGGTAGTCTTACAAAACCGATATGCCTTAGCTAAAGGAGGCGATTGTGCCCTTATACATTCACGTTGTTGTACCTATGTATCTGATTATCAGTATAACATCACTCACACCATAGAACATATGGAAAACTTGATCAAAAAACAATCCCTTATCATCCAATGGATCTGGCGCCATTGACATCTGGACTGCTCTTTGGTCATGGCTCCTGGATGGTTCTTGGTTGAAATCAATTATGCCAACTATTGTATCTATAATTGTACTGCTTGTTTTGCTTTGTTGCTGCATCCAATGTCTCCCCTCCCTTCTGCAAATGTGCAAAGGTTTTATTCCCTCCAATAGGAAGGACGTCCTGAAAAGTGAAACCAAAGCCCTTCTGGAACTGGAGGAACAAATCAGGTGTGGTCAGAGAAGGTGCTCGGGACTTGCAAGATAGGGCTTCCAAGATAACTCAGAGGTTACAAACTCCTGACATGTGGTTTTCTTGGGTGCCTGAAACCGGATGGATTTACAATTTGTGTGAGTGATTTGTGGAAATGTACAACTCAGAAACATGATGGCCTACCTCGCTTGACATTTCCTGGCCACTTTTCCACTAACTTTGTTCACCATAATAAAAGGATGGGTGAGCTAAAAACATTTGCAGAAACCAGATGGCTGAAGAACATATTGTCTACTGTACTCATGATTATTGCTTTGCTTATTTCTGTATGTTGTAGTATTTAATATATTACTGCTTTGTTTGCTATGATGATAGGCATGTTTCCCAGGCATAAAGAGAACATCATAATAACAACACAGCTGAACCCTGTTGCAAAAAACAAAAACAGAGGAAATGTGGGAATGCAGTAGCCATAGTACATGTATAGACCAGTTTAACTGGTTGGACACGTGTATGGAGCTTAGCATCGAAATAATCAAACTATGAAAAGCGGGTTCATATGGATACTCTCTGAAGGGCCCTATTCATTCTCTCTTTGTTTATAACATAGGCTGTGCCTGTAAAAGCAA
>NW_027256885.1:42099161-42101661 GCF_029215685.1 Pituophis catenifer annectens
AACTATGTTACCTGGTCCACAAAATGCTGTCTACTTTTGCGAAAAGAAGGACTGTGGGACATGGTTGATAATCCACCGGACATAACTGCACTGAATGCTGCTGACGAAGAAGATGCCAAAAAGATAGCGAAGTTTCACAGGGACAACGAGCGTGCTTTATGCATCATTGGCCTGACACTGGGAGACCAGCAACTTGTCCATTTCCGGGGCGAAGTGTCTGCTGCGAGGTGTTGGTCAAAGCTAAAGAAGCTCTACGTTCGTGACTCTGTGGGTGTCCATATCTACCTGACACGGAAATTATTTCGCTTACATCTCCAGAAAGGAGGAGACATGATGGCTCACCTGGACTCTATGACAGGGCTTTTCCAGGAGCTACATGAGAAAGACCTTGTGTTTACTGAACTGCAGCAAGTTTATATTATTCTTTCATCGTTGGATGACAGTTATGACTCTTTTGTTTCATCATTAGAAGTATTGTCTAGAGATGAACTAACATTGGCCAGTATAACTGGTAGGTTACTGGATGAGGCCAAACGTAGGCAAGAACGAGACCAGTTAAGGATGCAACAGCAACCAAAAGTGGAAGCTGTATATGAGAATGTCAATATTGTTAAACGCTGTTATGCTTGTGGGGCTAAGGGGCACATTGCAAAATATTGTAAAAATAAGAAAGTATCTGCTTGAAACTCTGCTAAACCCAGGAAAGGGTGTAATTTAGCAACCAGTTCATCTAATAATATAAAAGATGATTGGTGGGTGATTGATAGTGGTGCCTCTCAATCAATAACAAAAAACAGAAAACTGTTTCTAAATATGAAGAAAAGTACTAAAAAGGTCAAATTAGCTAATGGCTGGAATGTGACTGTAGCTGGGGAGGGACTTGTTCAATGTTCTATTAGTAAGCACCCTTTACCCATGCTTTATATCCCTAGTTTGAAATATAACCTTTTATCTGTAAAGTCATTACTACATTCTGGGTTTACAGTAACTTTTAAAAACGACAAATGTTTGCTTGAATGTGAAGGCACTGTAGTTACTGCAGAATTAGAAAACGACTTATTTGTTATTAGGGATAAGTCATTACTGTTAGTTCAGTCAAAAGCTAAATTTGGAAATGTAAAGCCTCATGATGAATGCGTACATTTACTACATAGAAGGCTTGGTCATCTGAATTTCAGGTTGTTGAATTTGACTGTTAAGCAGTCTAAAGGCATAAAATTAAGGGCTTGCAGCAAATACCTGAACTGTAATATTTGTAACCAGCATAAAAGTAAAGTTACACCTGCAAACCGCTGCAATGGGTTTAAAACAACTAAACCTTTGGAGGTAGTCTTTTTAGACTTAATAGGGCCAAAGAAACCCAGTTTAGGGGGAGCATGCTATATTTTAAGTATAGTTGATCACTTTACCAGATATGGTTTTTGCTACCTTATGAAGTCCAAAAGTGATACGTTCCAATGTATCACAAACTGGCTTCGTTTTGTTGAAAGGAAGCAGAGGTTTAAGGTGAAATGCATTGTTACTGACAATGGAACTGAGTTTACTAACCATCAGTTGGCTAAGTTTTTGAAGGATGCTGGGATACAGCATAAACGTTCTGCCCTTTTTCGGCCGGAACATAATGCATATATTGAGCGAAGAGGCCAGACCCTACAAGCTATGACTAGGACTATGCTGGCTGATGCTTGTTTACCTGATAAATTGTGGGGAGAAGCAATACTATGTGCCAATCATATTTTAAATAATGTGGTGCACTCCTCTACAGGAAAAATTCCTTTTACTTTATGGCACGGGAGGAAGCCTGATTTAAGTTATATACATACTTTTGGTGCACCAGCCTGGGTGCATATACCGGTTAGTCAGAGAAGGAAGGACCAACAGAGAGCAAAGAAAATGATTTTTGTTGGCTATGAGGCTAACCATAGGTCCTATAGGTTCTGGGAAAAAGGAACAACAAAAGTTTTGTGTAGCGCTAGTGCTAAATTCCTAGAACATGAAGGCTGGGACAGGTTAGAAAAAGCAGACTATGGTTTTACAGATGTAGATGTTAAGATGGACCATATTCCTGATGATGATAGTTCATCTGAGATGGATGATAAACCATCTATTAAGGTTGAAGAACAGGAACAGGAATTAGGGTTAGGGGAGGATGAACCCAATATACCTGATGTTAGTCCTGTTATGCCTAGACAATCTTCCAGGGACCGGCATCCACCAGATCGCTATAAAGCCACAGTGGTTTGCCAAGTAGATATCGAACCATCCAGTTATCATGATATAAAATTATATCCAGAAAAGGAGCAAAAAGCCTGGCAAGAGGCAATGGATAGAGAAATTGATTCATTGAAGAGGCTTGGTGTCTATGAAGTTGTAAGAATACCACCAAATGAGAAACCTATAGGTTGTAGGTGGGTCTATAAGGTAAAGAAAAGTGTAGATGGGGTAGTAACCCATAAAGCTCGGCTTGTTGCACAAGGGTTCTCACAGACAGATAGAGACT
>NW_027256885.1:42116661-42119161 GCF_029215685.1 Pituophis catenifer annectens
TAGAGATAAGGGCTCGCACAACATTATTGATGTCCATGGATACTGAACTGCAGGTCACTTTTCCACCAAATACAACGGCCCGACAAATTTGGGCTGAATTGGAAAATTGCTACAGGCCTATCTCAATTGAATCTTCATGTTTACTCATGTCTGAACTCCACGGTTCGAGATTGAAACCCGGTGAACAAATTGGAGGACATTTGACCAAACTGAAAGGTCTGAGAACAGAATTGAGAGAAAGAGGCCATAACATTGAAGATATTCAAATGATCAGCATCATTATTAACTCTTTGAATTATGAATGGAAAGATGCTGTTACAAAAATTAACCAAGTCCCAATTGCTCAACGCACAGTGGACAATGTTTGTAGACTTTTAATTGAAGAAGAGGCATTCATGCTAGCTACTCCACACTTGAGAGGACCACCCGCATCAAGAGCTCCAGCTAGGCGCCCCTTCCGAGGAAGGACCTATGCTCCAAGGATGCCAAGATGCTACACCTGCAATCGTGTGGGACATGCCACCCGGGATTGTCCCCAACGAGTTCCAGCTCCCGTCACGTACCAGCCCAGAGGAACAGATTCCAGAGGCAGAGGCAGAGGCGGTAGACAAGGTCGTCGTGGTCCCCGGCGTGATCCACAAACTCCACTCGCCACACTGGCTTTAACCAATGATCCACAACCTCAACCAGAGTACGACAGACGACTCCTGTGGACTTTGGACAGTGGTGCAGCATTGCATGTTACCTACAGAAAGGAACTTTTTACAGAAATGCACGAGCCAGAACCTGAACTACGTGAACTTTATTCTTTCTCAAATCATCCTTGTCAGGTCAAAGGAAAAGGAACTGTTTATGTTGAAGAGCTCGATGCATTCATTCCTGATGTTTATTACATACCAACAGCAACCAGTAATTTGCTTAGTCAGTGTCACTTGTCTAGAATGTTAAAGTTCCAAGTTCACCACCTTGAAAAAGCAAGTTACATAGTTAAAGATGGAGATATTGTTGCTGAAACCATATTAATTGGTGGTGTTTATTACTTAAAGCCAAAGCCTAAAACACAAACACAGGCAAGTATGCAAACTCCAAAAGGGGAGAGCACAGATGCTCCAGTGAGAGATCCTGTTGCTATTCCTAAGGCTCCTAAAGCCAACAAAAATAGAATTGGTAAACAGATTGCTCAGAGCAAGCCTGAGGTTCCGCATAAAAATGTTAATGTTGAGAATTCACTAACTGGTAAACCTTTGCATTCCAGGTGTATCCATAAATGGCATAGAAGATTGGGGCATGCCAGTTTCCGTGTTCTTAGGAAGATGCCGGAGTTCACAAAAGGTTTGGATCTAAAGGGGTGTAAGGTGTTTTTGGATTGTGCTGTATGCAAGAAGGCCAAATCCAAAGCAGCAGCCATTCCCAAACGCGCTACACGCCTGTCAACACGCATTTTTGATTTGGTTCACATTGACATAGTTGGTCCATTCCCGCCATCATTTGGTGGTAGAAAATATTTTCTAACAATTGTTGATAATTACTCTAGATATGGATATGTATATCCTATGAAAGAAAAATCAGAGACTTTTCAGATCTTTAAAGACTTTGCAACCCTTGTTTCTACCCAACACCAAGTTCGCATCGCCAGAATCCAGAGTGATCGTGGTGCCGAGTTCATGTCTCAGCGTTTCCAGGATTGGATGCGTAAGAATGGAATTATTCATCAGACTTCGGCTCCTTACACACCAGCTCATAATGGAGTCGTAGAACGAAGACAAGGGGTACTGCAAACCATGATGCGTTGTCTCCTAGAAGACGCCAACCTTGGTAAGATATACTGGGGTGAAGCTATCAAGTACACAAATTACATTGTCAACCGTACTTGGAGCAGTGTAACAAATCAGACTCCTTTCTTCATGTTGTATGGCTACAAGCCTGATCTTAAAAACATTCATATTTTTGGTTCATATGCTATGGTGAACATTCCCTTAGCTCAAAGAAGAAAAGGAGGTCCAGCAGCAAAGAGACTGAGATTTATGGGTATTGATGATAACTCAAAATGGAGCAAATTTATTGACTCTAAACATGCAATTGTGATTTCCCAATCTGCTAATTTTGAAGAAGATATTGACTGGTCCAGGATTCATTCCAATGATCCTGGAGTTTATTTTCCCAGAGATGATACTGCTGATGCCACGCAGATTGATGATCAAGATTCCACTGATTCTTCTCAACCCGATGTTCCGTCTTCGCAAGCCGTGGATGCTGACGCTAGCGACGAAAGTGAGGACGAGGACGAAGCAGAAGAAGACTGGACAGTTGTCCCGAGACATTCCAAGAGGGTCACAAAAGGGATCCCTCCACAACGATATTCTTGGCAACTGACAAAAGCACCCTTGCCTTTGATTTGCAATGTCACACTTCCACCTGATAATTTCACACAAATCAAGCAGCTCCCTAATTCGGAGCAAGACAAATGGTATGATGCAATGCAGGTTGAAATGGACAGTCT
>NW_027256885.1:42124161-42129161 GCF_029215685.1 Pituophis catenifer annectens
TTCCGTGGCTGGAGGGAGAGGAAGTGGCTAGAAGACGAAGAATGGGATGAGAGTCAGTCTACTGGCCTTGGAGCATCCACCCTGGATATCTTAAGGGAAAAATTCGGGGAAGGGAGTTTCAGAGATGCAGCGTCCTGGCAGCCCTGGATGGGAACGGAAGCTCCTGACTCGTGGCAGAGAGGAGGAGGGGGTCGGGAGTCCCGCTTCCATTTAGCAAGCCCAAAGTTGCGGGTAGAAAGGAGGGAAGGCAGCAGAGGCCAGCCAATGGGACAGTCCCGACCCAGGGGTTCTTCAGTAAGCGAGCCGCCCCGCGACACTACCCACGAACGGCAGCCGAGGGTGGCAAGGAGGGGGATGGACCAGAGTGGTGTTGGAGGACAGCCTCGGTCAGGGGCCCCGGCACAGGGCAGTGGAGCCAGCAGCCATCCCCCCCCCATGATGTTGCCACCCGGAATGTGGCCACAGCAACTTCCCGCTGTGTGGGGTCCTCCCCCTATACAGGCTTCTTTTGACGGGAGCCCTGATAGGGTCTCTATCTTCCTAAGCCAAGTGCTCAGTCACACGGATCTCTATGGCCATCTGTATCCCTCCCAGTGGGCTGTAGTTATGGCCATAACCGCAGTTCTCCAGGGGGAGGCTGCTAATTGGGTTGCAGACTTACATAGCGAGCATGCTAGGGAACTGGCCGACGTGGGGCTGTTTTTAGAGGCGCTGCGGGGACGTTTTGAAGATAGCGCCAGGGTCCAGGTCACCGAGGGGGAATTGTTGGCGCTGAGACAGAGAGGCCGGCCGGCCAAAGAATACGTGAAGGACTTCCGGACACTGGCAGGAAGACTTAGGTCGTGGCCCGAACGGTTACTAGTACACCAGTTTCGATCTGGCCTGGACAGGGAGGTGAAACAAGCCTGCGTATACCGTGGGTTACCCCCAAAACTGTCCGAATGGTTTAAGGCCGCAGTGGAGCTAGAGGTTGGACTACGGGAGTTTCGGGGGCGCGTGGGCCAACAACCCCAACGTTTTGTGCCAACCGGAACGAAACCAAAAGAGTATGGGGTGAGCCCCGCACCCAGCAGACCAACAGCAGGCGGAGGACGAGGGGCTTTCCGTTGCTTCCGGTGCAACCAACTAGGACATCGGGCTGCCGAGTGTCCCATACCCCCCTTGCAAGCTACACCAGCACGCACCCCGCCGTCTGGAGCCAAGGTGCGGGAGAGGGCACGGTCAACATCAGAGCGAACATCCACGTCCACACCGATGCCCGCTAGCTGTTCCCGATCCACACTAACCGGTGTGCAGAGCCCTTCGGGGGAAGGGGCTTTGCCAACGGTAACGGATGGCAGCGATGACAGTGGACCAGAGGACCCTATGGTAAGCGGTCCTATACGTCCGTTTGTAATACCAGTGGTGCTACGCAATATACGCACTCTAAAGGGGGTTCCACAGGGAGCGCTCATAGATTCGGGGTGTACTCGTTGTCTTATCCGCAGTACAGTTGCGGATCTTTTGGGACTACAACGGGTGAAACTAAAGACCCCTATCCGTTTTGAACAGATGGATGGGTCATTGTTAGGGGGTTCACCGGCCTCTCACGTTACAGAGGCCGTCTACTTGGAGATCGGGGAACACACGGAGCGGATCCGGTTTATTGTAGTCGACCGGATGGTCGAGTCGCTTATCCTGGGCCTTGCATGGTTGGATAAGTGGCGTCCCACTATATGGTGGGAGGGAGGTTACCGGAAGCTACAGATCAGTTTAGGGCCAGATCCAATTCCCGAACCCCAATCACAGATCCAGCAGTGTCATGGGTTAGGACACGCTGGGTCGGGATATCCGGATGTATATAAAGATTTAGCAGCTGTATTCGACGAACGTGAGTGTGAGACGTTGCCGCCTCACAGAGTGACAGACTGTGCAATAGAGCTGATACCAGGGGCGAAGTTTCCTAAACCGCGTATGTACGCCATGACAAAACCAGAGTTAGAAGAGCTGCGGCGTTATATTGATAAAAACCTAGCTAGGGGGTTTATCCAGCCCAGTCGGGCGCGTATGGCAGCCCCGGTTCTGTTTCGCGAAAAGAAAGACGGTGGTCTCCGTCTCTGTGTTGACTTCAGGGGCCTGAATGCTGTTTGTGTCGAACACCTTTACCCTCTGCCGTTGATGAAGGATTTACTAGCCACACTAGCGACTGGGAAGGTGTTCACGAAATTGGATTTACGGGAAGCTTACTACAGAATAAGAATAAGGGCAGGAGATGAGTGGAAAACAACTTTCAATTGCCCGTTAGGGAGCTATAAGTTCCGTGTCATGCCTTTTGGGTTGCAAGGCGCACCGGCCGTGTTTATGCAGGTTATAAACGAGGTGTTGCATGAGCATCTATATCGGGGCGTTCTTGTGTATCTGGACGACATTTTGATATACTCCGATACGATGGAGGAACATGTCCAGCTAGTGAGGAAAGTGCTGTCTAAATTACTGGACGCAAAACTCTTTGTCAAATTGTCGAAGTGCGAATTCCATCGCACTACATTAGATTATCTTGGGTATCGTATTTCAGCACGAGGTGTGGAGATGGATCCGAAAAAAGTTTCAACAGTACTGGAGTGGCAAGCACCCAAAACCCGGAAGCAATTACAAAGCTTTCTTGGTTTTGCCAATTTCTATCGGCAATTTATCCCGTCGTTCGCACAGGTAGCCCTCCCATTAACAGATTTGTTAAAGACGAAGCATTTAGGAGGGGGTAAGGTAAAACCAGGACAACTGTTACCATGGACCATGGAATGTCAACAATCGTTCGAGCGGTTGAAAGGTCTGTTCGCTAGGGAACCCGTATTAAAACATCCAGATCCCTCGTTGGAATTTGTGGTACAGGCGGATGCTAGCGACGTAGCAGTGGGGGCTGTGCTATTGCAGCGGACATTAGATGGAACCCTGTGTCCGTGTGCGTACACATCCCGCAAATTGACACCCACAGAGCGGGGTTGGGCTGTTTGGGAGAAGGAGGCCTTTGCGGTGCGATGGGCTTTAATGACCTGGCGACATTTGTTGGAAGGAACGGACAGAAGGTTCGAGGTCTGGACAGACCATAAGAACCTAGAGGCCTTGCAAACCCCTAGGAAACTGTCGCCAAAACAGGTTCGTTGGGCACAGTACTTTCAGCGATTTAATTTCGAGTTAAAGTATGTCCCAGGGGGCAGGAACTTCCTAGCCGATGCATTGTCCCGGATGCCTCAATTCGATAGTAAACGGGAAGATGTGGTGCAAGCGATAATCCCAAAACCCCAACCAATAGCAGGGGTGGGCGATAAATCAACCCGATTCGAGTGGAAGATAGAATTGGAAAAGGCAGTACAGTGCGACCCCTGGGTGGTCGAGCACAGAACAATGGTAACCATGCGTGATGGGTTAGCGTGGATGGGGTCCAAGTTATATATACCACACTCCATGCGGACAACAGTGTTGAATAAATGTCATGATTCCAAAACCGCTGGACATTTTGGGTTTCTGAAAACACTCCATCTCGTTCGGCGGCAGTTCTGGTGGCCTCGTATGCGGAAGGAAGTAGAAAAATATGTGAAAGAGTGTCACGTATGTGCTGTAATGAAGACAAAACCCGGTAAACCACTCGGTTTGTTACAACCGGTCGCTAGGCCCAGTAGACCGTGGGAAGAAATAGGGATGGATTTCGTGGTAGACCTGCCTGATAGTAAAGGCCACACGGTTATATGGACTGTGGTTGATCTTTTTTCTAAGCAGGCTCATTTCATCCCCTGTAAAGGCCTGCCGACTGCAAGACAATTGGCTCGGTTGTTCGTACGACACATATACCGATTGCATGGGACGCCCCAACGAATCATATCGGACAGAGGGGTACAATTCACAGCGCGCTTTTGGCGTGAGTTTATTGGTTTGATCGGTTCATCCCAAGGGTTAAGCTCCGCTTACCACCCTAGTACCAATGGGGCTGCAGAAAGGGCTAACGCTATGATAGAGAGATATCTACGTTGTTATGTATCATATCAACAGTCCGATTGGTCAGAGCTCATACCACTCGCTGAGGTAGCCTACAACAACGCGGTACACCGAAGTACTGGTGCTACCCCATTCCAAATTGTGTATGGACGAGACTTTATTGCAATCCCCGAACTTGACGTAGGTGAGCCGGAGAGGGTGTCTCCTAAGGAGTGGGGAATACGGATTGGAGTCCAATGGCCAAAAATCAAAGAGGCGTTACAAAAAGCGGCAAAAGAGTATAAAACATTCGCAGACAGGAAACGGAAAGACCACAAACCATTTCAGGTTGGAGATCAGGTATATGTATCCACTAAATACATTAGGTTACAGATACCCAGTAAAAAACTAGGTCCCAAATACCTCGGGCCTTTTACTGTTATAAAGCTTATAAATCCAGTAACAGTTGAACTTCGGTTACCACCATTACTGGGAAAGATCCATCCGGTGTTTCATAGCAGCCTGTTAAAGCCAGCAACTGGTATGCGTAACCCTCCACAACGTCCAGGGCCTTTAGTCGGCTCCCATTACGAGATTATAGAAATCTTGGATTCCAAATTAAGTAGAGGGAAATTAAAATATCTAGTGAGGTGGAAAGGCTATCCTCTGGAGGATGCCTCATGGGTACCAGTTGAAAGTCTTCGGGCTGAGGAGTTACTTAAACGGTATCACAAGAAATACCCCCACAAGCCTGGAAATAGCGTACAAGCAACTGCATAATTACATGTTAATCTCTTACCTTATCTCTTACAGGTGGACCCCTGGTAGGGGGAGCCGCCTGTCGAGACCCCATGCTCGACAATCTGACGATGGGATCTCTCCTGCAGAAGCGGAAGCACCGAGAAGGGGGGTGGTGGGGGTGTGAACCGGGATGTCAGTTCTGAGCACGATCTGGTGAAGGTGGGTGTGAGAAGGAGTAGGCGGGCGGTCACAATGCGGCCGTGATAGGATGGTGAGCAGCTGCTGCGCGTTGCCGTTCCTGAGTGCTGGGA
>NW_027256885.1:42357310-42362310 GCF_029215685.1 Pituophis catenifer annectens
TAGATAGATAGATAGATAGATAGATAGATAGATAGATAGATAGATAGATAGATAGATAGATAGATAGATAGATAGATAGATATTTAGATAGATAGATAGATAGATAGATAGATAGATAGATAGATAGATAGATAGATAGATAGATAGATAGATGGATGATAGACAGACAGAAAGAGAGACAGGCAGGCAGGCAGGCAGACAGGTTCTGTGGGTACGTAGATAGATCGATAGTTAGATGGATAGATAGATGATAGATAGATAGATAGATAGATAGGTAGATAGATAGATAGATGATAGGTAGGTAGGTAGGTAGGTAGGTACGGAGGTAGGTAGGTAGGTAGGTAGGTAGGTAGGTAGGTAGATAGATAGATAGATAGACAGACAGACAGCTAGAAGATAGATAGATAGATAGATAGATAGATAGATAGATAGATAGATAGATAGATAGATAATACACAGGCAGGCAGGCAGGCAGGTAGGGGCTCTGGGTATGAAGATATATAGATGATAGATAGATAGATAGATAGATAGATAGATAGATAGATAGATAGATAGATAGATAGATAGATAGATAAATGTCATGATTTCTGGATGAATGGATAGATGGATAGATAGATAGATGATAGATAGATAGATAGATAGATAGATAGATAGATAGATAGATAGATAGATAGATGGATGACAGACAGACAGAAAGAGAGACAGGCCGGCAGGCAGGCAGACAGGTTCTGTGGGTACGTAGATAGATAGATAGTTAGATGGATAGATAGATGATAGGTAGGTAGGTAGGTAGGTAGGTAGGTAGGTAGGTAGGTAGGTAAGTAGGTAGATAGATAGATAGATTGATAGATAGATAGACAGACAGATAGCTAGAAGATAGATAGATAGATAGATAGATAGATAGATAGATAGATAGATAGATAGACAGACAGACAGACAGACAGACAGACAGACAGACAGACAGATGATAGGCAGATAGGCAGACAGGCAAGCAGGCAGGCAGGTGCTGTGGGTACGTAGATAGATAGATAGATAGATAGATGATACACAGGCAGGCAGGCAGGCAGGTTCTGTGGGTACGTAGATAGATAGATAGTTAGATGGATAGATAGATGATAGGTAGGTAGGTAGGTAGGTAGGTAGGTAGGTAGGTAGGTAGATAGATAGATAGATTGATAGATAGATAGACAGACAGATAGCTAGAAGATAGATAGATAGATAGATAGATAGATAGATAGATAGATAGATAGATAGATAGACAGACAGACAGACAGACAGACAGACAGACAGACAGACAGATGATAGACAGATAGGCAGACAGGCAAGCAGGCAGGCAGGTGCTGTGGGTACGTAGATAGATAGATAGATAGATAGATAGATAGATAGATAGATAGATAGATAGATAGATAGATAGATAGATAGATAGATAGATAGATGATACACAGGCAGGCAGGCAGGCAGGTAGGGGCTCTGGGTATGAAGATAGATAGATAAATGTTAGATAGATAGATAGATAGATAGATAGATAGATAGATAGATAGATAGATAGATTGATAGATAGATAGATAGATAGATAGATAGATAGATAGATAGATAGATGATAGATGGATAGATGGATAGATGGATAGATGGATAGATGGATAGATGGATAGATGGATAGACAGACAGACAGACAGATAGATGATAGAAAGACAGAGAGACAGACAGGCAGGCAGGCTGTGTGTACGTAGATAGATAGATAGATAGATAGATAGATAGATAGATAGATAGATAGATAGATAGATAGATAGACAGATAGGCAGGCAGGCAGGCAGGCAGGCAGGTGCTGCGGGTACTTAGATTGATAGATAAATAGATAGATAGATCGATAGATAGATAGATAGATAGATTGATTGATAGATAGATAGACAGACAGACAGCTAGAAGATAGATAGATAGGTAGATAGATAGATAGATAGATAGATAGATAGATAGATAGATAGATAGATAGATAGATTAATGATAGATAGATAGATAGGTAGATAGATAGATAGATAGATAGATAGATAGATAGATAGATGATAGATGGATAGATGGTAGATGGATATATGGATAGACAGACAGACAGACAGACAGACAGATAGATGATAGAAAGACAGAGGTAGGTGCTCTGGGTATGAAGATAGATAGATAAATGATAGCTAGCTAGCTAGCTAGCTAGCTAGATAGATAGATAGATAGATAGATAGATAGATAGATAGATAGATAGATAGATAGATAGACAGAAAGATAGGCAGGCAGGCAGGCAGGCAGGCAGGTGCTGTGGGTACGTAGATAGATAGATGATAGACAGATGATAGATGTTTAGATAGATAGATGATAGACAGAGAGACAGACAGGCAGGCAGGCAGGTAGGTGCTGTGAATACGTAGATAGATAATAGATAGATAGATAGATAGATAGATAGATAGATAGATAGATAGATAGATAGATAGATGGATGATAGACAGACAGAAAGAGAGACAGGCAGGCAGGCAGGCAGACAGGTTCTGTGGGTACGTAGATAGATAGATAGTTAGATGGATAGATAGATGATAGATAGATAGATAGATAGATAGATAGATAGATAGATAGATAGATAGATAGATAGAAAGATAGATAGATAGATAGATACATAGTTAGATAGACAGATAGACAGAAAGAGAGACAGGCAGGCAGGCAGGTGCTGTAGGTACATAGATAGATAGATAGATAGATAGATAGATAGATAGATAGATAGATAGATAGATAGATAGATAGATAGATAGATAGATAGATAGATAGATATTTAGATAGATAGATAGATAGATAGATAGATAGATAGATAGATAGATAGATAGATAGATAGATAGATAGATGGATGATAGACAGACAGAAAGAGAGACAGGCAGGCAGGCAGGCAGACAGGTTCTGTGGGTACGTAGATAGATCGATAGTTAGATGGATAGATAGATGATAGATAGATAGATAGATAGATAGGTAGATAGATAGATAGATGATAGGTAGGTAGGTAGGTAGGTAGGTACGGAGGTAGGTAGGTAGGTAGGTAGGTAGGTAGGTAGGTAGGTAGGTAGGTAGATAGATAGATAGATAGACAGACAGACAGCTAGAAGATAGATAGATAGATAGATAGATAGATAGATAGATAGATAGATAGATAGATAGATAATACACAGGCAGGCAGGCAGGCAGGTAGGGGCTCTGGGTATGAAGATATATAGATGATAGATAGATAGATAGATAGATAGATAGATAGATAGATAGATAGATAGATAGATAGATAGATAGATAGATAGATAAATGTCATGATTTCTGGATGAATGGATAGATGGATAGATAGATAGATGATAGATAGATAGATAGATAGATAGATAGATAGATAGATAGATAGATAGATAGATAGATGATAGATAGATAGATAGATAGATAGATAGATAGATAGATAGATGATAGATAGATAGATAGATAGATAGATAGATAGATAGATAGATAGATGATAGACAGACAGAAAGAGAGACAGGCAGGCAGGCAGGCAGACAGGTTCTGTGGGTACGTAGATAGATAGATAGATAGATAGATAGATAGATAGATAGATAGATAGATAGATAGACAGACAGACAGCTAGAAGATAGATAGATAGATAGATAGATAGATAGATAGATAGATAGATAGATAGATAGATAGATAGATAGATAAATGTCATGATTTCTGGATGAATGGATAGATAGATAGATAGATAGATAGATAGATAGATAGATAGATAGATAGATAGATAGATGATAGATAGATAGATAGATAGATAGATAGATAGATAGATAGATAGATAGATAGACAGACAGACAGGTAGAAGATAGATAGATAGATAGATAGATAGATAGATAGATAGATAGATAGATAGATAGATGATACACAGGCAGGCAGGCAGGCAGGTAGGGGCTCTGGGTATGAAGATAGATAGATGATAGATAGATAGATAGATAGATAGATAGATAGATAGATAGATAGATAGATAGATAGATAGATAAATGTCATGATTTCTGGATGAATGGATAGATAGATAGATAGATAGATAGATGATAGATAGATAGATAGATAGATAGATAGATAGATAGATAGATAGATAGATAGATGATAGATAGATAGATAGATAGTTAGTTAGATAGACAGACAGATAGATAGATAGATAGATAGATAGATAGATAGATTGATAGATAGATAGACAAACAGACAGCTAGAAGATAGATAGATAGATAGATTGATTGATGATAGATAGATAGATAGATAGATAGATAGATGACAGATAGATAGATAGATAGATAGATAGATAGATAGATAGATAGATGTCATGATTTCTGGATGAATGGATAGATAGATAGATAGATAGATAGATAGATAGATAGATAGATAGATAGATAGATAGATGGATGATAGACAGACAGAAAGAGAGACAGGCAGGCAGGCAGGCAGACAGGTTCTGTGGGTACGTAGATAGATAGATAGTTAGATGGATAGATAGATGATAGATAGATATATAGGTAGGTAGGTAGGTAGGTAGGGAGGGAGGGAGGGAGGGAGGGAGGTAGATAGATAGATAGATAGATAGATAGATAGATAGATAGATAGATAGATAGACAGACAGACAGCTAGAAGATAGATAGATAGAGAGATAGATAGATAGATAGATAGATAGATAGATAGATAGATAGATAGATAGACAGACAGACAGACAGACAGACAGACAGACAGACAGACAGACAGATGATAGACAGATAGGCAGACAGGCAAGCAGGCAGGCAGGTGCTGTGGGTACGTAGATAGATAGATAGATAGATAGATAGATAGATAGATAGATAGATAGATAGATAGATAGATAGATAGATAGATAGATAGATAGATAGATAGATATAGATAGACAGACAGCTAGAAGATAGATAGATAGATAGATAGATAGATAGATAGATAGATAGATAGATAGATAGATA
>NW_027256885.1:42397310-42399810 GCF_029215685.1 Pituophis catenifer annectens
TAGATAGATAGACAGACAGAAAGAGAGACAGGCAGGCAGGCAGGCAGACAGGTTCTGGGGGTACGTAGATAGATAGATAGTTAGATGGATAGATAGATGATAGATAGATAGATAGGTAGGTAGGGAGGGAGGGAGGGAGGTAGGTAGATAGATAGATAGATAGATAGATAGATAGATAGATAGATAGATAGATAGACAGACAGACAGACAGCTAGAAGATAGATAGATAGATAGATAGATAGATAGATAGATAGATAGATAGATAGACAGACAGACAGACAGACAGACAGACAGACAGATGATAGACAGATAGGCAGACAGGGAAGAAGGCAGGCAGGTGCTGTGGGTACGTAGATAGATAGATAGATAGATAGATAGATAGATAGATAGATAGATAGATAGATAGATAGATAGATAGATAGATAGATAGATAGATAGATAAATGTCATGATTTCTGGATGAATGGATAGATAGATAGATAGATAGATAGATAGATGATAGATAGATAGATAGATAGATAGATAGATAGATAGATAGATGATAGATAGATAGACAGACAGACAGCTAGAAGATAGATAGATAGATAGATAGATAGATAGATAGATAGATAGATAGATAGATAGATAGATAGATGATACACAGGCAGGCAGGCAGGCAGGTAGAGGCTCTGGGTATGAAGATAGATAGATGATAGATAGATAGATAGATAGATAGATAGATAGATAGATAGATAGATAGATAGATAGATAGATAGATAGATAGACAGACAGAAAGAGAGACAGGCAGGCAGGCAGGCAGACAGGTTCTGGGGGTACGTAGATAGATAGATAGTTAGATGGATAGATAGATGATAGATAGATAGATAGGTAGGTAGGGAGGGAGGGAGGGAGGGAGGTAGATAGATAGATAGATAGATAGATAGATAGATAGATAGATAGACAGACAGACAGACAGCTAGAAGATAGATAGATAGATAGATAGATAGATAGATAGATAGATAGATAGATAGATAGATAGACAGACAGACAGACAGACAGACAGACAGACAGACAGACAGATGATAGACAGATAGGCAGACAGGCAAGAAGGCAGGCAGGTGCTGTGGGAACGGAGATAGATAGATAGATAGATAGATAGATAGATAGATAGATAGATAGATAGATAGATAGATAGATAGATAGATAGATAGATAGATAAATGTCATGATTTCTGGATGAATGGATAGATAGATAGATAGATAGATAGATAGATGATAGATAGATAGATAGATAGATAGATAGATAGATAGATAGATGATAGATAGATAGATAGATAGATAGATAGATAGATAGATAGAAAGATGGATAGATAGATAGATAGATAGATAGATAGATAGATAGATAGATGGATGATAGACAGACAGAAAGAGAGACAGGCAGGCAGGCAGGCAGACAGGTTCTGTGGGTACGTAGATAGATAGATAGTTAGATGGATAGATAGATGATAGGTAGGTAGGTAGGTAGGTAGGTAGGTAGGTAGGTAGGTAGATAGATAGATAGATAGATAGATAGATAGATAGACAGATAGACAGACAGAAAGAGAGACAGGCAGGCAGGTGCTGTAGGTACGTAGATAGATAGATAGATAGATAGATAGATAGATAGATAGATAGATAGATAGATAGATAGATAGATAGATAGATAGATAGATAGACAGACCGCTAGAAGATAGATAGATAGATAGATAGATAGATAGATAGATAGATAGATAGATAGACAGACAGACAGACAGACAGACAGACAGACAGACAGACAGATGATAGACAGATAGGCAGACAGGCAAGCAGGCAGGCAGGTGCTGTGGGTACGTAGATAGATAGATAGATAGATAGATAGATAGATAGATAGATAGATAGATAGATAGATAGATAGACAGACAGACAGCTAGAAGATAGATAGATAGATAGATAGATAGATAGATAGATAGATAGATTGATAGATAGATAGACAGACAGACAGCTAGAAGATAGATAGATAGATAGATAGATAGATAGATAGATAGATAGATAGATAGATAGATAGACAGACAGACAGGCAGGCAGGCAGGCAGGCAGACAGGTTCTGGGGGTACGTAGATAGATAGATAGTTAGATGGATAGATAGATGATAGATAGATAGATAGGTAGGGAGGGAGGGAGGGAGGGATGTAGGTAGGTAGGTAGGTAGGTAGGTAGATAGATAGATAGATAGATAGATAGATAGATAGATAGATAGATAGATAGATAGATAGACAGACAGACAGACAGCTAGAAGATAGATAGATAGATAGATAGATAGATAGATAGATAGATAGATAGATAGATAGACAGACAGACAGACAGACAGACAGACAGACAGACAGACAGACAGATGATAGACAGATAGGCAGACAGGCAAGAAGGCAGGCAGGTGCTGTGGGAACGGAGATAGATAGATAGATAGATAGATAGATAGATAGATAGATAGATAGATAGATAGATAGA
>NW_027256885.1:42427310-42434810 GCF_029215685.1 Pituophis catenifer annectens
ATGATAGACAGATAGGCAGACAGGCAAGCAGGCAGGCAGGTGCTGTGGGTACGTAGATAGATAGATAGATAGATAGATAGATAGATAGATAGATAGATAGATAGATAGATAGATAGATAGATAGATAGATAGATGATACACAGGCAGGCAGGCAGGCAGGTAGGGGCTCTGGGTATGAAGATAGATAGATGATAGATAGATGATAGATAGATAGATAGATAGATAGATAGATAGATAGATAGATAGATAGATAGAAAGATGGATAGATAGATAGATAGATAGATAGATAGATAGATAGATAGATAGATAGATAGTTAGATAGATAGATGGATGATAGGACTTCCGGTTGGTGATGCGTGGTGTCATGGCGTGGTGAGAGTGCTTGCTCTCTCCCACTGCCACCTAACGCACCGTTTTGGAGACCGTTCGAGGCGTGGAAGCTTGGAGGGCTTCGCGGACTATAGTGGGGCTTCGGTGAGTCGAGTGGCGGTGTGCAAACCCACCCGGCGCGACCGATTCCCGCTGTCAAACCAACGGGGCGCGTCTACCCTTTAATGGCAGACCCGAAGCCACGATAGCCAACAAGAGGGGAAGCAAAGATTCCGGGAAGTGAGACAAGAACATCGGTAACCACCTACCCCAGAGCGCGCTAGACATCGGAGGAGCGAATAAAGCACTGCTGGCTGGATCGGAGCGGAAGGGCTCAAAGAGGGAAAAAGCGGCGATTGAAAGAGAGGAGGAGGAGTGACAGCGAGATCGCAGATAGGCCGGCAAGAAGGCAAGAAGGAAGGAAGGGAGATCGGCAAGCTGACCAGCGGCACTAGCCTTTTTTTTGGATTTAATTTGCTGCACAGATCGAGCTTGGAGGACGTGGGGAAGAGATTTTGCTGATTGAGGAGAGCGACCGGAAATTTAGGACCGGAAGTGCAACCATACTTGATACCAACGAGAAGAACAGCGAAAAGCTAGAGAGGAAAGAAGAAGCACCAGGAAGAGAATTAACAGAACTAACTTTTACAAGGAGTTGAAGATTCTGAAGAAGTAAGAAGTAGAAGGGTGCAGTAATTAACGTACTTTCCAATAATAAGCTTTAATAAAGGTGGCACTCGAAGGGACTAAGAGGACTAGAATTTAAATTTATATTAATACATTTTGTTATTATTTTAAAAATAGTCTAAAACCACAATATATATATACTTGTTCCTCTTTTTTTTTTTTTCTTTCTTTTCTCTTCTTCTTTTTCTCTTTATGCATTTAAAGTATGTATAATATTTATATAAGTATTTTAAGGATTCAAAGTATTTAAAGCATATTGAAGTTTAGGGTATCAGAAGTAGTAATATAAAAAAAAACGAATTAATTAATACATATAATATATTCTATTAATATATATAAATATTAGTATAGCTATATTAGAACGCACTATTTTTTATTTCTTACTTATTTATCTATTGACTCATTTATATATATACCTATCTAATCATTTACCTATTTACCTATTTATATATCTATTACTTAGTTATTAGCTATTTTTTTTTTCTTCTATGGTTATTGATTGATTATGGTGTCTAAGATTACTAATATTCTTAAGGACAAATTTTTTATAAAACAGTGATTTAATTTATAACACCAATTAATTAAGTGCTTAATGACTGGATATTAAGTATTATTCTAACGATCATATGTATTGGTATTGAAAGGCCTTTAAGATTCGAGAACCCAATTAATTGCTAATTAAGAATTGAGCCAAACTAGAAACGCTGCTTCCAAATAAGGAATAGTTAATAAAGCCAAGTTGTGGGTAGCATAGCGGAGGAAAGGTCAAAACCTCATCTCTACCTGTCTGGTGAATTGGGAATAGCCTCAAAAACTCTTTCCTCCTCAGTATTGTTAACCAAACAAGGGAAGGTAACTAGTGGATGACAGTGTGGAGGAATATAGAAAGGATAGTCAAAGAACAGGCGAAGGTCCTTAGGGAGATGACAAGTTTTGCATCCACTGTGGCGAAAACAGGAAAGAAAATAACTCCTAGCGTTTCAAGCCCTACAATTACAATGTCGTCTCCTGCAACTCAGAAATCGATGGAAGGGCTATCAAAAACAGAGAAGGCATCAGTGATTCCAACAATGCAAGCGATGCAGGCATCACTAGTAACGATTCAAGAAACAATGCTTCTAATGCAAGAAAAAATGACCAACAACCACCAGGAAATCAAAATAGACATACAAGGCATTGACCAGAAAATAGGTGACATACAACAAGCCATTTCAAATAACGAACAGAGAATAGGTAAGATAGAATCTAAAGTCGAACAACAAGAGAAAGACCTAGAAACAGTGGATCAAAAATTAATGGCCCAGAATAGGGATCTGGAGGAAGCGATTATACAATTGGAAATGGACAAGGCCTCTTTCTACTTGCGCTTCCAAAACGTGATAGAGGACAAGGACGAAAATCTAGGCCAAGTAATGGCCGAAATAATAGCGGAGGTGCTCCAAAAGGATTCAAATGACATAATAAAAGAGCTAGACGAGGCGTATAGAATACAAACTAACTATGCTAGACGGAACAATCTACCCAGAGAGGTGCATATAAGGTTCGCACGTAAGAAAGTGAGGGATATCTTTTATAAAATGGTAAAAGAAGAACCGATTAACTACAAGGAAAAAGAGGTGATTGTCTTGAAGCAAGTGCCGAGGAGGGTGAGAGAACAAAGGAGAGACTACAGATTTCTGGCCTCACAGCTAAATAAAAGGAATATACTTTTTAGATGGACCTTGCCGGAGGGGATGTTGATCACCTGGCAAGGAAGGAGGATTAAAATAAACAGCTTGGTGGAGGCACAAGAATTCTTTGACTATCTGAGAGGGTCAGAAGACGAACAAAGTAGTAAAGAGGAACTGGAAGCTGGCACTACAGAAGAAGAACTCACCCAGAAAAGCTCCCAAGAAGAGGCTTTGACGGGGAAAGAGAGCTTAGGCGAGAAAGAAAGGGAAGAGAAAGAAAGAAGAGAAGCAGGAAAGAAACAAAGGCCCCAAAGAGCAGTTCGAGCTAATACTAACATCAAATTTAAGTAAATCAACAGAAAGTAAAAAGAATGGACGACTGGAAAACTATATCAATTAATGTAAACGGACTTAACGATCATAAAAAAAGAAAAATTTTCTTTAACAAATTAGTTATACAAAATGCTGATATTGTATGCCTCCAGGAGGTACATATTAAACAAGAACACATAAAATATTTGGATAATAAAAAACTGGGAAATCTGTATACCTCTTTAGCTACGAAGAAAAAGAGAGGGGTGGTACTATATATTAGAAAGGAGATGAAGACGAAATTGAAGTATGCAGACCCCAAAGGGAGATTACTAATTGTCGAAATCGAGAGAGGCAATACAACAATTTTAATAGTAGCGATCTATGCCCCAAATAAAAATTTGAAAGAGTTTTATAGTAAAACAAGAGATATAATAAGAGGATTGGACAATAATAATGTTTGCATCATTGGAGATTTTAATGGAGTGGTCGATGCGCATAAAGATCACAAAAGACCCAGAGGTCAAAAGAAAATGAGGAAAAATCTACCAAAAACCTTTTTCGACTTAGTCGATGAATTAAACCTCGTGGATATTTGGCGAACACTACACCCCAACAAGAGACAGTATACCTTCTACTCTAATCCCAACAAATCATGGTCCAGAATAGACATGATGTGGGCAAGCAGGAACTTGGGTATGGACATTGAGTCAGTGGAAATTTTACCTAACACCTGGGCAGATCATAATCCACTGGAAATTAGATGGAAGAGTACATATAAGAGAAAAAACACAAGGTGGAGAATGAACACACAATTTTTACGAGACAAAAAAAATATCGACAAAGTCAAGAGGGAATTAGAAATCTTTTTTGAAGAAAATGAAAAAGAACCAACGAACCCGGGGATAATCTGGGATACGATGAAGGCCTATTTAAGAGGCCTAATGATATCTTATGGAGCGTTCAGAAATAAAGAGAGGAGAGAATCTCTAAGAATATTACTAGAAGAACTGGCAAAGGCAGAGAAAGAGGCCCAAATAAACCCTGACAATGAAGTAATAAAAGCAAATTGGATGAATATTCGTCATAAATTAAATATAATGGATCAAGAAAAACTTGCATTTAACATTAAGAGAACAAAACAATATTACTTCGAGAATGCCAACAAGCCAGGAAGGTGGTTATCTTACAGAATTAAAAAGGAGAAAGAGAAAGGAATCATTTTTCAACTTGAAGACACCGAAGGTCATACCACAACTAAGGAAGAAAAAAAATTGGAGATAGCATACAATTTTTATGCGTCTTTATATAAGGAAGAGGATATATCCAAAGAGAAAGTAAAACAATATTTATTGGAGGAGGGAATGCCACAGATTGGAGAGGAGGAAAAAGAAATATTAAATAAAGAGATTACACTAACAGAGGTAAAGACTGCAATTGCCAAATTGAAAAAGAACAAATCCCCGGGCCCGGATGGATTCCCAGGGGAACTATACAAAAATTTAGAATTAGAAGATATCCTACTCCCAAGAATGCTACAAATTTTTAATGAGGCCCTAATGAAAAACAAAATACCAGAATCCTGGAGAGAGGCCTATATTATACTTTTACCAAAAGAGGGATCGAACACCAAATTGATACAGAATTACCGGCCAATTTCACTTCTTAACACGGATTATAAAATATATATGAACATACTAGCGGAAAGACTAAAAAAAATTCTAAATAAGATAATACATAGTGATCAGAATGGATTCCTCCCAGGGAGGCATATAAGGAATAACACTAGGACGATCCTGGATGTGCTAGAATATTATGAGGAACATCCGGAAAAAGAGGTAGCACTAGTCTTTTTAGATGCACAGAAGGCCTTCGACAATTTGAATTGGGAGTTTATAAAGCAACAATTGAACATAATGGGATTTGGACAAAATTTTACAAATACAATAAAGACGATCTATGAGAAACAAAGGGCCAACATTCTAGTAAATGGGGAACTCACCAAAACATTTCAGATCAGTAAAGGAGTAAGACAGGGATGCCCAATGTCACCACTTTTGTACATACTGGCATTAGAAGTGCTATTGAAAAAGATTAGAGAGAGCGGTCAAATTAAAGGGCTCAAAATAAGGAAGGAAATATATAAAGTTCAAGTGTTTGCGGATGACGTCGTCCTAATCATGGAAGAACCGGTTGAAACAGGTACACATATATTGGAAACACTTGATAAATATGGAGAAGTAGCAGGACTTAAATTAAACAAATCTAAAACTAAAATGCTCACTAAAAATATGACGAAAAATCAAAAAGAAGTCCTGGAGGAATCTATGGGAATCCAAATTGCGAAAAAAGTAAAATATTTGGGAGTATGGATCTCAACAAAGTATTCGGCCCTTAAAGAAGACAATTATATACCCCTGGTAAAAAGTATAAAACAAGATTTGGAGAAGTGGGGGAAGTTGCAAATTTCCTTCCTCGGGAGGATAGCGACCATTAAAATGAGTATCCTACCCAAATTGCTGTTCTTGTTTCAAACAGCGCCAATCAAATTGGATAAAAAATTTTTCAATGAACTCAATGCCATTATCAGGAAGTTTATATGGGGAGGGAAAAAACCAAGAATAGCAATCAGGAGTTTACAAGATAAAAAAAATAGGGGAGGGCTAGGATTACCTATTTGGGAAACATATCACAAGGCAGCAATCCTTGTATGGTTAAAAGAATGGGCGACGTTAGCGAATAAAAGAATTCTAACATTAGAAGGGCATGAGCTTCAGATGGGTTGGCATGCCTATCTATGGGAAACCGGGAAAAAAACCAAAACATATTTCAATAAACATAAACTGAGGGACATACTAAAATCTATGTGGGACGAAATAAGACGGAAACATTACACTAAAATTCCCAGCTGGCTCTCAACCATGGAGGCGATAATCTACCCAAACGTTCTGGACTATGGCAAAACTGTAAAATACAAAGAAATTCTAGATGAGGCAGGGAACCTCAAAACATTAGAACAATTAAAAGAACAAGGCATTTGTATTGAATGGTGGACATATGCGCAGATAAAATCAAGACACAAAAAAGATAAAGTACAATATGGCATAGAAATGGGGAGCAAAGATTTTGACAAAATCTGGATGGGTACAGATAAAAAATTATTAGCTAAAATATATAACTACTTAGTAGAATATGATTTGATGGAAGAAGTAGTTAAAGGCCCAATGTTAGCATGGGCAAAAAATATTGGGAAAAATATAAATTTGGAAGAATGGGATCAATTATGGAACATTAACATAAAACTCACCAAGGCAACCACTTATAAGGAAAACCAGTACAAGATGATTTATAGGTGGCATCTAGCACCGGCTAGAATTGCTAAGATCTTCCCTAACTCTAACCCAAGGTGTTGGAAGTGTGCACACCAGCAAGGTTCCTTTTACCATTGCTGGTGGACGTGCTCCCAAGCAAAAAAGTACTGGAAGACGATTTGTAATTGGCTCTCAGAAATAATAGGTGAAACTTTCGAATTAGATCCTAAAATACTTCTCCTGGGAATTCTTCAGAAGGAAATGACAAAAAAGAAGAAATATTTGGCATTGCATATAATAACAGCAGCAAGAATTGCCTTCGCCCAACAATGGAAAGAGAAAAAAATCCCGAATGAGGAACAAGTAATCGGCAAAATAATGGAGTGTGCCGAGATGAACAAATTAACATTAGAAATTAATGACAGAGATGATTCGGATTATTACAGCGTATGGGACAAGTGGTACGGGTGGCTAGAGAAGAGGAAATTGAAATAAAAAGGGAAGAGACCAGAACAAGAAATAGTAAAACGGAATAGTAAGAGAAGATGTAGAGAGGATGGTAGGAAAGATAAGATGGCAAGGAGAGGATACTCGGATAAGTAGGAGACAAAATTTATGTATTCATTAATGTATAGTAGAAGATTATTATAGATATATAATATACGACCTAAATGATATGAGAACACAATTCTCCACTTTTTCTGTATTTACTGCTATGCACTACTATGTATCTGGGCTGAAAAAATCACTTATTTATGTTCAATATGTAATTTGCATTTATTTCTTTTTCCATACTATGTAACCGGATGGAGAAAAAATTGTATTATTATAACTTCTTACAATAAAAAAAAAAAAAAAAAAAAGATAGATAGATAGATAGATAGATAGATAGATAGATAGATAGATAGGTAGGTAGGTAGATAGATAGATGATAGATAGATAGATAGATAGATAGATAGATAGATAGATAGATTGATAGATAGATAGATAGACAGACAGATAGGCAGGCAAGCAGGCAGGCAGGCAGGCAGGCAGGCAGGTGCTGTGGGTACGTAGATAGATAGATGATAGAGAGATGATAGATGTTTAGATAGATAAATGATAGACAGAGAGACAGAGAGGCAGGCAGGCAGGTAGGTGCTGTGAATACG
>NW_027256885.1:42567310-42569810 GCF_029215685.1 Pituophis catenifer annectens
ACAGACAGACAGCTAGAAGATAGATAGATAGATTGATGATAGATAGATAGGTAGATAGATAGATAGATAGATAGATGATAGATGGATAGATGGTAGATGGATATATGGATAGACAGACAGACAGACAGACAGACAGATATATGATAGAAAGACAGAGGTAGGTGCTCTGGGTATGAAGATAGATAGATAAATGATAGATAGATAGATAGATAGATAGATAGATAGATAGATAGATAGATAGATAGATAGACAGATAGGCAGGCAGGCAGGCAGGCAGGCAGGCAGGTGCTGTGGGTACGTAGATAGATAGATGATAGACAGATGATAGATGTTTAGATAGATAGATGATAGACAGAGAGACAGACAGGCAGGCAGGCAGGTAGGTGCTGTGAATACGTAGATAGATAATAGATAGATAGATAGATAGATAGATAGATAGATAGATAGATAGATAGATAGATAGATAGATAGATAGATAGATAGATAGATAGAAAGATGGATAGATAGATAGATAGATAGATAGATAGATAGATAGATAGATAGATAGATAGATAGATAGATAGATAGATAGATAGATAGACAGACAGATAGGCAGGCAGGCAGGCAGGCAGGCAGGCAGGTGCTGTGGGTACGTAGATAGATAGATGATAGACAGATGATAGATGTTTAGATAGATAGATGATAGACAGAGAGACAGACAGGCAGGCAGGCAGGTAGGTGCTGTGAATACGTAGATAGATAATAGATAGATAGATAGATAGATAGATAGATAGATAGATAGATAGATAGATAGATAGATAGATAGATAGATAGAAAGATGGATAGATAGATAGATAGATAGATAGATAGATAGATAGATAGATAGATAGATAGATAGATAGATAGATAGATAGATGGATGGATGATAGACAGACAGAAAGAGAGACAGGCAGGCAGGCAGGCAGACAGGTTCTGTGGGTACGTAGATAGATAGATAGTTAGATGGATAGATAGATGATAGATAGATGGGTAGGTAGGTAGGTAGGTAGGTAGATAGATAGATAGATACATTGATAGATTGATAGACAGACAGACAGCTAGAAGATAGATAGATAGATAGATAGATAGATAGATAGATAGATTGATAGATAGATAGACAAACAGACAGCTAGAAGATAGATAGATAGATAGATAGATAGATAGATAGATAGATAGATAGATAGATAGATGATAGATAGATAGATAGATAGGTAGATAGATAGATAGATAGAGGGATAGATAGATAGATAGATAGATTGATGATAGATAGATAGATAGATAGATAGATAGATAGATAGATGATAGATGGATAGATGGATAGATGGATAGACAGACAGACAGACAGACAGATAGATGATAGAAAGACAGAGGTAGGTGCTCTGTCACAGAGGTAGGTGACAGAAAGAGAGACAGGCAGGCAGGCAGGCAGACAGGTTCTGTGGGTAAGTAGATAGATAGATAGTTAGATGGATAGATAGATGATAGATAGGTAGGTAGGTAGGTAGGTAGGTAGGTAGGTAGATAGATAGATAGATAGATAGATAGATTGATAGATAGATTGATAGATAGATAGACAGACAGACAGCTAGAAGATAGATAGATAGATTGATGATAGATAGATAGGTAGATAGATAGATAGATAGATAGATGATAGATGGATAGATGGTAGATGGATATATGGATAGACAGACAGACAGACAGACAGACAGATATATGATAGAAAGACAGAGGTAGGTGCTCTGGGTATGAAGATAGATAGATAAATGATAGATAGATAGATAGATAGATAGATAGATAGATAGATAGATAGACAGATAGGCAGGCAGGCAGGCAGGCAGGCAGGCAGGTGCTGTGGGTACGTAGATAGATAGATGATAGACAGATGATAGATGTTTAGATAGATAGATGATAGACAGAGAGACAGACAGGCAGGCAGGCAGGTAGGTGCTGTGAATACGTAGATAGATAATAGATAGATAGATAGATAGATAGATAGATAGATAGATAGATAGATAGATAGATAGATAGATAGATAGATAGAAAGATGGATAGATAGATAGATAGATAGATAGATAGATAGATAGATAGATAGATAGATAGATAGATAGATAGATAGATAGATAGATAGATAGATAGACAGACAGATAGGCAGGCAGGCAGGCAGGCAGGCAGGCAGGTGCTGTGGGTACGTAGATAGATAGATGATAGACAGATGATAGATGTTTAGATAGATAGATGATAGACAGAGAGACAGACAGGCAGGCAGGCAGGTAGGTGCTGTGAATACGTAGATAGATAATAGATAGATAGATAGATAGATAGATAGATAGATAGATAGATAGATAGATAGATAGATAGAAAGATGGATAGATAGATAGATAGATAGATAGATAGATAGATAGATAGATAGATAGATAGATAGATAGATAGATAGATGGATGGATGATAGACAGACAGAAAGAGAGACAGGCAGGCAGGCAGG
>NW_027256885.1:42654810-42657310 GCF_029215685.1 Pituophis catenifer annectens
ATAAAGATGAAATAAGAAGTGGTATCGATGAAATTTACAGGGCCTTCACAAACTACGCAAGAAGAAACAAACTCCCTAAAGAAGTACACATCAGATTTACGAAAAAAACAATGAAAGAAGAAATATACCGAAAGATGAGAGAGGAGACAGTTATGTACAAAGGGAGGGAAGTTCTAACGCTAAAACAAGTACCGAGAAGGGCCAGGGATAGGAGAAGAGAATATAATTTCTTAACCCGACAGTTAAATAAACTCAAGATAAAATTTAGATGGCTTATACCAGAAGGAGTACTCATTTCTTGGGAAGGAAGAAAATTTCGAATGGACACCATAGAAAAAGCCCAGGACTTCGCAGACCAACACTTAGGATATGAAGGAGAACAGGAGAGCAGAGGAGGCACAGAAGATTCAAACCCCAGTGATCAAGAGGAGCAACCAACAAACAAGGAGGACAAGGAACAGAAGAGGGGAAAGTCGGGGAAGGAGGAAACGACGGGGATTACACAAAGAGTCACAAGAAACACAACAAAACTTAAAATAACAGACAAATAAACAACAGCAGGAATGGAAGAAGAACTAAAACTCATTTCTATAAATATAAATGGTCTAAATTCACCAAGCAAAAGACATCAGACATTCACTAAACTCCAAAAATTAGGAGCAGATATAATTACATTACAAGAGGTACACATAAAAAAACAACAGAAAAAATTACTTGAAAATAAAAAATTAGGAGTAATGTACACATCCCTAGGCGACTGTAAAAAAAGGGGAGTGGTAATATATGTTAGAGACCATATAAGAACAAAGCCAATATATGTGGACAAAGAGGGTCGAGTTTTAATAATAGAAGTAAAACTGGAAACAAAAATAATTCTGTTAGTAGCCATTTACGCTCCAAATGGAAACCAAATAGATTTCTATAAAAAATTACACAATAAATTAAAAGAGCTGGATTATGAAAATATCTGCATCGTTGGAGATTTTAATGCAATTGTCAACACACGAGAAGACTACTATAGTAACAGGAAGAATAAAATCAAAAGGAAGACACTGCCACAAACATTCAAGGATTTGGTACAAGAAATGAGTTTACATGACACTTGGCGAGAATTAAATACTAAAACCAAACAGTATACATACTTTTCTGGCCCACATCAATCGTGGTCAAGATTGGATATGGCTTGGATGACACCTCAACTAAGTAAAGAAACACACGACGTAGAAATTATGCCTAATATATGGGCCGACCACAATCCCATTAAAATAATTTGGAAAGGCTCCCGAAAACAAAAAAGATGGAAAATGGACACAAGTATTATAAAGGAAAAAGAGTATCTACAAATGATAGAAAAGGAGACCAAGATATTTTTTCAAATTAACACAAAGGATCAAACGTCGTTACAAAATTTATGGGACACGGCGAAAGCTTATATTAGGGACTTAACCATTGCATACGTGGCAAAAAGAAAAAAAGAGAAACAAAGAATCAGGAACGACTTATTGGAAGAAATCAGGATAGAGGAAACTAAATTACAACAGCACCCCAATAACAAGATAGCACAGCAAAAACTTAATTTGGCTAAACACAAATTGAATTTGACTACAAAAGTTGATTTGGCACAAAAAATAAAAATGGCAAAACAGACCAATTTTGAACATGCAAACAAAACTGGACGCTGGTTAGCTCATAAATTAAAAAAACAAACAGACAAAAGAATTATACACCAACTCCAGGACGAATCAGGAACTTTACTCCACACACACCTAGATAAGAAAAACATAGTCAAAACATTCTTTCAAAACCTCTATCGACAGGAAGATGTCCCGGAAGACCAAATTCGAAAATATCTTAGTAAAGTGAACATTACACAATTCGAAGAAGAGCATAGAGAGACCCTGAACCGCCCCATAACAATGATCGAATTGACTGAAACTCGCAAAAAACAAAAGAACAATAAAACCCCAGGACCAGATGGAATTCCTACTGAATTTTATAAACACTCCCAACAAGAAATAGATGAAATATTGCTACAAGTCTTCAACGCAGCGTTATTGACAGCTGAAATCCCAAAATCATGGACAGAAACCATTATTACATTAATACACAAAGAAGATTTAGATCCGACCCAAGTTAGAAACTACAGACCCATTTCACTACTCAATGTGGATTATAAACTATTTATGTCAATATTAGCGCAGAGACTTAAAACAATAATTCATAAATACATACACACAGACCAAAACGGCTTTATACCCAGGAGGCAGATTAAAAATAATTTGAGAACGATTATAGATATTCTGGAATATTACGACAAGAAGATAGACAAGGAAATAGCTTTAATATCTCTCGACGCCCAGAAGGCCTTTGACAATTTAAGTTGGTCCTTTCTCACAATACAACTCGAATCGATGAATTGCGGAGAGAAATTCCTTAAATTGATAAGAAAAATATACTCCTGTCAAACAGCCAAAATTGCAATAAATGGTGACATGACACA